>NC_141856.1:4085926-4422715 GCF_024713525.1 Acromyrmex echinatior
GCTTCGTATCGATATAGCTATTAAAATTAAAAACTGTAGTTTATGTATATTATAAATTTTTAATACTGGTTATAAATATTGGAACACGGCCTACACTGCATGTGTACACAATACAACTGTATTTCTAAGGTCCCATTCTACAAATATAAGATTAACTTCAATTACGGTTTATTTTTTTCTCAATTCTAAAATTGAAAAATTTTCAAAAATAAATTTTACATTTGTGAAACCGACCCTAATACACGTCCCTGCTAAGATGGTAATGTAGGAAACGGAATAAAAATATCGATAATTAATCGATCGAATTTTCTGAATGATCACATTAACTCAGAGGGCGTAAGCATCTTATACATTGGAAATAAAAACCTGTAATATCGACTTTGATTAACTTCAGCCTTCGCTCCAGCATCCCCTTAAAGATCGAAAAATATTTTTAATTTAGTAATGATTTGGAGTTTAGTTATTTGTTATTAATAATAATAATTTACTGAGTATATTCAAATATTTGGGATCCGTTATATACGCTAAAAAATGAAATAGTTGCTTGTCTAAACTTTGTATTGATATTTTCTGTGTAGAGCTGTAGGTTCGTATTGTTCATTAATTTTCTCCATAAATCGACTGCATCAGCCAGGGTAACAGGATCTCCTTGCACTAGGTCAAGTGCTGCGTCTACAACTTTAAGTTGCTCTTCAAAATTCAGAGAGTTTTTATAGATGTTTATATCATCAATTTTTCGTTTGATGTTATTGTTTATCTCGTCCGGATGTTCTTTTATGAGTTCTCGATATACAGTACAATATAATTTTTATTATATGTTTGTACGCTAATTGTGAATTTCATCTAGTATCATTCGGAATTTGGGGCATTTTTCCGTTCTTCTGGCATAACCATATGATTGGTAGTGATTGTGCCAATATGTTTGAATTTCAACTAAATGTTTCATTACAGTCTTAGGAGTTATTGAACTTTCTACTAAATTTATATATAAATAGTGCGAACTGCATCCATATGTTAAAATTTTAGGGTGCTTTTCTTGTATATTTCTTCTAAGTAATAACATTTTGTTCTCATTGTATTAGGTGTTGGAATTAATTCGTAGCGTTTTACAAGAGATGGGAAGTGATGGGAAGTACTTTCATTAATGTATTTTTTAATGCTCATGTGAAATAAATAACATTCTTTCATTAAAAAAACGCTACGAATTAATTCCAACACCTAATAACTACAGCAAATACTTTTTTATATTTAGTTTTGCACAATTCGATGATCTCCAGTAAAATCTCCGTATTGCGCTGTTTTTTTTTTTTCAGCTCCACACTCGATTGCAGATGATAAATAAGAATCCCTGCCAGTATGGATATAGTTGTAATAATCGGATCATTTTTTATATTAGACCATCCGTCTTGCAGAATAATAATTGATCTGTTGGAATCATCTAATAAATCTGCAGTCATTTTAAAATTGATTTGTTTACTAATTTTGTCCACCAGCGATCCTCCTAGATCTTTACGATTAGGTTGTTTATAACCAGGACGTAGTACATTAAATATTTCACAAAATGCAGAATGTTCCACAATTTGAAAAGAAATGTTGTAAGCATAGAAAAAATTGGCAATTTTTTCATTGATTTCAATAGCTTTTTCTTTACTTATTTTTATTATATTAGGTGTTGGAATTAATTCGTAGCGTTTTACAAGAGATGGGAAGTGATGGAAAGTACTTTCATTAATGTATTTTTTAATGCTCATGTGAAATAAATAACATTCTTTCATTAAAAAAACGCTACGAATTAATTCCAACATCTAATATGTATATCCATTGAATTTTGTGATACTGTTGTTACACTATTGAAAATAATTTATATATTAGATTTTACTGATATGCATAACATGCTAATAAATAAATGGACCAATTTTAGTCCATTTATTTACTAGTCAAAATGACACATAACTGATAAAATACATAAGATTAAATATTAAAACTATTAGGTGTTGGAATTAATTCGTAGCGTTTTACAAGTGATGGGAAGTACTTTCATTAATGTATTTTTTAATGCTCATGTGAAATAAATAACATTCTTTCATTAAAAACGCTACGAATTAATTCCAACACCTAATATATTTATTGAATTTATTCACGAGTAAGTATTTGATTAAGGGACTTATATTAAATTTAATCATTTTAAATAAAAAAGAAAGAATTAGTTAGAACAACTAGTATTACACCTCAATTACTTCAAATGTCGAATAAAACTATATAATGCACACATACAAATCCTTTTCTCTTCGAGTTTTAGGCACTTGAGGGATTCCTGTAGAGCATAATTATTCGATATATACCCCATTAGTTTGAATGACAGCCTCTATTCTCGATCTGAAGCACGCACGCTATAATGTAGTGCTGTCCATGCCGACGAATGCTGTCTGAATAGCGGTCCTTAATGACATCACATTGGAATGCGGAGACTTGTTTGTGACCCTTTCAATTACGCTCCACAGTAGATCAAGGGATTTAAATCTGGGCTATTAGGAAGCCAGAATGGGAGCCGAGGCGAACAACTCAGCTTGTCCTGAGAGCCTCAGAGAGCAATTGTCGTATCTTTAATGTGTACAATTTGTATCGAAGATCTTCCTCGGCATTGTTGGCTCGCTTACCAACAATCGATGCTAATTTTCGCAACGATTGTCCTGGGTCATCCGAAATCAGCGCTTGAGCCTTTTCAACGACTGCGGGGGTTCTCGCGGTGCGTTTTTTCGAATGACTCTTCGCTGACATATTGGAACTTTCGTTGGACTGTTCTAAAGCCGTATATTTTGCCACAACGTCATAAACACATTAATTTCGAATATCCAAAGAATCGAATTATTTCTGTTGTTAAGCGCCCAGCGCGAAGGCTTTTGATGACCGCGGCTCTTCAATTATATTCCGCATTTGGTTTCAACATCGCGGCCATTTTGAGAATATGACTGTTTACTAAAAGCATCAGGCTTTCTTGGACGCCAACAATATTTGCAACGCTTATCAATAATATAGTCTCATTCTTGATATTTTTTTCGACCACTATCATTATTAGTTACAAAAATAGCCCCTCGTCCGTTACCTCTTTTGTTAGTTTTGTTATTAATATTATCCGTGATAATTATATAGATTAGATACCGCAACTTAAAATTAAATTTATTCGACGCATTTTTTACATGAAACAAAAAAATTTTACAGAAAAAAGTGTCGCTGTGCTCCGCGACATCGAGATATTAAAATATAAGCATTAAAATTGACGATTATTGAAGTTAGGAAATCTGTCTTACTCAGTCTTACCGATTATATAAGGCGTATAACTTTGCTCATGCGGTTTTTTTCCGAAATTCGAGGCTTTATTGTAAAAAAACTGGTTATACATTTATGATTCAAAGTATTGTCCATCGCTGGCCATTATTTTTTCCCATCTTTCGGGCAGCATACGAATCCCGCGTCGAAAAAACTGATCATCTTTTGAGGCGATCCACGAATCGATCCAATTTTTGACTTCTTCATAAGACCGGAAGTGCTGGTCAGCCAGGTCGTGTGCCATTGATCGAAACAAGTGATAGTCAAAGGGAGCAACGTCTGAAGAATACGGCGGGTGGGGTAGGACTTCCCATTTCAATGTTTCCAAGTATGTCTTGACCACTTTCGCAACATGGAATCGAGCATTGTCATGCTGCAAAATCACTTTATCGTGTCTCTCGTTGTATTGTGGCTGTTTGCCTTTCAATGCTCGGCTCAATTGCGTTCGATACTGATCGCCTGTGATTGTTTCAATCGGTTTTAACAGCTCATAATATACTACGCCGAGCTGGTCCCACCAAATACAGAGCATGATCTTGGAGCCGTGAATATTCGGTTTGGAACGTCGACGTGGAAGCATGGCAGGGAACTCCCCCATGATTTTCTGCACTTGGGATTATCGTAATGAACCCATTTTTCGTCCCCAGTCACAATGCGATGCAGAAAGCTCTTCCGTCTTTGCCTTTCAAGCAGCTGTTCACAAGCAAACAAACGTCATTCAACATCTCTCGGCTTCAACTCGTACGGCACCCAATTTCCTTGCTTCTGAATCATTCCCATGGCTTTGAGACGTTTTGAAATGGCTGATTGAGTCATTCCTAATGATCGTGCCAATTCTTTTTTATTTTGACAAGAGTCTTGATCAAGTAATGCCTTCAATTCTGCATCTTTGAAAACCTTCTCTCTTCCACCGCTATGCTGGTCTTCGACGTGAAAATCACCGTTCTTGAAGTGTTGAAACCACTTATGACACGTTCTTTCACTGATAGCGGCTTCACCATAAATATTTGAAAGCATTCGATGAGCCTCAGCCGCAGATTTCATCATATTGAAGCAGAAAATTAAAACCTCCCGCAAATGACAAGAATTTGGCTCGTAAACTGACATTTTCAATCGAGAATAACTTTATGATGCAGACACAAATCGACTAATGTTTCTTTTTGGATTATGTTGACAGATTCCCAAGTTTATTGTGTGACGTCTATGATCTATTTATTTCGATCACCACTTACCGTTAAAGCCATCTATACGAAAACCGAATGAGCAAAGTCATACACCTAATATGTATCACTGATTTACTATGAGCATGTGCTGTAATTACGTAAATGATATTAATAAAATCCTAGTCCTAAAGCCTTGTAATATCTGTTGAATGATTTTTTTGAGGTTATGTTTTTGTCGAACAGATACTACGCTTTTAAAACAATCAATGGTTGTGTCAGAATCCTAAAACAATAGCATAATTAGTACAAACACTCAGCAAAAAAATGCGTATTCGCGCAGGTATGGCTGCGCAGCTTTTATTTTGAGCCGGATCCAATGAAATACAAGATGACAAAAACATATATACACAGATGCATGCACAGATGGCAGATGCTTACGTGATTGCGACGTGAAGATCAAAGGTACCGACACGGAGTGCCCCAGCTGGTAATAATGTGCTCACAATAAAAACCCACAAAAACCCAAAAATTGAGTTTTTCTGAAAAAAACTGAGTTTCTGTCAACCTTGCGCCCGTCGCAATTGCTCCGTTGGATAAGAGATCTCGCGCAAAACCGCGTGTTAGAGGAAGTTTAAATCTTTATGGCTGCAGCACCACTACAAATGCAGGCTATATTAACAGCTACTAAGCACGAACTCGAAGAGCTATCGCAACTAGCAGACCGAATAACACATGTGCTACACGCTGGTATCAATGCTGTCGCAGCAGTTACATCGCCAATTCAGCAGATTCGCAAATGTTCACGCTTCTAGATGGATGCTTCGAATGGAGAAATTGGAAACTCGTATATCGCGTGGCAAGTCACAGGCCTCGCAGAATTCTCGTCGCAAAAACCATTCAAGAGGAGAGCAAACCTTACTAGTATCGACTTTGGCGGCCACTACCAAGTGTACGCAACCCTGCAGCTGGAAGCCAGCGAACAGGAAAACTAGAGGCCGAACTATCTCCGGCGGCAGATAGTTTGGCCGTGGAAGCTCGCCGTTTCATAGTCAGAAACCGTGTCACCGGCATCAAATTTTTGGGGACACTGGAGCGGATATCTCAACATTTCCGCCTCAAGACGCAATCGTACTCACATTAGCGATTGGATACTCTACACTGCAAACGGAACGATCATCCCTATGTATGGACAAAAATTATTCCAGCTTAATCTGGGATTCCATCATATTTTTCATTGGCCTTTCATAATCGCCGACGTGGATATCTTCATTATTGGCTCAGATTTTCTAGCACATTTCAACTTGCTGCCTAACATACGGCACAAACGTTTGATCGACGATAACACGTTTCTTAAAGTCTCTGCTCAGCTTGTCAACAAAGCTAGTCCTCGTTTAACAGCGTTGGCTGACGACTACCCATTTAAAGATATTCTAAGCAAGTTACCTGAAATAACTAGGACGTCGATCACGCACAAACAAATCGCACACAGAGTGGAACATCGAAACAACGGGGGTCTCCCCGTGTCAAACAAAGTCAGACGACTCCAGAAAAACACAAAGCAGCTAAATAAGAATACATGATGCAACAAGGCTTATGTAGATCGTTCAATAGCCCTTGGGCTAGTCCTCTACATCTCGTGCAGAAGAATAGCGATTGGCGTCTATGTGGAGATTACCACAAACTCAATGAGGCAACCTTGCCAGATTGTTACAATTCCGTTCTTGCAAGACAGCACACATTTTCTGCATGGGAAAACCGTATGGTAGATCTAGTGCGTGCATATCAACAGATTCCAGTCCGCAAATCGAATATTCCGAAAATCGCAATCATTACACCGTTCGGACTTTTCGAATTTCCTTATCTGACATTCGGACTTCGTAACACAGCATAAACTTTTCAGAGATTTATGGACCGGATAACTGCAGGACTTGACTTCTGTTATACTTACATTGATGACATTTTAATCGCTTCGCAGGACGGAACACAGCATAAGGAGCATCTAAAAATACTGTTCGACAGACTACATGGCATAGAATTGAATCCGATTAAATGTGTCTTCGGACAGAAAAGTATCAGCTTCCTGGGACATACAATCAGCGATAAAAGCATTTAACCTTTACTCGAAAAAGTCCAAGCTATCGCTGAATTTCAGGAACCAGCTACAGTGAAAGGACTTCGACATTTCTTAGGATGCTCAATTTCCGACCGGATAACCGGTTTCTCAAAGATCTCGCAAGCATGTAAGCGCCATTGGTAAATGCAATCTCGGGGTGTAAACGCAACAATAATGCGAAAATAGAATGGATTCCTGAGTTCAAACAATCCTTTCAACGAGTTAAGGATCATCTCGCTCAAACCACTTCGCTCGCATTTCCAGACAGTAAGACAACACTTTCTTTGCAAACAGATGCCTTAGACAAAGCAATCGGTGCGATATTGCAACAGCACAACGGATTTTTACAACCACTCAATTTCTTTTCAAGGAACCTCACGCCTACGCAAACAAAGTATAGCGCATATGATAGGGAATTATTAGCTATTTATGCAGCTATCAAACATTTCCGATATATGTTAGAGGAACAAAACTATCATGTTATCACGAATCATAAACCTCTCATATAAGCATTCAAAAGGAAATCGGATCAAATGTCGCCAAGACAAACCCGTTAACTACTCTTCATTTCGGAGTTCACAATCGATGTACATCACGTTTCAGGCGCTGAAAACCTTGTAGCAGATGCATTATCTCGCGTCGATACTGTCGTGATGCCAATTAGTCTCGATATGCAAGAGATTGCAGAGGCACAAGCCTCGGACGACGAATTGCAACAACTGAAGCAATCTACATCAACTTTGAAGCTCAAAAAGTTCACCTTATCGGAAACAGCATCCAACATTTATTGTGACACTTCAGAAGAAGAGATCAGACCATACATTCCTGGATCATTACGAAGACGAGTTTTTGACATGGTGCATTAAATATCTCATCCAAGCGAAAGAGCAACTCAAATTGCGCAAAAATTTGTGCGGCTAAAGACATTAAAGAGTGGGCTCCCACTGTCTAGCATGCCAGCAATCTAAAATTCATCGGCATAACCTCGCTTAAATACCAGTACCAGATACTCATTTCAAGCACGTACATATCGATATCATGTCGATCCCTTTACTTCCATCCAAAGGTTTCAGGTATTTATCAACTATGATTGATCCATTTACTCAATTTCTGTTGGTCGGAAGTTATTCTATTATACTGCAGACACAGTGGCGAAAATGTTTTTCACTCACTGGATAGCCGGATTTGAAGCTTCACGCCTGATCGCAACTGATCAGGGCTTGTAATTCGAAGCGCTGTTCGATGCATTAACCAAACTCGTCGGTTCTAAATGTTGTCGGATAACTGCATACTATCCAGAATCTAATCATCGAATGATGGCATCTCTCTTTAAAAACTGCATTAATGTGCCACTTTAAACTCAATGGACTGATATACTGCCAGTATTACTCAGATTAAGAACGATTGTGATTTTCGGAATCCGATTTGCGGACTGGAATCTGTTGATATGCACGCACTAGATCTACCATAGAGAACACGGTTTTCCCATGCAGAAAATGTGTGCTGTCTTGCAAGAACGGAATTGTAACAATCTGGCAAGGTTGCCTCATTGAGTTTGTGGTAATCTCCACATAGACGCCAATCGCTATTCTTCTGCACGAGATGTAGAGGACTAGCCCAAGGGCTATTGAACGGTCTACATAAGCCTTGTTGCATCATGTATTCTTATTTAGCTGCTTTGTGTTTTTCTGGAGTCGTCTGACTTTGTTTGACACGGGGAGACCCCCGTTGTTTCGATGTTCCACTCTGTGTGCGATTTGTTTGTGCGTGATCGACGTCCTAGTTATTTCAGGTAACTTGCTTAGAATATCTTTAAATGGGTAGTCGTCAGCCAACGCTGTTAAACGAGGACTAGCTTTGTTGACAAGCTGAGCAGAGACTTTAAGAAACGTGTTATCGTCGATCAAACGTTTGTGCCGTATGTTAGGCAGCAAGTTGAAATGTGCTAGAAAATCTGAGCCAATAATGAAGATATCCACGTCGGCGATTATGAAAGGCCAATGAAAAATATGATGGAATCCCAGATTAAGCTGGAATAATTTTTGTCCATACATAGGGATGATCGTTCCGTTTGCAGTGTAGAGTATCCAATCGCTAATGTGAGTACGATTGCGTCTTGAGGCGGAAATGTTGAGATATCCGCTCCAGTGTCCCCAAAAATTTGATGCCGGTGACACGGTTTCTGACTATGAAACGGCGAGCTTCCACGGCCAAACTATCTGCCGCCGGAGATAGTTCGGCCTCTAGTTTTCCTGTTCGCTGGCTTCCAGCTGCAGGGTTGCGTACACTTGGTAGTGGCCGCCAAAGCGTCGATACTAGTAAGGTTTGCTCTCCTCTTGAATGGTTTTTGCGACGAGAATTCTGCGAGGCCTGTGACTTGCCACGCGATATACGAGTTTCCAATTTCTCCATTCGAAGCATCCATCTAGAAGCGTGAACATTTGCGAATCTGCTGAATTGGCGATGTAACTGCTGCGACAGCATTGATGCCAGCGTGTAGCACATGTGTTATTCGGTCTGCTAGTTGCGATAGCTCTTCGAGTTCGTGCTTAGTAGCTGTTAATATAGCCTGCATTTGTAGTGGTGCTGCAGCCATAAAGATTTAAACTTCCTCTAATTGCGACGGGCGTAAGGTTGACAGAAACTCAGTTTTTTTCAGAAAAACTCAATTTTTGGGTTTTTGTGGGTTTTTATTGTGAGCACATTATTACCAGCTGGGGCACTCCGTGTCGGTACCTTTGATCTTCACGTCGCAATCACGTAAGCATCTGCCATCTGTGCATGCATCTGTGTATATATGTTTTTGTCATCTTGTATTTCATTGGATCCGGCTCAAAATAAAAGCTGCGCAGCCATACCTGCGCGAATACGCATTTTTTTGCTGAGTGTTTGTACTAATTATGCTATTGTTTTAGGATTCTGACACAACCATTGATTGTTTTAAAAGCGTAGTATCTGTTCGACAAAACATAACCTCAAATTCTGAGGAATTTATTGTTACACTGAAAATAACCTAATCTTATGGTCGGAACGTCTATAATTGATTATTGACATATATAATATTTTTGATCACATACGTACAACTGTGTCGGCTCTCATTGGCTTTATATTCCTTTATTGTTTAAATATATATTGTTAAATAAAGTATTATAAAAATTGAAGCCTTAAACGGATATTAATGCTGGATATTAATGCTTGTATGATTCTTGTGTGAATTTACATACTACGTATGTAGTTCCTAGAAACGTGCGCCAAAATGATTTCTCGGTCTTAAGATGCTAACTCTACTAAATTATCGTAGTAATATCACGAGTTAATTATTTACAGATTTTAATATATCATTCAACATTATTAAGATTGTTTCGAAGATGCGATAATGTTGAATGACATATTAAAATTTGTAAATAATTAATTCTTATTGCGAAAAATATTACCTCGGCCGGGAATCGAACCCGGATCTCTTGCATTCTGTGCGAGCGTCCTAAACTTTTAGACTACCTTAGTAATATTCCTCGCAATAATTGGCATATGAACGAACAACTCTTTAGATGACATAAATAAACAATATTATAGGATTATATATTATAGGATCATATATGTGATAACACGAGCTATAAAAATCAAAGCCTTAAATAGTTTAGCTGGATCTTAAATGCTTGTGTAAATTTAAGTAGATATACTAAGCTAGAAATATATTATTTCTAGACCACTATGTATTAGTGCGTATACGCGGTATGTATGTGTATATGTGTGTGTGAGTGGTCCGAGGGTGAAGGGAAGTAGACCAGGGCTAATAGATTCATTTTTCAGTTTCGAATTTTTATAGACAAAATTAAGAGACTTATCGAAAAAATAAATAAAATTCTACACCAGTTATTACATACATTTGACTACTTAATAATATTTTAATAATAAGGGAAAACTGATAACTAATATGAAAAAAAATGCATTTTTCTAATGCATTCCATCTGATTCAACTAGCCCCGGGACCGGGGTAAATCGATTAAGATTAAAATAAAGATTAATGTATTTTAAGCTACATCTTTCGCTACATATTAATAAAACTTTTATAAAAATATATTTTAAACACAAACATTCGCTTCGCAGGGCAAATAATATTCTTTTTGCAAAATTTGTTCATTTCGTGCAAAAACATATCGAATAAGCCTAGTTTTCGAGATTGAACATGAGGAACTAAACTTATAACATTTACTATTGAGGAAAATCTATTTAAAGGAATAAATTTTGAGTAAGTATTATAAGAGTCGTCACTAAATAAGTCATACAGTTCCATGTGGTTAGTCTATTATCCATTCATTTTTTAAAAACATTAACAATATACGATGACAGAGACACATAAACAAAAAAAATCTGTTGGACTTTATTCAGTAAGAACTACACTTACTATCTAAGTAGAAATCAAATATCTCAGACAATCATATACGATAGTAAAACAAAAACTTTAAGAATAAAAATATTTACTTAGGTGTACGATTTTTTAAAATTGTGGCATAATTTCTATCATAGATGTGTTCGCAACAAGATGTTACAATAGACTTAGCGGCAGTCACTGCTGCGTGCTCAGATACATTTACGCATATCTCGCGTGTTTTGTTTTTAATGTAGCCTCGATTATTCTACTTACCCTTATATTCAATTGACCCCGGTCTCTATTCGGTCACTACATTGCTAGACTTAGGGTTCGAGGGAGGGAGTCTGACGTCACTGAGCGAAGGGATCTTGGAAGGAAGGGTCGACGTCACTAAGTGAGGGGACCGCGGGAGAGGATGACATCACCAGGACCCGTTATTCTCTTTTTTCCACTTATTATAAGATGCAATTCTCTCCCTCCAACTCGTTACGGCCTTATACTTACCATCTTACTCATACTCTCTCTTTCTTCCTCCCGTTGCAGTCCTATACACATTATTCGCGCGCTCTCTTCTTCCTATTATATTCTCTCCCACGTTCTCTTTTCTTCTTACTCACAATTTTATTAATTAAATATGATATTTGTTTTATGATTTTTTAATGATATGACTTAGCAATCATTTTAATTTAGTAACTAATATATTAATAATATTTTTATTATTAATTATAATAATATTTTTAGTAATTTAATATAAATAGTTGAGCGTTCCTAATTATCAAACTATATATAAACTGTTATTAAGTAGCTATCGAACTTATTGTACTACATCGTATTACTGAACAGCTATCATATTATTATAATAATTAATTCTAACTGTAGAAAAAGAAGATTAGTTTCCATTCGCGGTAAGGAGAAACAGAAATGTACGGATTTCAAAGTTACAAATAGATAATGTTATAGGGAGCGAAAAAAGTATTTTAGGATTGTGGAGGAAACCCAGAAAGAAATAGAGATTAGAATTATAATTTCTTATCAATTTTCATTTTAATAATTTAATTAACTTATTTGAGGAAAATTGCGCGCCTTCTTATCATATATAATTCTTAAGCGCTGAACAGAGGCAGAGAAAAAGGAGACTGAAAATAATTTTAAAAATTCAGTAATATATTTAAGTATTATATTATACATTCTTTTTTTACAAAACATTAATTTATTTCTTACTTTAAATGTAACGTAGTGTATACAATTTCATCTGAAGTACACATTACTAATTCATTCCATTGAAATTTCATCATAAATTTCACGCAATCTCTTAATGCATTACATTTATTGTTAATACAATTTTGGCGTATATTAGTCACAAATTTTTAAAATGTATTTTTTAGCACGCGATTTTATTAAAAAGATATGATATTTATTTTACGACTTTTATAATGCGATTTTACAATAGAAGGATACGAGCATAATTTTAACAGTATAAGTCGATCAGCCAAACGCGTTTTCTACAAGTTTTATAGTTAATGCGCATACTTTATTTTTATAACTCGTTTGATTTTGTTTTCCTTTTATTTATTGTATTATTCTCCCACTTAGTAACGATAATTTCGTTTTAACCTTTTCACATACTCTTAAAATGTCTTATTGTACACGTTCTAAATTATCTGACCGTCATCAATATATAATGTAAGTGTATCCAGTTTCTTTAATATTTTTTGTATTAGTATTTTATGTCTTTTATTATTTTTCATGTATATTGCAGATAATGTATAATACATACCGCAAGAAGTACATAAAATTAATTTTTTTGAAAGTTTAGACATTTAAGATTATGATAAAATTAAATTTTCTTATTTTCTTAGAAATTCTTAATTTATTTATGTCTTAATATATTTTGATTTTGTAAATATCATATGATTTTCATACCATTTTATAATATTTGATATTGTTCCAAATTATGACACATGTTGGTCTATATCACTGATAGGTGATATAAAGTAAAGGTGTGCGAATTAATTCGAATTCGAATCGAATCGAATCGAACCAAATAAATTTCGAATAACTCGTCTATTTTATATGCTCTCTCTCTCTCTCTCTCTCTCTCTCTCTCTCTCTCTCTCTCTCTCGCTCCCTCCCTCCTTCCCTTCCCCCCTCTTCCTATCCCTCTCTCTTTTTTCCTCTTCCTTATATACAGGGTGTCCCGAAAGTCTTTATCAATCGTTTTTGTGTAAATAGAGCGGACTAAACTGAGTCGAAAAGTTCTCTATCATTTTACAATTTTCACAATAGTAACAAAATAATAATTACTAAAGATTGCCAAATATTGGTCTTGAATAATTTTTTACTCAAATATTATCAACTTTATAGAAAAGCTGCAAGAGACAAAAATCATTTGTTTAGTAATTAATATCTTATTAAGAGTTATTCGAAATTGGATCACCGATAATTCGAAATTTCGAACTTATTTGGTTTCGAATTTCTCGAAAACGAATCAAATCGAACCACTTCGATTCGATTCGATTCGAATTCGAACTAATTTGCAATTGGATTATTGCATTGAATCAGTCATTTTTAACACTATAAATTATTGTTGTTAATGTATTTGAGAAGAATGAGTTTGAATTAGTTTGAATTGGTGTGTCTGCGAAAAGAAACGAAGGTTTCGCAAATGTAACGTTCAAAATATTTATTTTTGATTCGTTTATCGAATATTTGTTTTTGATTTTTTTGTCGGCATTATAATTTGCCATTTTAGAGTAGATGTCTCAAAATGAAAAGCCTCAAACTTAACTCCAATAATATCTATGTTCTCAAAATACAGATTTCTAAAAAAACACTCCTGCTTTGATTTTCCTCAAACATCGAAAAATTGTTAATTTGCTGAATCGCCATCTACGATCCGCCATTTTGGATTTGTTTTTTCTTTATAATTCAATTTTTTTATAATTCGAATTAAGATTCAACGGCCTCAAAAATCTAATAAGAAACCATCTATAATGATTGCTACATCCTTTGAATTGCGGAAAGCAATTATAGCAATGCTCGCAATAATTAACGAGATATTAACGTTTAAAGATAGCGCGTCCTCATGAGCTATTATTGTTGAAGATACGGCCCACCGAACGCGCGGGCCGCGAGGAGCAGAGCTTATTGTCGCGAGCCTCTAAGCTCGAATGGCGCGGCGCGCCTGCTACGCCATCTCCACTCCTCGCGGCCCGCGTGCCGTGCGCTCGGTGGGCCGTACTTTTGGCAATAGTAGGTCGGATGGACGTGCGTATTCGGCTTTAAACTTTTAATATCTCATTAATTATTGCGAGCATTGTAAAATGATAGATGACTTTTCTACTCAGTTTAGTCCACTCTACCTGCTCGGGACGAGTAGGGCCGTATATTAATGCCACCCTGTATAAAATATTTTTTCCTAGGCACATATCAATAAAATAGATTATTATACGCACAAAACATTCTCTCAACGCAGAATAAATAATCACTAGTTAAAACAATACATTGTAAACGCGGTTATTATTTGTTTATGTACTTATATACATACAAAGATTTATGTTTCTAATTTATCAATAATTATTATATTATAATGTGACACTTTATGTATTATAAATATACTTATAAAAGCTAATTTAAAAAATAATGAAGCATTTTCAATGACGGTCCAGATCTTTTTAAATAAACAAGAAAATAAGTCATTTTCAACTTGCAGGTATTACCAAAAAGTATTGTTTTTAATACATTTATGTCACATTATCAGCTTTTCAATATACTTATTGTCGAGGAGTAACCATTCAAAAAATAGGTGTACACCTAGATTTCAAGACTTCACTGGACTTCACCAGAATTCATCGGACTTCATCGGAATTCATGAATTCACTGGACTTCACCTGGAAATCATCTGACTTCATCGGAATTCATCGGACTTCATCTGGAATTCATTTAATTTCATCAAAATTCATTGGACTTCAATTCATCGGACTCCACTGGAATTCATCAGATTTCATCGAGCTTCATCGGACTTCACTGAATTTTATCGGATTTCATTGGATTTCGAGGAATTCCTCGGATTTCATCGGACTTCACTGAATTTTATCGGACTTCTGACAGATTGTACACCAAAATTCAAAATTGGTTATTCCCACGCTTATTATACATTTAAAATGAATCTTTTTCAACTTTTAAGTTTCTTTTTAACTGTCAGTGTGTGAAAATTTAATTCTAATTCAATTCAATTCAATTCGGCATAGATTTTAGATTCGATTCGATTCGTTTTCGAACATGTTATCACAGATTTGATTCAATTCGATTTGACTTTGCAAATGCTTGATTCACATATCTCTAATATAAACACATAATGTTCCTATTGATACGTCATAGAAATAAGAACGTTATTTTACCTTATTATACTGTTAAATTCATAAATTATAATTTGAGTTGCCATTTCTCTAAATAATCTAAATGAAACTGTTTAAAATTATTTCATAAATATATTACGTAAATAAACTTATAATAAGGAGTTTTTGCAATAATGTGAATCCAGATACAGTGAACGTTAAAGTCACGTTATCATTTTTTTAAGTAGTTGTTAAGAAGAAGATAATTTGACCTTAGTGTTCACCGTCTGGATAAACAGTATTGCAAAAACTCCCTAATAAGAAATAAAAGATAATCATTGGAATATCATAAATTGATAAAGAATTATGAGTATAGAATCATTCGACGAAAGGATCATCAATATATAGTCGTCACCTCACAAGATATCAGTGAGCATCTGTTTAATTTGTTACCATTGATAGCATGCTTATTAGAAGTGTGCAGAATCCCAAAATTCTCGAAACTTGAGACGAGACGACAAGATACGAATCGGATTGAGACGCGATCCCGAAAATTTCGAGATTCCCGAGAATGTTAGGGTTTCCCGAAAATCTTCGAGATATTTGATACTGTACGAAATCTTTTAATATTGTTTTTTCTCAATCTATAATATTAGTATTTCTAGTACTATTTTCTCCGAAATAAACAATATTTTTACTTTTCGATCTTTATCTATAATAAAAGAGCCTGCTATATGATTTATAATAAAACAGGAAATTTTGTAAAGTGAAACCCAACAACAGAAATCAAAAATCTATGATCATAAAAATTATGATCATATTCAACAAAATAGATACATTCTACTTGAATTCCGACATTTTTAGAAATGAACATTCTCAGGAAACCTGAACATTCTCGGGAAACCTGAACACTCTCGGGAATCTCGAACATTCTCGGAAATCCCGAACATTCTCGGGAATCCCGAAAGTTTCGAAATCCCGTCCCGATCCCGAAAAATATTCCCGTCCCGACTCGATCTTGCACATTCCTAATCCATGCAAGTAACATAACAGCTCTTGCAAAGCACTAAAAAAGCGATTATATACGCTTTTTCAGCGCGTTTTGTTAACACTTTGTTAGCACTGTGAGTAGTAATGCTGTGGGAGTTCTCTTGAACTCCAAGAGGAATGCGGGGCGCGGAGGATTCTTCAGAGGTGGGGGTATGACGTCATGCGGAGTGGCAGTAAGACATCACAGATTTTGGGGACTGCAGTCACATACAAGACAACAAAAAACATCACAAAAAAGAGAATATTGCCATGAACAAAAAAACAATACGAAAAACAAATGGTTGTAAAACGAAAAATGTTACAAAGACTATTCGCCAGTATATGCTCCAACCGTTTTTCGGCCAAGATATGACGTAATGTAATTTTTCTAGAAACATTTATTAATTATTTTAAATAAATACGATCAAGTTTCATAATTAATCGATTGAGTGCCAACATCTGGCTGCTATCGAAATCGATGATATTGAAACGCAATGCCTCTCTCCCTTGAAAAGAGCCTCGATTGTTTATCCTTTGTTTAGGAAGGGACATGACAATCGAACATGTTTTTACAATATGTTTCAAGGTTAGTAGAAGTAAATGTAAGTGAAACTCGATAGAATTGTATTTTCATAAATTTTATGAGGGTGAAGCATTTTGAAGCATACTTTGAAAATGAGCATAATGCTCTACTCTGAAAAGAAGGAATTACAGACGAAAATAAATTCAATCTAGAAATGCGCCAGATTATAGTACGTTGAAATCTATGAGAGCAAACTCGTCTTACTGTTAATAAATCGTTGTAAACATGGATCGAAATTTCAATCAAGAGCGCGATCTGTTGAAGCGATCCCACCAAATTACTACCTTGAAGAAGTGTTTCGCATAGATAAAAGAGTGCAATGAATTTATTAAACAGCTTGAAAAATGCAATCATGTCAAGCGTCCACGGCTCTCCACTGGATACAGACAATCTCTAATTGCTACAATTGCACGACTCGAGGATACAAAGACTCAATTAGAAAGACGATGAATCTTCCTACTCACAATGATGCTGAATTTGCAAAATATAGAATTTCCTATAATGTTTGTAGCAACAACGTGTACTAACTAAATACTACTGTACAAGTATGAAGTGCGGATTTGAGACAACAGATGATGCACCAATGCAGTGTGTAGTATAAAGATTTGACGTATATGTCATTTTGTTGTGTCATCAACAAGTGTCAAACGCGCATAAGTGATAAATTGAAAAAGTGTTTGCATAGTATTGTTTTGCTGTGTTCAATATGTCGAAATTTGTGCCAAATAAAGAGCATTCGCGGACAGCATTAATTTTTTGTTTTCATTTGAAGAAAACTGGTGCTGAATCATACCGATTACTTCGAGAAGCTTATGGTGAACATGCTCCATCGCAAGATACATATGAACGATGGTTTCGGCGTTTCAAAAGTGGTGATTTCGATGTTGCAGACAAGGAACACAGAAAACCGTCAAAAAAGTACGAAGATGTAGAATTGCAAGCATTGTTGGACGAAGACGATTCACAAACACAAAAACAACTCGCAGAGCAATTAAGTGTTAGTCAACAAGCTGTTTCCAATTGCCTGAGAGATGGGAAAGATTCAGAAGGTCGGCAGATGGATACTACATGAGTTGAACGAGAGGCAGATGGAGAGGCGCAAAAATACATGTGAAATTTTGCTCGAACAAAAGAAAGTCGTTCTTGCATCGTATCATTACTGGGAATGAAAAGTGGATATATTTTGAGAATCCCAAGCGCAAAAAATCGTGGGTAGACGCACCATCAACATCGACCGCAAGATCGTTTTGGCAGGAAGACGATGCTCTGTGTTTGGTGGGACCAGAAGGGTGTGGTCTATTATGAGCTGTTAAAGCCTGCTGAAACCAAATAATACCAAACTAATACCAAACGCTACAACAATTGATCGATTTGAACTGTTCGCTACTCGAAAAACGACCAGAATATCGAAAAAGGCAACACAAGATCATTTTTCTCCATGATAATACTCCATCACATATGGCAAAACTGGTTCACGTTGGAAGCACTCAGCTGGGAAGTGCTAGCACATGCGGCTTACTCACCAGACTTGACTCCTTCCGATTATTACTTGTTTGCATCGATGGGTCACGCACTTGCTGAGCAGCGCTTTGATTCATACGAAGATGTGCAAAAATGGCTCGATAAATGGTTCGCGGCAAAAGGAGAAGATTTTTACTGGCGTGGTATCCATAAATTATCCGAAAGATGGGAAAAATGTGTAACTAGTAATGGAGCATACTTTGAATAAACCACTTTTTATCATTCTTCCGAATTTAATGTGTTTTTTTTTTTTTTAAATTTGCATTTCATACTTGTACACTCTCGCTAAAAGCGAATTCTTCTTTAAAAAAAATTAACATTATTTTATTTTTATTTGCAGTTGTTTATATTATTTTCATTCGATATTGTTTATATTTTTTTCAACGATAGATTGCAGACATGGTAAATTTCCGACGGATAAATGACTGCGCTATCCGACTACCCAGCGACGACAACAAATGGTTGAGTTTTAACAATTATAATAGGAAGAAACGAGTTGTCGTTTATGCTGATCTAAAATGCATCCTCGAAACAACTGATAGCGATCAGGAAACATCTACGCGCACGTATCATCAAGTATTTAACATAGGATACTACGTGTGTTGTTCGTGCGATGATTCACTATCAAAATATCAATTTCGTCGCGATCCGAATTGCGTTTCATGGTTCGTCGAAAAACTAAGAAATTTAGCACATAAAAATTTTAGCAGCTAATGTCCCCATGGAAACTTTGTCGAGCGAACAGTGGGAAACATTGCAACGCAACGCATTATGCGAAAAGTCTTTCGCGCTAGATAATCGAGTAAGTGATTGCCATTTAATCGGTAGTTACAGGGGTCCCACGCATTCAAATTGCAATTTAAATTAAAAACTCATATTTTATTCTCATAATTTTCCACAATTTATCAAGCTCATATTTTATTATCAAAGAAATAGTTACACCATATGAAGGCAGTATAGATTTATTACCAATAACAAAGAAAAAATATATATCATTTACAAAAAATATTAAAGATACCGTTGAAAGATCAGATTCACGAAATACGATTAATAAAATTACGATTCATCGATTCTTATAAATTTTTAAATATCAGTCTCGACAAATTAACATCCTTTCTCAATAAAAATGAACTTCGAATTTTACGAGTTTCAAAATTTGTCCGAAGAAAACTTCGAGTTACTGACACGAAAAGGAGTTTTCCATAGGAATATGATTGCGCTGACAAACTGCAGGATACGCGTTTACCACCGCGCGAATCATTCTACAGTTCCTTGAGCGGTGACACTGTATCCGAAAACAATTACGCGCACGCCGTGAAAGTACGGCAACAGTTCTTTGTTCAAATCTTGGATGAATACAGCGATCTATATTTAAAAATGGATGTGTTGCTGTTAGCCGACATATTTGAAAATTTTCGATAAATGTTAAAAGTTACGGTCTCGACCCTGCGTATATAATATAATATATTATTATATTAATATTAGGTGTTGGAATTAATTCGTAGCGTTTTACAAGTGATGGGAAGTACTTTCATTAATGTATTTTTTAATGCTCATGTGAAATAAATAACATTCTTTCATTAAAAAACGCTACGAATTAATTCCAACACCTAATATATTATTATATTTTAAATATCTATTTATTATTAGGTGTTGGAATTAATTCGTAGCGTTTTTTAATGAAAGAATGTTATTTATTTCACATGAGCATTAAAAAATACATTAATGAAAGTACTTCCCATCACTTGTAAAACGCTACGAATTAATTCCAACACCTAATATATTTTAAATATATATTTATAATATATTATTATATTTTATCAGGTTTTACGCTATGTTGAAACATACACGCACAAATTTCGAATTGCTCACTGACATCGATATAGTGATGTTTATCGAGCGCGGTATACGCGGCGGTCTTAATCAATGTTCCAGCAGGTATGTGCGAGCGAATAACAAATATGTCGTACGATCCATGATATCTTCTATGCACTTGATATACTTCGATATTAATAATCTATACGGACAATGTGTCAACCGTTGCCATACGCCAAAATTTCGATGAGTCGATCATGTTTCGGACTTTGACGTTAACGCGATTGCTCAGAATTCGCTCACAGGTTACGTTCTTTAGGTCAACTTCGAATATCCGAAGCGTTTGCACGACGAACACGTTGATCTGCCATTCTGTCCAACTTTATAAATCACCTGGCAAGCAGCAAGATAAACTTTTAGCGACAGTGTATGACAAAAAAACGTTACGTTATATATTATCACACTTGCAGCAGTGCATGCGTTACGGTCTTCGTGTAACAAAGATTCATCGCATATTGCAATTCGCACAATCACCATAGCTTCGCGATTACATAGAACTTAATACAAAATTTAGAACGCTTGTGAAGAATGATTTTGAGAAAAATTTATTTAAGTTAATGAATAATGCAGTATTTGGCAAAACCATGGAGAACGTGTGCAATCACATCGATGTAAAATTATTAACACAATGGGGTGGACGATACGATGCAGAGGCAATGATCACGAATCCGAATTTTCACAGAAGTGTATTTTCTGAAAATCTGATAGCAATTGAAATTCGTAAACTTGAGTTGAAGTTCAACAAACCCATCTACGTAGGAATGTATACTCGATATATCGAAGGTCTGTTTGTATGAATTTCACCACGAATATATATTACCACTGTATCGCAAAAAAATGTGAAATTATGTACACAGACACTGATAGTCTCATATATCGCATCGAGTGTGATGACGTTTATGAACAAATAAAGTGCGATATCACTAAGTTCGACATGAATGATTATTCTATCAATAATGTGTATGGTATATCACTTGCGAATAAAAAAGGCTTAATGAAAGATGAAAATAATGGCGCAATATTGACTGAATTCGTCGGACTCAGAGCGAAAATATATGCGTTAAGAATAGATGCTAAAAAGGATATTAAAAGGGCGAAAGATGTCAAAAGTAACATTGTAGCGCAAACTATAACGTTCGATAATTACATCCGATGTTTAAACGATGAAATTGAAATGACGCGTCAACAGTCATGTATAAGAACAAAATTACATCAAGTATATCTGAGACGAAAATCGCTCTGAGTACGACGATAAATGATACGTCATATCGAATTCAAAACATTACCATGGGGCACTATCGAATACTTTTGTAAAAAAAAAGGTATAATTGTATTATTGAAATATATTATATTACCGAAATGTATAATCCTAAATAATTATTGTATATAGTATTATATTTATAATAAAAATAAATTTTTTTATATATAAAATTGAAAAAATATGAGTATAAATAATAAACATTTTATACATCTTATGTATTTCATATATTTTTATATATATTTTTATATTTAAAATAAATACATTTTTTCTATGAAAGTACAGTTTGTATGAATTAAACTATATTATCCTTGTGTATCCAGAATTGCGATGCATCCCAATCATTTTACGTAAACTTCATCTCCTCTCCTGCGCAATACTTTCTCCACGAGATACACGTCGGATAAGCCGCACGATGTAACTCATGTTCATAGAACACTCCAGAGATAGATTTTCCGCGATAATCGTCCAGTAGATAGGTTACGGGATCAGTATGCACTTTAACAATTTTAAACATCTCGGTGGTCCAATCCTTGATGTATAACCCTTCCCAGGTTTTATATTTGCTCACACGTACCGAATCACCTATTTTGAATTTCGCCGGATCCGCGATCTTTACATTGCTGTATACCGTGGCCAAGAGTTTTTCAGCGATCGCGGGAGTAACATCGACGGATCGTATATCGATCATTCAATGCTTGCGCATGTTATAATCTCATACACGCTGCGACAGCACATTGATCCACTTATAGTTTCTATTAAGTGTAAAAAAAACATCTTCCACATATCGTTTTTTAATGTGATTGAATCATTCGACGATCGATGCTTTCATTACGGAGTACGTTGAATAATGATTGATGTGTTTTTTCAAGAGCCGTTGCACATCAATGTTGTAAAATTCTTTTCCCATATCAGTCTGCAGATTTTTTAGACATCTCTTGCTCTTTCGAATTATCTCAGCGATAACTTCAGCCTTGTCTCAGCCAAGTCTCACTTCCATCTTTACTCTTGAGCGGTATAGCCCACGCGTACTTGCTCGATACGATTTGATCATTGAGACTCTGGATGCTGATTATGAAGATATAGATTCTTTGAATAATCTAGATGTTATTAATACTATGCGATGTAAAACATGTTAAGAATTGTGCGTTACAGGATGTATTTAAGATATATAATTGATGGTCGCAACGCCAAAAAGGAATATATCAAAATAAAATATGATTTTTTAAAAATACGTTTTAAATTTCTTTCCCCTTTCCTTTCCTTGAAGTTAAAAATTAGTTAATAATAGTTGAATAGTAGTAGTACGATTTAAATATTGAATTAGTCAATAAGAAAGTGCGCTTGGCAATTTGTATTACATTAATAAAAATATTATCAAATTAAGAGATTGCTGTCCTGTTTTATCATTAAATATTAAAAACTCTTTTCTCGTAACTGTGTTTATGGATTGAAAAATCCTTCTCCACAATTAAAGTATCGACAACAACAACTCAATTCGCCAGCTACATTTGAATACGAAAAACGAAAGAAAATTAAAGACTTACAGTTTTGTTATCGGCTTCTGTAATCAACACATCACAATATGTGTTGCATATAAGAGTTTCAGATCTTGCACGTTCATAAAAAGTAGCTGGCGAATTGCGGAAAACCTAAACAAACAATCCTATGCTTTTAGAAACGCGGTAGGAGTTTTAGTATAAGAGAAAAGCGTATCCGAAAATTTCGTTTGTATATTACGAGTGAAATTGACGTGAAGCCATGAAACTAAGCAGTATTTTAGTTCCGCGATATTCCGACAGCGGCGCTGTCATGAAAAGTGTGTCTCTGAATCATAGAAATGATCTGAATTATCGACCTACTCAGGCCCATATCAATAAACGTGCCCTGGTCAAAATTTTTTCCTTTGAGAGGAAAAATAATAATAAAATAAATATGATATATTAGGTGCGCAACTAAGTTCTCGCTGTTATTTTGATCAAAATGCAACTTTATTGTGAAAAAATGATTACAAATGAATCATTGAAAGTATTACCCATCGCTAGCTACTATTTTTTCTCATCTTTCTGGCAGAGCTCGTATATCATTACGATAAAACTGTTCACTTACTGCTGGAGCCATCTGTTGACAAACAGCGGGAACTTAGTTGCGCATCTAATAGTTATTTCAATTTTGTTAAAATAATTTCTAAATAAACAAAAATGATCGTCTTGAGAAGTGTTTGAATCTGTATAATAAACAGCATAGAAAATCTTTCTTGTAGAAAATCGTGACTGGTGATGAAAAGTGGATTTTTTACGATAATCCTAAAAAGAGAAAACATTATGTGGATCCAGGACAACCTACTACATCAACGCCAAAACGCAACATCCACAGCAATAAAGTTATGCTATGCATCTGGTGGGACATGAAGGGTGTGCTATATTATGAACTGCTCCATCCGAATGAAACGGTTAACAGTGATCGCTACAGTCAACAATTGATCCGTTTAAATCAAAAAATCGAACGAAATCGTCCATTTACTGACAAAGGAAAACGTCCTGTGAAATTGCTTCATGATAATGCTAGACTCATGTTGCTAAACTTATAAAGGAAATGTTGCTAGCTCTTGGGAAGTTCTGCCGCACCCGGTGTATAGCCCAGACATAGCCCCTTCTGATTATCATTTATTCCGGTCAATGCAAAACGCCTTGTCCGGTGTACACTTTCGAGCATTTGAAGAAGTGCGAAAATAGATGGATAATTTTATCGCATCGAAAGACGAAACCTTCTTCGCTTCTAGTATTCGCAAGCTGGCCGAAAGATGGCTAAAGGTCATAGATAATGATGGAGATTATTTTGATAATTAAGTGTGTTTTCTAAATAAATAAATTTCATTAAAAACGCTTTAAAACTTATTTGTACTTAATAAAACTCATTTCTGCACTCATAATATTGTTCTTTGAAGTTTTCTGTAAATCGCCAGCTACTTATGCAAGGTCTAAAATTAATATATACAGCACATTTTTGACTCGAATGTCGAAACGACAAGCGGTAATCTCGTAGCAGACATAGCATATAAATGAAATTTTCGAATACTCTTTGCTGTTATACTAAAGCTCGTAACTCGTTTCTGCAAGCATAGTATTGTTCGCGCGCAAAGTAGCTATTCAACTACAGAAATGGATTGAACCATTATAAATAAACCAGCAATATATTATCAGCCGGAAACGCCATAATAATATATTTTTGTATATATAGAAATATATATCAGGATCGTTGTTTAGAGAAGGAATCGTGCGTCCTTGCTGCATCGACGATGATACCAGAATCGATAGAAATCACATTCTTGAATTGCAGAACGAATTATTGAAACAGAAGACGACAGAGTACGACAGAGTGAGACAGAGAAAAAACAAAAAAGGATAGAAACTCCGATTGTAATTGGTAAGACTCCGCACGCCGGGCTCATCGAACGAAACAGCGAGTCTATCCTTCAGAGTCTCTCTCTCTCTCTCTCTCTCTCTCTCTCTCTCTTCCCCCTCTCTCTCTCCTCTCCTCTCCTCTCCCTCTTGTCTCTCTACGGTCGCTTGTTTCTAGCGACCGAAAATTCTTTCTAGAAAATTTCGGTCGCTCAACATGTATAATTAAGAGAAGAAGGAACATTATAGATAACATATAAGTTTTAATAAATTATGCTAATTCTATATCCAATTTATGTATAATAGCAAAAATAATTTCAAAACACGATAATTTACGAGATATTGATATTTCTATGATTTTCCATAAGCGTTATATACAACGTTCATAGAAGTGATTTGCATGATCTCGGCGTGGTCTCACGCGTATGATGCGAGATCTGAATGTTAGAGATCCCATGATCAATTTCTTTTTTCTTTTTTTATAATTTTTTTTTTTTAATAAGTGACATTGTTAATAAACACATATTACAGGCTAAATATATTTTTATTTAATTATTGAAATTATATGTGTATTTCTAAAATTTTAAACCGACAATTATAGCAAAAAATAATTCGACGTAGTATGCGTCGAATAGATAGAAAATCAGTATTTTTATATGTAAAAATATATAATATATATTTTTATATGTAAGATCTGTTTACCTTTAGAAAAAATCCGAAAAGAACTCATGTTTCTGTAATAATGTTACGTTGATGTCGATCAGTACTTTCTGTGAAATGTTTTTTTTATAACTATCATCCGAATGAAAATTCTGATAATCAAATCGCAAAAGTGCGATGATTAATATAATTATAAGGATGATGTCAATATAATTTTATAATTAACAAATCAAAAAGCCTTTATATGTGCCTTTATATGCAATATACAAATAATTTTTCATTTATCTATTGATTCAGTATTCTTCCTATAGTTATTGGAGTATGTTAAATTTTGGGTCGACTTTTGAAGCGTCGCTTTCTTTCCCCCCGCCGCCGCCGTTCAATGCTCGACGGCTAAGCCGTACCGGATCGCGCGAGGATGTGTATCTCAGGAGCGTTGCACTAAGAAATATGCTACTACTTTCTAGCAAATTATCAATCTTTTACTTTCCTTAGTCTTATGTGATGTCTTCTTTATTCAACAGCTGTGAAAATCTCCAATTTTTGTCGTCTGCTGGAGTATTAAATATTAGTCCAAGCAACCGAAGTCTGGCAAAAAAAAACGGAGAACTTGCAACCATATTTATTTGTGAATTAAAATTCTTTCATTTTTTTTTAAATTATATTAATTAATATTAATATTAATTAATATTAATTTATTTATATTAATTAATATTAATTATATTATTATAATTATATTAATTATATTAAATTATATTAATCATATATCTTTCTCATTAATATAATAGCAAAAATGATTTCAAAACATAAACATTGATGAGATATACAATAGTTTAAGACTTTCCGTGCGCTATATGTACCGCGTTCGTCGAGGTGATCTGCAAGAACTCAGCGTGGTCTCGGGCATTAGATGCAAGATCAGAATATTGAAGACCTTATGTTCGATTCTGCTTTTTCCTTTTTTTATAATTTTTATTTAATAAATAACGTTATTAATAAACATATTACTCCAAATATACTTTTTATAAAATTTCAGAAATTATATACGTATACTTCAATGTGCTCGAAAATTAGTTGCGCATTTCGAGCCGATTTCTGAAATGCTGCCTACTTTTCCTTCACAACCGCTCGTCGCTTGACGGCCGAACCATTCACGCGTGGACGTGTATCTCAAGAGCGTCATACTATAAGAAACATGCTGCGACCATACCTTCCAGCAAATTGTCATGAAAATATTTTTCTTCCTACATAATATTGTATTTTCTTAATAATGGTGATTGAACATCATATTAATAACTTAATGCATTTTACTAAATGTAATGTACTTTTAAAATATTACTTTATTATTTTTATGATACATTCAGTTTCAAAGAGTTACTGATCACGTTTTTGTGCTACAGAATGTAATATAAAATTTTACTTTTTCGCGTCATATATCTGGTCATCTTTGTATTTTTTTTTAATGGAATAAACCTGGAGAATACACTTAAATGACGTATCAATAATAGAACTTCAAAGATAATAGAGAGTTTTTTTACAATACGTGGATTTATGTGAACGCCTTTTCTTAATTAGTCGCTAAGGAGAAGATAATGTGACCATGATATCGATTATGTATCTTTTTTCTTAGAGTGAAAAATAAAAATTTTTTGTATGATGTGTATATATATATATATATATATATATATATATATATATATATATGCATACATATATCGTTTTGTGACGCTGTATATGTAGAAAACAACGGCATTATACGAGTCAATCAGCTGTAACCAGTATGACCCGCGTTCATAGTATCGTTGCCGCGCAACAGTACTGTCAATTCAGTGTAGTGTAGTAGTGTTCTACACACAACCGTGTGTGTGTGTGTGTGTGTGTGTGTGTGTGTGTGTGTGTGTGTGTGTGTGTGTATTTATATAGGGTTTTGTGTCCACAAAATAGAAAAAATGTAGTAGCAGAATATTGTCTGCTTTTGATAAGAGAAGGTTATGAGTGCTTTCTAACAAGCGACTCACTAAGTACAATACAGTACAATATCTCATCCTTGTATCAGCGAACAAGATTGTAAATGATGCACCGTGTCACACTGTGTCTTTTGTTGGAAGGCACTCTAGAAGGCCAAAATTGGTTATTGTGATGTATGTTTCTTACTGGAAGGCACTCTATAAAGCCAGAATGAGAAAGGTTAGCATCTTTATGTTATTCGTGAAAATATCACTTTTATTTATCATACAACAGTGATATGATTAAAACAATAAATATGTTATAACAATAAATTGCGCTTTGCCTAATTATGATCCAATGTCAGAGGCGTTCATAGTGGGCTGACTATTTTTAATTTACTGCCAGATGCGTTAATTGTGACCTGACTAGCTATAACAAAATGCCACAGCCGTAAATCGTGCTTTGGCTAGTTATAGATAAATGTCAGAGGCGTTCATCGTGGATTGACTATTTTTAATTTATTGGCAGAGGCATTCGATTATCAAATTTGGTGAAATACAATTACGGAACCAATTTGAAAAATTTTGCGTCTGCAATTAAAGAAATATGAATAGATGCATTGTCATGATGGAATCAAAAGCTGATTACTTGACATGATCGAAATAAAGAAACTAATGAAGAAAAAAAATTGAATATCAGTAAACAGTTTCTTTGAAACCTTACAACTTTTGTCTGAAACGTTTTTTCTAAAAACGTTATGTAATGGCTTTATAGCACAAGAGTGGCCGTAATTCAATTATAGAAGAGAACGTGAATCATAAGTCAACGTATTATATTTTGGCGTAATATGCATGCCGATACAAGTATAATTTACATTCCTTTACGATTATAGTTGTAGTCATCTTTATGTTCAGCTCCTAAATCCGAGGTCTTTTTGGCACCCTATATATATATATGTTATACATATATATAACATATATTACACAGTCAATAGTCACATGCATAATTTTCGTACGATGCTGTACGTTTATGAAATGTATATAAGTATATCATATTCAAAGCAAAATGTTTTAGCAAATGTGTACACTTATAGATCAATGTGTACGTTGACTAACAGCAAGTTACAATAAGTATATTTTTACTAAATACACTCTGACTGTGACTTAGATATATCTTCGGATGTAACCATGTATTTGAAATACATGTATACACGTATAATGTAATAGCACTTTTTTCTTTATTCTCAATACGATTTTAACTTAGGATGTATTGTCAATGTGTAAATACATTGCACATACATATGTAGCTATTCCATCTCTTTTTATTATGTTAATGGGCCTTTTACAATTGTAAGCCATAAATCAGCCATAAATAAGAAGTCAGAAAAATTGACTGTGATTGATCAATTTTTAGCTTCTGACTTTTGATTTGTAACTAATGGCTTATTGTAGAAGGCCCATAAAGGAAAGATAGAAGTTACTCATACTTAGCTTTTCATGCAAATATAATATAGACACATTAGTATTAAATATTAAAGTTATATTTTATGTGCATTATGATGTACACACATTACATAAAATATATTTCTAATTCATATTCACATACGTGTGTAGCTGCTTCATTTCTTTTTGTTACGTGTAACAAAAAGGTGTACTGATGTCCTCTTTTTTCTACGTTTAATAAAAAGAGATATGTTTTTTTATGATTAAATATACAGATATTAGTGATATATGCTTTTATATTTTCAATATCAGAATATACATACAACTAATATAAATCAAAGCTAACGAGAGTCAAATACAGATGATCAGACGTAACATCTTAAAAAAAATGATCAAATTACGAATTCTCTGATAAATCCTCATTTTATGTGTACATATATACGCATTATATGTGTGTGTGTGTGTGTGTGTGTGTGTGTTATATGTATACAATTTTAATATTGCATATTTAAACATAAGGAATGCATAAATAGCTTAGCATTGATAACTTCTATCTGCAACGTATGTATATTCACACATTATAGTATACATATATGCAATATTGTATAATATTGCCTATATGTGTATTATATTTAAGTACACACACCACTAATTTTTAACATGATTAACTTCTACATCTTTTTATTAGGTCGGGGAAAAAGTTTCTTCGTATTTAAAAAAAATTTTTCGCAAAAGTTTTTCATTTGTTGCAAAATTTTCGTTACAATTATATTATTCGTTAGAGCAAAGTTTTAGCTTTAAGAATCTGTTTTTTAAATTGCGCTGAGATGATTTTTATCCGAGTTACGAGCAATCAAAGTTAGAATGCTCCTTTACTTAATTCGCAAATAACTCGGTAACAAAAAATCATAGGAACATTTTTAAAAAATGATTTTATAGGAAAAGCTTCGAACTTTTACGTAGTCGAAAATTTTTGTAAATTTTTTTCGGACACGTGAGAGACCTTCAAAGTGAAAAGAAAAATTTTCATCTTTTCATCTTTTCAGTTTTTTTGATGTAAAAATTATCAAACTCACAGAAACTGAAAAAATATAGTAATTTTTCGAAAGTAGAGATTTCAAGCTTTAAAACTCTCTTTTTAAATTGAAATTTCATTTATTTTTGACGAAGATATTGTATATACAATTTTGAATTAAAAAATACGAAGAAACTTTTTCCCCGACCCAATATTAACGTAGCAAAATAATATGGTGTAGCAACGTATATTATATGTGTAATATATCTATGTATAGCTAATACATATCACATTCTGACCTAAAATGACATTGTACAATAGGAAAATGCTTAGGGCCATGTGTCAATGTACACTGTCAATACTGAAAAGCTATAGTTACGTATTTTCAGTACTCGCAGTTAATATCGGTACACAGTCGTAGTATCACTTTTTCCTATGATCAATATCATTTTAGGATTTAGTCAAGATGTAACATATATAATATTATTATCAATATATGGACACGTGTTTCGCACATATTCATGAAAAAGAATTACATTATGTATATGCAATTATGTATGTGCAATTTATTGATACTATTATTATTACCTAAAATGGCATTGGACGTAAGAAAAAAGTGCTACTACGGCTTCGTATCGATATAACTATTAAAGTTAAAAATCTGTACTTTATGTATATTACAAATTTTTAATACTGGTGATATATATTGGAACACGGCCTATACTGCATGTGTATATAATACAATTGTATTTCTAAGGTCCGATTCTACAAATATAAGATTAACTTCAATTACGGTTTATTTTTTTCTCAATTTTAAAATTGGAAAATTTTCCAAAATAAATTTTACATTTGTGGAAACCGACCCTAATACATGTCCCTGCTAAGATGGTAATGTAGGAAACGGAATAAAAATATCGATAATTAATCGATCGAATTTCCTGCATGATCATATTAACTCAGAGGGCGTAAGCATCTTATATTGGGTCATCTAAAAAGTATCCGCGGTTTTTTGTCACTAGATGTGTGTTGATGGTCATATATCTAGTGACAAAGTACCGCGGATACTTTTTAGATGACCCAATACATTGGAAATAAAAACCTGTAATATCGACCTTGAGTAACTTCAGCCTTCGCTCCAGCATCCCCTTAATAAATAGTAATAAGATTCTGTAAGTATAAAACATGTGGTACAAAAGAAGGGCAAAGAGCCAATAATGTAGCAAAAAATTTTTAATTTAAATTTAAATTTAAATTAACATTAAAAATTCATATAAACAATTGACAACAAACATTTCGATTTCGATCAAATCATTTTCAATGTAGTCGTAATATTTCAACATCATTCTAAACCAAAAATATGTACATGGTATTACAATACTATTATAATTTTTAATCCCGTATTCGTCATTCCGTGTAGTACTTTGCGAGTCATTTTTATCAAAAATCAAAGTAGTAGTCATAAAAAAATCCTTGTCAGTAATATCAATAAATGTGTTGAGAGTCCATTAATAAAAAGAGATTAATAAAAAATGCAGGTAGATAGTAGTCCATTTCGTGATACAATATATTGATTTTTTTTTATATATTATATAAATTTTTTTTATATATTATATAAATTATTTTAAGCAAATTTACAAAAGTAACGAACATCTAACTTTCACAATATCAGATAACGAAATCTATCTATAAAAATATTATCATAATTAGCTACTATGTTATATTACATTCATAAAAAGTATTATCATAATTAATTACTAAATCATGTCATTAAATATCACATCTATTTAATTAAATCGCGAGAAGAAAACGTGGGAAAGAGAGCGCAACGGGAAGAAGAGAGAGAGAATAATATAAGTATAGGACCACACCGGGTGGGAGAAAAAGAACAAAATCCCTCTATCTCAGATCCCAATGACGCACTCTCCTCCCTCAGACCCTGTGTGACCCCCCCTCCCCTCCTCCGCGCACACAACACACGCGCGCGCACACAACACACACACACACACATATCATATACGCACTAACACATAGTTCTTTAGAAACCCACCTATCTATTCTATTGTACTTTCCTGCAAAAATTATCCCCTCCCTCGCAATTTGTTTGTAGTTAGAATAGTACGCAATCTTTACACGTTCAGTATTACTTTAGTTGCTTGTACGAAAAGTCCAATAGCAGCAGCAGCAGCAGCAGCAGCAGCAACAGCAGTAGCAATCTATTCCGCTGAGAAAGCAACATACGAAAAAAAATTATTACGTTCCACTTCAGAATAATGATGAGACTCCATCATTTACGAAAAGATGTGCCAAGTAAGTTAAGAATTCCCCATTTTATACTTTTTCAAATTAATTATTTAATTAATTATTTAATGTTTCTTTTATATTTTTATAGCGCGCCCATGTATCGTGCGGTTCGTATACTAGGCAGAAAATATGCATTGACACGTATAGGATACAAATTTCTAGAAATTAATATCAACGTTGGCCCACTGAGCTATGTGGAGATTGCGATAAGAGATAATCATGGAAACGAATTAATACTATCTATCGAAAGATTAAAAGAACTCTATGAACAACGTTGGAATTCAAAACTGTCTTCAGAATTATCACAAAGGTAATTCTATTAGCGTTGGACCACTGACTGTGCAATTCAGTACGATTGAAAATGCTAAAATTGTATATTTGGAATCATCCGACATACGTTTAATGATGACTGAATCAACAATATTGTTTATATTCAACTTAGATCAATGCATTGAATTAGTATTCGATCAATTGGTTGATATCGTTGAGAAAGTGGATACAAAGTTTACATGATTCTCGAATATCGCATCCACTGTAACAGATGCTAAAGATGTATCAAATGTAATATGCGCTAGTAATTACTTTGATAAAAATCAATTCCTCGATTGCGAACTGTTAGCTGTAGTTTTTTGTACGTAAGAAAAAAATTATGTAAAAGAAAAAAATTACGCAAAAGAAATATAAATAAAAAAATTTTTAATCTAAAATTATGATGATAATTTTTTCACAGATATGTAAAATAGAGGGCTGGAATATGCGGCTTGTGTCTCTTCTATTTTTTTGTACAGAAAGGATCTTTTATGTACATGTGTATAAAAAATTACTGAATAAGAAATAGCTATAATATCAAGAACAATATAAAATCGTTGTAGTGGATTAGATACATGGAAAGATGAAAGAAACAAACAGGAATTAAAAAATACAAAATTTATTATTATTTATTATTACATTAATTTATAAACAATATTAAAAAATATTTTTAAAAATGCAATTGGGCATCGAACAATAACGCAGATATCGATGGCTCGAATATCAGCGGCGTTTGATTTTAGCCAGGACATCGGCTAAAATCAATGGCGTTTGGTGGCTTGAGCATCAATAGCAGCGTTTTCTGAAAAAAGAGAACAAAAAACTTGTTGATTACTGTTCGTTTTTAGCAGAAAATAAAATGCATTAACACTAGTCACCATAAGCGCATTTGTAAACAAAGAAGATACATACCGTTTAACTAACTTATATTTTGCCGGCGTTGATGATGACATTGGCGACTTTGCTTTTTCTCCAGGACATTCCCAATACCTCGCTTTCTCCCTCAACGATAGTGGACTTGGTGGACATGGTGACAAGGGACCTTTGCACTCGATCGATTTTCGACATATATAGTCTTTTATTTTGTCCATTATGTCTTAACGTTCGCTTACTGAAGCTTACGATTGAATAAAAAAAAGCTTTATACACTGTCTATATATATATATATATATATATATATATATATATATATATATATATGTATATATTGCCTATATACACTGCCTCAATGTTTTATATACTTGTCCAATTCAAGTCTTTTTTAATTTGTACAAATAGAGCATATATACATGCTTACGCATGTTATACATGTGTTCGATATCCATTAATCTCGTCATACACGATGTGCACAAAATTGACGAACCACCCGTTGTATAATAAGAATATATCACGCACTGTTTCGTTAGCACGTTCAATGCCATTACTTCCTCAGGATACACTATTTTGCTCTTAATGTTTTCACTCTGATCCTCACTTTGACCACTATTATAGCCGTTATTCTCTGATAATGCGTCCTCATCATTGTCCATTATTTTTATTGCCTCAAAATTTGCATCTTTGAATACTTCGTTGACGATATCCATTAGGTCTTCTTCTAATATATTAAGGATAATATGCACTATATTTTCCATCGATATACTATACGACTTTAAGAAAGCTTGTTTTTTTTTTAAATTTTGTTCAAAATGATAATATCCACAAGTTATCTTTGCTGAATTAAATCTTCAAAGAGAAGGTGGTCGGACATTATATCGTAATCTTGTTAAATTGTCTATTGTTAAAATTCAGTCAATTAATCCTATCACTAATCTTCTTTGGTTATTCACATATAATTTTTAGATTCTAATGAAATGAATATAATAAAATTAATGAGTTATAATTAAGAAAGCACAATAATATCTTACCTATGTGCAATAATTTTTATGAGTCCTATCGGGATGTGGTGAACTTGTGTTAACAAATAGAATATCAGAGACTGTATGTTAAACTCAAATCATGACAGTACAATTTATAAACAATTTTCGTCGAAAACCCGAAGGAATAGCCCTGGAGTTAAGTGGGGAAGCTATATTAAGCAAAGGAAAATGCTTTGAGTAGACGTTCTGTATCATTTTGTATGTTAATAGCCTTGTTTGTTTTTTAATGAATATCATTGCAGACATGAGCCTTTTTTGAAAACATGGTTTTGAATCTAACAATGAAATATTCTGCCAATTCATATGTCCATATTCCAACTGATATTCCGACTATTGTACTTGAACTTTTGGATCTCTTAATATTTGCTTTATGCTCCTTTATCCTTGTTTTAACTTTCCTTTTAGTCTGAATATTTATGTTGACGTTCGACAAAATGTGATTTTCTAAATCTTGAATAACAAGATCGTTAAGATTGGTGACAAAGGAGATGCCCATGGACATACCAAAAATCTTTAAAGTATCGATTGTCAAATTTGAAATAGATAGAGTTGAAAACCAAAGAGACGGCGTTTAAGATTTACGATACCTTACATACACGAAATTTCAGAAAATTTTAAACCGGTGGCCGAAAAGAATAATTTCAAAATAACTTATAAACCCATGAACACGTTAAAGTCATTAGATTAGAACATAATGGAACATTGTAATGTTGTATAATATATAAAATAAGTTGCCTCGATTGCGATGTTTCATATGTTGGTCAGACTAAAAGGAAAGTTAACCCTGGTGAAAAAATTTCTCTGAATTTCTCCGAAAATTTTTCTGAAAAAGTCTGAAAATTTTCCTGAAAATGTCCATATTTTCGGACACGTTGCAGAGCTTTTCAGAGAATTTTTCAGTATAAATTTAGATATTTCTCAGAATATTTCAGTGACTTTTAAAGATTTTCATAAAATTTTTTACAATATATTCATAGACTTTTAGAATTTTCAGATATTTTCAATGTGATACTTGAAAAAAAATTTATATTTTAAGACTTATAAATTTTGTTTCTTTATTTAACAGAAATTGTTCCTTACAAGATATATGTAATGATTTTACCCGAAATTATTTCGAAAAACACACTTACCTAATGGGATTCGAACCTAGGACCTCTGGAGTATAAATCTCCTACATTACGTACTACATCACTTCTTCAACTGATAAAGCGTGTTATTTATATCTATTTAAGTTTCAGAGACATCATTGAATTCGCGTGAAATTCAGGAACATTTAGACCCTTGAAAATGATTTTCAAAGGAATCCTCTGAAAGTCTTTGAAAAGTAAGATACTATTAAAATTCTATCTTCAGAGATATCACTGAATTCCCGAATTTCAACGAAATTCGAGGAGTTTTAGATACTTGGAAATGATTTTCAGAGAATTTGCTGAAAATCTCCGAAAAGTGAAAAGTCGTGAAAATTTTGTCTTCAAAGACCCCACTGAATTTCCGAATTTCAGCAAAATTCAGAGACTTTTAGACACTTGGAGATGACTTTCGCATAATTCGCTGAAAGTCTCTGAAAAGTGAGGAATCATGAAAATTCTACCTTCAGAAACATCACTGAATTCTCGAGTTTCAGCGAAATTCAGAGACTTTTAGACACCTGGAGATGACTTTTGGAGAATTCTCTGATAATCCCTCAATTTCTTTGAAAAAGTCTCCGAATGTCACTAAAAATCTTTGAAAAATGATTTCAGACATTTTCAGATGTTTTCAGAGACATTTTTTTAACAGGGAAAACAAGAATAAAAGAGCATAAAGCGAATATTAAGAGATCCAAAAGCTCACGTACAGTAGTATCGGAACATCAGTTGGAATATGAATTGGATTGGGAGAATATTTCATTGCTAGATTCAGAACCATGTTTTCAAAAAAGACTCATATCTGAAATGATATTCATTAAAAAAACAAACCAAAGTCTGAAATGATATTCATTTAAAAAACAACCATTTTATATTAAATATAAAATGATACGCCTACCCGAAGCATATTTTCCTTTGCTTAATATAGCTTCCCCCACTTAACTCCAGGATTACCCTCTTCTTCGGATTTTCGACGAAAATTGTTTATAAATTGTCATGATCTGAGTTTAACATACAGTCTCTGATATTCTTTGTAACACAAGTTCACACCCGATAAGACTCATAAAAATTATTGTACATAGGTAAGATATTATTGTGCTTTCTTAATTGTAATTCTGAATCATTAATTTTTTTATATTCATTTCATTAAAATCTGGAAATTATATGTGAATAATCAAAGAGGACTAGCGATACTAATTGACTGAATTTTAACAATAGACAATTTAACAAGATTATACACGATATAATATCCGACCACCTTTTCTTTGAAGATTTAACTCAGCAAAGATAATTTGTTGTGAACATTATCATTTTGAAAAAAATTTTTTTACAATTTATAACTTGACATTTTAATCTCTTTATATTATTCTGCGATATTGTATTATATGCGTTATTCCGAATTTGTAATTTTGTAATACTGAAGATGACCTAATTTAAAGTCGAAACGTTTATTTTTCCAATTATTATATGATTAAAATAAATAATAAAAAGTTTTAATTATGTTCATAGTCCGAAAAAAAAATTCGGCGCGCAGTTCTAAAAAGACTACAATATGGTATATATGCAAGTACATATATAGTGTATATTAGTAATTTAAGATTGAATTATTATTTAAAAAGCAATGAGAGAGAAGATCCAGCTTCAACTATAATGGGTATTTTTCTAGTATTGATTATCTTATATACACTTTTTTTCTAATGTCAATTTATTTAAACAAAACAATAATTTTTAATTACATAGGTATCCTCCCCAAATAACATTTTGCCAACATTTTACTGAAAATGTGCTTAAAAATGTTGCAAGCAATTTGCCAACAAGGCAAATCCTCATTTGATGCAATATTGCAAGCAAAAAACATACCAATTGTAATAGAGTAACTTTATAATAACTTTGCGGCAATAATTATGGTAAAAGTGGCAAGATTTTGACAAAATTGAAGTAATTCTGTTTATCATTAAAAGTACAAATGTTAATTTGGCATTATTATGGCAACATGCAAGCAAAATTTTATTTAGCAAATGTTTTTGCCATTATCATAACAACATTACGACAACAAGTCTCAGCAAATAAATTACACTGCTTTGCTTTTGCACGAAATGTTATATGGGTCCTTTCTATAAAAGAACGTTTTAGCATCTCTTTCGTGACATAATATTGTCTCCTTCATATTAATATAAAAAGGCGTTTTTAATGTACTACATTTCAATCAAAAATACTTCACAAGATGCTACCGCGTCTTCTGATTCTTCATCATTCTGCCCTTCTCTCTGTAAAAGATTCTGCAACGCGTCTACATTTTCGCCATCAGTTAAATTGTCTCAACTGAATCAAGCCATGTCTCGCTCAAGTTGAAATAGCTCGACTTCCTATAATTTTGCGGTGACAGCACAGAGTTTCTATGCCAAAAGGTCTAATAATTGTCGATATTATTCGAATTCTGTAAGTACCCTGCATAATTTGTAGGCTATAAACCTATGTAATAGGCCCTAATAAAAAAAGTTGATAGAATACAATAGAAAAATCCTATCGTTTTGAATATAGAATCTAGCTCATGAATTTATTAATTTGAATTAGATTTTATAGGAATCTTTTTACAAATCTCTTATAGAATCCGATAAAATATGATACGATTCATATCCGATCAATCGTGATGCTCGCGAGATCATTTTCAATAGAAAATGATATAAACTTATAGAAAACGATACAAATTGATAGAAATCCTATCGTTCTTTATCATAGTAGAATTAGATAATTTCACCATGATATTCTAATTCCATTATATTTTCTATCAGCTTTTTTTTACTAGGAAATCGAATTCCAAACATTTACGCGCGATTTGTATTATTATTCAAAATTTTTTCTTTCTTTTACAGAATTGTATCAAAAATACGTGATCTTTATTATTTTTGAACATTTCATTGGTTATTTTAATGTATTTGAATTTACATTTATTGATACGGTTGAAGAACAATTATGTTTAAATTAAACCGAAGAATTTCTCGGATGTAATTAACATTTAATTGCATATGTTCTTATAATGTATGTAGATATTTGTTGTAGTTATTTATAAACAGATATTTAATAGTTTAACAGATTTCCCTTTACAATATATTATTATTTGCATCATGTTTTATATACGTAGCACATGTTTTATATACGTTTTTCAAATGATTATAGAACATTTAGGCTAATTCTACAATGTGCTCTTTGTTTCCTATTTCTTGCTGTTTGTCTCTGTTTATCTCTTGCTTTTTTGGTCAATAAGACAAGAGACAAACAGCAAGAAATAGAGAATGAAAAGCACATTATAGAATTAGCCTTATAGATATATTTAGGACATATATAAAACATGTAAATCAATTACCCGAGATTCTACATTGAATTTTTTTTAAATTTTATTTTAATATCGTTTAAAGTTTCAAGACAACATATGTTTTTTTAGTAAATCTGAAACTTTTCTTGAGTCATAAATAAAAGATTTAAATGTTAATTTAACATAAAACTGTGACACAATAGATACAATAATAATGCCTTTGATGAAACTAATTTTCATCAATTATGTTGCATTTCGTTATATTACATGTTAATATAATTTTGAAGATATACATAATATCATCAATTATAGGGACACAAATTCTAGAAATTTTAGTCGAATATTTTATTTTATTTTATATCCATCCTTGTAAACTCCTTGCGATTCTAACTCAGTAATTTACGAAATCAGCGATTCTATTACGTAATTTACAAAATTGATTGTGCAAAGATTCAGACAGTTCTTATATAGGTTAAAGAAAAAATTATTTTCGAGACTCTTAAAACATTAAAGTCATATACATATACAACAGCAGTTATAGATTATAGATTTTGTTACGATTTGATTAATACCAATACTAAAATATTGCATGCTATAAAACGTTTTTATCATGTTTAAAACAATGTATAATAAAAGCTAACAATATGAGCAAAATTTAATAAGAAAGTTATTAGTATATTATCTATTGATCTAAAAATTTTCTGATATGCATCTTTATTTTTGCTTCGATTCTCACTTTGATTTATTTAGGATAGAATTTATTTAATGGAAATAAAAATAACTCCTGTACTAAAATGCTAAATTTATTATATCACAATAGATTTCATTTTTTTCTGAAACAGGACTTTTATGAAATACTATACACAAAGTGAAAATTAGATTGTATTTATTGCAGGATCACATGCACTATGCCGTTTAAGACATTTTGTTCACAATGGCTGTATGCAAGGATTGCAACTGACCTGCCCATTTATCGAGAGCATTATAACGCGCGGCACATACTGATTTCTTATCTAATTCAAGAACTTGATTTACCTAGAAAGAATGTAGAGTTATACATATACGATCAGAAAGTGCTCATAAATAATTTAAGATTGTAAAATTATCACCTGATCTATACGACCATGAATAGTATTGTCCAAAATACAAGATACTAAGAGACTTTCTACTTCTGAAACGTCAATGTTCAGTTCCTTACTTATAAATGGAATATAAATTCTAGTATATGGTCTTATCAGCTTGATTAGAACCTAAAAAAAAATTATATTCATTAATAAAATATCATTATGTTGTATAAATAAGACATATCAATTTGTTTTATCTCAAATACTTTAGTAAATTACAAGATAAAAACTTTATTATAATAATATTAGTATTAATGTAAGCTGAAAATGTAAAAAAAATCTAAAAAGATATACCTGTGTACGTATGTTACGTAATAAATCTTCAATATGTTCTCTAATAAAGGGATCATCCATGATATTGTTTCTATTTTGTTTTAGAATTAATTCAAACTGATTAATATCATTATTCTGGTAACTATTAACTAAATTTGTCATTGCTAAAATTTCAGGATCATTCTTATATGGTTTTGCCTCTTGTGAATCAAATGGATTTATACCAGATTTCATTAACCTAAAATTATATTACAAATATGTACTAATTGTATAAATATAATGCAGGTGATAATCATAATAATGAAAAATAAATAATCATACTTACATATTAGCCAAAACTAAATATTTTAAACATGTTGTACGTCTTGGCGATCCAGATTCGTCATAATTTTTAAAGGCTTCGAAAAAATCGGTATGAGCTCTTTCAAATTCACCTTCCCTTAAATGCATCTTACCTCCACATTCTGAAAAAAATAGCATTTAGTCACTTTGCTTTTCTAAGTATACACATAAGTATAATCAAAAAATTGTTGGAACAATATATAACAGTACAAATATTGTTTCTAGAAAACATTCGAGTTATTACCTCTGATAACACCCATAATTAATGGATGAGGAATAGCACTTTTAATATGAAGACTTTGTTCATAAAGTGTTTTTAATTTCTTATTATTTTTTTGTGCTGTATACATCTGTATTTCTAAGGCATAAATTTCTAATAATTGTGTTCCTTTTTTCAGATCATCTTCTCCATCATCAGTCTAAAATATATATATATATATATATATATATATATATATATATGTATATATGTGTATATATATATATATATCTAAATTTATAAAATTAATTAAATAATATATACATAAATATATTCAATGTTACTTATATACACACCTGACAACTTTGATGAAGTTGTTTCAGTATTTTCGCCAATTTATTAAAATCTGAACGGTCATAATATAATTTTCCCAATTTAGTATTTGTTTTAAACCATAACCTATCATTCTTTGCATCTTTTAAGGCGTCTAATGTGGTTTCATAGAAATCTTGCAGTAACTCCATCTTAAAGAAAATATTTATTACTTTTTTAAATGTAGACAATTTTTTGTATATGAAAGATTAATAAAGGATAAAACAATTCATTGAAATACTAAATACATAACATGCTTGTTTATTAAATATACTCACATTTTTTGATGTACTAATGTAATCCAATATGGAATTTATTGACTTTTCTGAGTGATTTCTAGTAACTGCACTTTTAATGTATGTTAACAATTGCTTATACCTTGACATCATCTCTTTATAATTGGACTGAAAAGAAAATATATTTCATTTTTATATGAGACAAAAGCTACAAATATTACTGATATATCTTCTCTACCAGTTTAAAATTAATTTTGATCATCTGTTTTAAAGCCTTAAAACCCCATTCTCCCTTTTCACCACCTTCCAGATCCAGTACTTTCTGAAAACTTTGTAAAGCAGCTTTAGGATCATCTTCTTTGAGTGCTTTACTATTATAATATTGATTTTCTAAATCAACATCTGGTTCAGAGTTGGAATCTTCAGAATACTCCTAAAACAAATTAGCGATTAAGGAGTAGAGCCAGTAGGAATGCATAACAACAGATGCATTCTGTTTTATACATGATATGTATGAAGCATCGCTTATCCTTGTTCACTGAATGTTAAACAAGGATCAAAGATATATTATACACATCATGCGTGAAATGGAATATATCTAATAACACTTATTGCACCCAATAAGTATTATTAATGTTTAATTCAAGTTACTAACATAACCTAACCCGACGAAAGATTGAAGATGTTTGCGCAAAAATATAACGAAAGAATTGTCGAATAGTGAGCCTTCATCGAGGACGATCTTTTGTAATATCTTTCGAGCTATTTTTAAATATCATACGCGAGAGCTCTTGAAATCGTAACCTTGTTGAACCGGAAGAAACGTTCTACGAAATGACGACATTGTGGGTTTCTGTAAGGGAAACTTACCAGTCCATAATCCTCCTCTTCCTCGCACATGAAATCGTCCTCACCATCTGACATTTCGTGGACTCCTCTTAACCAAGGTTAGCACAGATTTTGCGCAATTTCCTATTAATAACGACAATAATGTACGAAGAATACTATAACGTATTTTGAAACCGATTCTGAGCGCATTAAGTTCGGATCTTCAAGGTGATTTTTCATGCGCGTCAGTTGACACGCGTCAAGGTGTCTTTTCATGCCAACGCTCGACGCCTATTTCCGGCATCAAAATATTGTACAATACAATAAATCACGTGATAGAAATTGACAAATATCAGGGCGCGTTCATATCTTGAGAGTGCTGTCCCATGAACGGAAATTTACAGCGGAACGGAAGCGCGATCAACTCTGAACTCTTACTTTCCTTTCTTTTCTACGATTGTGATTGATCTCCCTGTTCCGATCCATTGTACAATAAATTTGCACTTATGAAACGGCACCCTGACGGAAAAACGGAAAGCGGAAAAGCAGCAGCCAACTAAAACTCTAGGTGGTAGTTTGCAATTTCGGCTTTTTGTATTACTTACTACCAGTTCGAGTTCTGAAGCAGTCTGACGACTGCTTTTCCGTTAAAGTGTAAAGGAGTTCTTAAGCGTTAATTTTAATCACATGAGTTATTTTGACGCTGAAAATGGATGTATTCAGTACTACAACCACTTACTGAGCGCTCACTGAGCGGTCGTAGTACTGAAGGCATCCAATGATTCGAATGTACATATAGAACCAAAGACTTTGATTTTTTTTCTCTCGGAAATATTTTCACAAACTCAGAAATAATTACTTTTCTATATCAATGCTCATAGTCCTTGCGTGATTAATGACACGACAGGTCAATATTACATGCGTCCATTTTTTGTTGTACGACAAATTTTTCAGGCCTGTTGATTGGTTATAGGACAAAGAGATCCGAGATCCTTTTTATCTTGCAGATTAACTCTGCAATTAACTCTGAAAAATTCATCGTAGTGCATGAAATATATTTGCTGGATTCACACTGGATCCGACATGCGTCGTAGGACGTTCTGCAACCAATCAGAAAATAGGATTTTGCCTTATATCATTAGCCTAATTTCCACCAAGGATTTAATCCGGATCAGAATGTAAGAACCAACCAACTACAGTCAAATATTCCTCTGTTACAGTCAAACAACAGGGGAATGCTCAACTGTAATTGGTTGGTTCTTACATTCTGATCCGAATTAAATTTTCAGTGGAAACTAGGCCATTGATACAAAATAAAATTCTGCTTTCTGATTAGTTGCAGAATATCGTACGTCGAATTTAGCAATTGGCCTAAACCTTACGTCCACTTACAACTAAATTTGACGTAAAGACAAAATAACCTGAATTTTTAGAAATTTTAAAAAAGTAATTGAGGGAAAGAATCGAAGTCCTTGAGTGTACAATCTATTAAAATATTAAGCAACGTGATATAAAATATTTTCCAGATAGCAAAACGTGTTTCAACAAAATCACACAAATCTGTTGGCAATTTACCATAGATTTGTCTTCAACGATTTCATATATATCGACATTGTAGTAACATGCAGACAATAATGTGAATTTGTATTGCCAGCAATTTAAGGCTGTGGTCAAAGTCTCGCTACAAATGCTTTGAAGCATTTGACCAATTAGAAGAAAGATTTTACAAATTAACCAATTAAAAAACGCTTCAAAACGTTTGCAACATCGCGTTGACCATACCCTAAGGGTGAAATCACACGGTGCAGAAAAGGACTGTGGAATAGAGAATGCGTCATTGAAACAACCAATTAGCGCTATTCGGAATAATGCAAAAAAAACATTGATTGGTTGCTTCTATGACGCATTCTTTATTCCGTAGTCATTTTCTGCACCGTGTGATTTCACCCTAATAGTAAGATAACTGTAACGTCAATGGCCTAGTTTTCACCGAGAGTATAAACCGGATCAAAATATATGATTCAACCAACTACAGTCGAGCATTCTTTTGTCGTTTGACTGTAACAGGGTGGAAACTAGGCCAATGTTATGTTGGCAATGGCTGCGTTTAGCAGAACACAACAGTTTTGCAACCGTTTTATGATTCTCTGCTGAGACAGGACCATTCCTCTTGATCTAAAAGCATAACCCAATCAGCGCGAAAAAAACTTCCAACAGTTGCAAAATAAATATTCTGCTGAACGCAACCAATATGATAGCATTGTACAATATAATCAGAGAGAAGCCTAAGAGCGGTCATTTCCGAGATTTAGCTATTACTTTATTTTGAAGCTTCTATGTCCATATTGAATTACATAGTCAATTTCATGATCCAATCGGTAATGTCCACGATTTTTAGTTAAGTCTTGTGAGATCACTCGAGCGGGACGGACGTGCGTCTCGCCTCGCTTTGGATGTGTATCATATCACCCATTTTTTGAAAAGCGTTTCCGGCTTCGACTGTGCATTGCTATACATTATTTGTCTTAATTACATCATTATTTCGTCCCATTCACTAGTTTCACGATTTATTTACGATTCACGACCGAATTTACCGTCATTTTTGCGGCGAGTGCCATTAATTTTGAAGAAGAAGAAGAAGACGATTTTTAGTTGTATTCTTCGCTAGTTTAATTGTATTCGTCCACAAATTTCAGTCCCTTAAATAGACAAAATTGTGAGTTGTCTTGTAATAAGACTTAATAGTCGCACTCAGACTCAACTATTGCATGAACGTCTGCTGAACGCACTCCACTCAATAATCGATACTCAACATGTTTAGTGAGCGAATGCCATTTTTTCCATCAAACTTTTTCTCCGCTATTTCAGCTCAACATGTAATACCATATGGCGGCACCCATGCGAAAGATATAAACATGAATTTGAGATTAGAAGTCAGACATTAAATGGACTTAATTTACGTCTTGAAACTATTGACAATTACAGTTTTGTATCCAATAATTTTTAATAACATTTTCAGATTCAGTTTTCTTCAACTTGTTTATCGCTTTCTCTGCGATATTAATTTCGTTCGCAAAAACTTCGATCTTCAATATCATATTTGTGCCTAAAAAAGCAATTACGTTATCAATTCACTCTTAAGTGTCTGTGTTCCTTGCTACTAAGTATACCATGTACTCGTATAAAATCAAGTAAACTCGATTTAGTATAAAAACAAATAGGCAAATTGTTTTAAGTTAGTATCCATTTGTAAGTCTGTTGATTTTTATTTTTATTTAATCAATTGCTTATCTCTATATTTCTCAATCAGAGAAGGGTAAGTAGTTGATTAAATAAAGATTAATATCAACATAGATAGAAATAAAATATATAAAACTATAAAATATAAAAAATATAACTTTAAATACGAAGCGCCATTACAGTCTGAATGTTAAGATGTTGAACTTAATTTTCTCAAATTAATCTTAAAAAACTGTAATAAACTTATTGCGAAAAATATTACCTCGGCCGGGAATCGAACCCGTATCTCTTGTATTTCGTGTGAGTGTCTTAAGTCTTTAGACTTGCACGAAATGCAAGAGATCCGGGTTCGATTCCCGGCCGAGGCAATATTTTTCGCAATAAGTTTATTACAGTTTTTTAAGATTAATTTGGGAAAATTTGGGGAGATTATTAATATTGGGTCATCTAAAAAGTATCCGCGGTTTTTTGTCACTAGATGTGTTGACCATCAACACCATCTAGTAACAAAAAACCGCGGATACTTTTTAGATGACCCAATATTTTAGATTGATTGCGTTGAAAGTCCGACAATCATATCGGCACACAATTATCATTTCTGAAATTAATTCATTTGAATATACATAATCAAGTTCAACATCTTAACATTCAGACCGTAGTAGCGCTTCATATTTAAAGTAATATTATTTAACATAAACGATCTTGTTTCCAATCTTATTGTAAAATATTGGATCATCTAAAAAGTATCCGCGGTTTCTTGTCACTAGATGTGTGTTGATGGTCATATATCTAGTGACAAAGTACCGCGGATACTTTTTAGATGATCCAATATATAAACTAAAATATATTTAAAAAAATAAAACAAAATGTTTGGATACAGTGAAAATTATTAATAATTACAAGAAGTAAATTAAATCTATTTCTACCAATGTCAATTAATATTAATCCCCATTTAATCAACTGTTTATCTTTCTCTGTTTCTGAGAAGTACAGAAAGATAAGCAGTTAAATAAAAAATAAAATCAACAGACATACAAACACTAATTTAAAACAATTTGTTTAATGTTTAGTTATAAACTAAAACTAGTTTATTTGATTTTATAATGCAAGTACATGGTATACCCAGCAGCAAGGAACGTAGACAAAGTAATTTGATGCGTAGCTGATTTCCTTCTTAGGTGCACAAATGTGATATCGTAGATCTTTTTGATGTTAATACCATAGAGATATCGACAAATAAAAAATTCGGATGGAATTAATCCCATAATCTTATTTAATCTGTTGCGCATTATCCGGTATTATTTGTCACAATAACTGCTAAACGCGACCATTACTAGCGCCGACAGATTGATTATTTGTCTTTGTCTATCTAATGGACCGAAATTCGTTAATATAACGAAGAATATAACCAAAAAATCGTGGACATTACCGATCGGATCATGGATATTAGTTACGTAGTTTAATGTCCACATTTTGTGGACATAGAGGCGCTTCAAAATAAAGTAACATCTAAATCCCGGGCATAGCCGCTCTCAGGGTGCGATTACATGGAGCGCGGTACGCGATACGCGGTACAGTAAGGGGTCCCGCACAATAAAAGCAACAGGGAACAGAGAACAGAGAATAAGAATTCAATCTATCAGAAACTGTATATTCCACAATACATATTAGGTGTTGGAATTAATTCGTAGCGTTTTACAAGTGATGGGAAGTACTTTCATTAATGTATTTTTTAATGCTCATGTGAAATAAATAACATTCTTTCATTAAAAAACGCTACAAATTAATTCCAACACCTAATAATTTCTGATAGATTCTTATTCTCTGTTCTCTGTTCCCTGTTTCTTTTATTGTGCGGAGCTTCTAACTAATAGTAACTAACTAGGCAATTAGGAAACCACGTATCACGTACCGCCTATTTCTTTCGCTGATATTACATGGAGCACGGTCGCGTGCGATTTGCACGGGCTAATGACAAACTTACATTAGTATAAATTTTTTTTAATATATTAACATTTTTTATGCACATTTTATCAATACTCTTATTTTTTAAACAAATTTATTTAATAATTGCGTTTAAATCAATTAATTCCATTAAAAAGTGTACAGCAGTGTATAGTAATGTGAATGTGTTACTAGCCCATGCAGTCGTTTGGGTCATCTAAAAAGTATCCGCGGTACTTTGTCACTAGATATATGACCATCAACACACATCTAGTGACAAAAAACCGCGGATACTTTTTAGATGACCCAATACAATAATATCAGCGAAAGAAATATTGTATGTGTAAGAAATTCACTAGATATACATACAATAGCGTCAAGGCTGTGTGGCTCAGTGGCAGAAGTCTACCAACTCGGAGGAGAGAACAGGCTTGGAATCGAGACGAGAAGCGCCCTAATATTTTTCTCTGTTGTCATCAATTGTTTACATACGTGGTACGCAGTTTCCTAGTTGCCTAATTAGTTACTATTAGTTATCGCATACCGCGCTCCATAATCGCACTCTCATGGCTCCTGCACACTGGACGCGGAAACGCTTCCAGTCGCACTATCGCGCGACAAAACCGCGGTAACCAATAAACATATTAGAAGCTCTAGCTTATTGGCTACTGCATCACATTTTGCCACGCGACATTTGAAGCGTTTCCGCGTCCAATGCAAGAGCCATCGCTTCTCTCTGATATGATGCTGCATATTAGCTGTGTTCAGTAAAACACAACAGTTTTGCAACCGTTTTATGATTCTTCACTCAGATAGAACCATTCCTTTCGATCTAAAAGCATAACTCAATCAGCGCGAAGAAAACTTCCAACAATTACAAAATGAACGTTCTGCTGAACGCGGCCATTATTACAGCAATATGATGGTAATAGAATTTTAATGATGACGATTTTAAAGTTGTCGGCAAACTGATACTCAGTGGCTGTCATCAAAGTTTCGCTACAAATGCTTTGAAGTGTTTGATGGATTAATTAGAACAAAGAATTTTACAAGCTGACCAATTAAAAAAAGCATTTGCTTCAAAGCGTTTGCAACATCGCGCATTAACTATACCCATAGTTATCGTATATTATGAAGGTACCAAGTTGCCAACAAATGAGGACTTATAATCAGTTGGTAGACTTCTAGTAGCAACACATACTTAGCAATGTATACTTAGTAGGCAACATGCGACAAGATACGTTGACTATCTGAGTTAATAATAAAAACCAACAAAAAAAACAGTGACTCATTCTAAATAAAAAAGGAAATCGTTTAAAACATCAAATAATGATAAGATAATAATGAAGAACTATTCCATATTAATTGCAGATTCAGAAAATCTTATTAAACACATATTATTTCATAGCTCGAACGAAACAATACTCTACTGAAAAAAATCATATTACAACGTTACATGAAATCATGTAATTAAAACATGTAAATCATGTAATAAATTTCAAATCAGTACGTGATTTTTTTAAAAGTAATGTAATTTGAAAAGTCACATAATATTAGAAATAATTTTATCCATCATGTGATTTTATAGTTGTAAAATTTTGAAGAATTGAATAATAGAAATAAAAAAAAAGAACATATCATGTGACTTTTCAAATTGTACAATTTTAAAAAATCACGTACTGATTTGGATCCGTTACACGATTTAATTACATGTTTTAATTACATGATTTCATCATACAACTGTGGGTGTAATTGAGTTGCCACTATGGCCGGTATTCATAGTCAGATCTTATATTGGCTGCGTTCAACGGACTCAACAGATGAGTGAGCGCTCGCTGCTATTTATGTATTCTTCCAGATTTAAATTGCTAGATAATCTAAAAGAATATACCAATAACAATAAGCGCTCACTCAACTGTTGAGTCCGCTGAACGTAGCCATTCAAGACCATCTTAAGTACGAAAAAATAAAAAGTTACGAACCAATCAGAGGGCTGCATTGTAAGACATTACTTAAGATGATCTTGAAATAAGAATCAACTATGAATATCGGTCCACGAATGTTTCAAAGCATTTGATTAACCAATCGGAAAAAAGAATTTTATTAATTGACTAATCAAAAAATGCTTTGAAGCATTTGTAGCGACATCTCGACCGCATCCTGTGAGACGTGATTTTTTTTCAGTAGGATAATATTAGGTTGTTTTTTATTGCTGCACTCTGAATCGGTGCAATAAATTCAGAAAGTGCAGCAATAAAAACAGACCTATTTACTTTTGATTGATTCTTTTAATATTTATACTTGTGACCGACACATCTCACTTATTATATAAATTGTATTAGTCATGTTTCGTTCAAGCTATGATTAACATGTATTTAATAAGATTTTATGAGCTTTGCCTATACGATTAATTACCTCGCGTTTTGGAACAGCGTAGAGTTAACTTCGTTTACTCGGAGTCGAGTTTTGGAACGCACACCAAACCTCTACTCAATACACAGTATAACAAAAACTCCCTAGTATCTCGTCGGTGTCGTAACTAAAAGTAAACGTAGGTCGTAGACATAATTTAACGCATCATATCATATTGCGTCAAATTTTATAATCACAGTGATTATTTTTTAGAAAATAAGAGTTCCATATGGTTAACGGTAAGTGGTAAATTATATTATATATTTATTTTTAAGTATTTAATACTTTGAACATGAATTGTGAATCTGTAGTAAAATAGTTTTGAAATGATTAAGAAACATAACCTCATTAATTTATATGGTAATTGTCTAGAGTTGTGTCTTGTTCACCGATTTTGATGAAATTAGGCTTATTTGACGCGTTTTTGTATAAAATGAAAGAATCTGGCAAAAAAAGTATCGTTTTGCCTTGCGAACTGAGATGTTAAAGTTAAAGTTCGCGATTATTTTCGCGGTTATCGGATTAGGAAATCTGTCACAGAGATAAAATGAGGTCTATAATTGTAACATTTCACATGAGTTTCGACTTTCTACGCGAAGCAACTCTCACCCCCGACTCTCACCTTCCCTCTGCAAAGAGGCGCACGACTTCTATAATTGTACTGTTGTTGTTGAGGTTAGAAAATCTGTCATATAGACAGTAAGACGTATAGACTAGTGCTTATTGATTCAGGGCGGCTATGCAGCCCCGAACAAAAAAAAAATAACACATCCTGTTCGCTTGGGACCTAACCGCCTAGAATTATTATTTCTAACCCATGAAGACAGTGGGATGTGTGAGAACAGTCTTTTTAGAGCGGTCTTTTTACTGTCTAGGCTGCAATTTCTTAGGCTCCAAGTAGGATGTGTTTTTTCTTTGTTCGGGACGGCGTAGCCGCTCCGAATCAATAAGCACTAGTCTATATACTCCACTGTCTATATACAAATTTTTTAACTTCACAACCGCAATTATAGAAGTCGTGCGTCCCTTTGCAGGGAGGAGGGAGTGAGAATCAGGGGTGATACACAGTCGCTTCGTGTAGAAAGTCGATACTCATGTGAAACAATATAATTACAGACCTCATTTTGTCTCTGTGACAGATTTCATAACCTGAATAATCGTGAACTTTAACGCTTAATATCTCAGTTCGGCAAGCGACACTTTTTTTGCCAGATTCTTTCGTTTCATGCAAAAATGCGTCGAATAAGCCTAATTTCATCAAAATCAGTGAACAAGACACAATTACCATTTATATATACAATCTTTTGTATACATGAGGGGGATAGAAATGCCTAGTTGTCTGAAAGCATATCAAGGCATATTCAAGAGCTTTTTTTATGACGCAAACACCTATAAAAATATAAGTTTAAAACGTAAGATGCAAATAAATGAAAATTTTTGCTTATGTTAATGCCTTAAGTTCTCAAGTATGATTGACCACTTAGATTTGTTTAAATCCTATTGTTTTCTTATGTTTTTAAAATATGCTATTAATCTAAATATTTGTGCATCATAATTGATTATTTGAAAAATGATAATGCTATTTTCGGTTTATCGATCACGTAACTTTTCTCTAGAGCGCAAGCGGAAACATGAAATTTTTTTGTACATGTGTGTGGATATGTGCATACAAACATACACACATACATAAAAATGTTTACTTCCACATTTCCGCTCTAGAAAAAAAGTTATATGCCCATGTAGCACAGAACGTTGAAATAACATGTTCTGTGCTGTATAGGATAATTGATGTCCAATGCTGGCTTCAGATTCCCAAGGAATCACTTTATCTTAGTTGTTTACCGAATATTAAACAAGAATAATACCTAGAGAGTACCTGGGTTGGTACTCCGAACACGTCCCAGGAAGTCAATTGTATATCTTGAAATGAAGTGCAAATTACAAATTGCAAATGAACAAATTCACTTACAGGTATTGACTAATTAAATGATGAATATTTAAATGAAATATAATTACGAATATTTGAGTCTGCTCACTTTTGTAATTTTCATCTCATTTCAAGTTATACAATTAACTCCTAGGATATCGATCATGTATTTTCCTTAGAGCGGAAATATAAAAAATGAAAATTTTTATATGCTACTCATTTACCAGAACAATGCACATAACTCAAAAATTGCCATTTTTTAATTGTTTACATAAATAGAAGACAGATCTTTAAAGATCTTTATCCTGATAAATCGGCACATAACTAAGTTAAAACTTATCACAAGAAAACAATTATGTCAATATATTGCATTATCGTATTTTGTCAATTGCTTTGCTTTACAATTGTCAAAATGATACAGAGTTGAAGTATATAAGAAACCAAGAAATATATCTTGTGTGACGCGATAAATATTTAAAATATCAGAGTTGGACACTGCAAGATGACGGCAAATATAAAAAAGTAAACCAAATGGACAATTTTGTTTAATAATTTCATTAATATTTCCAATGCGTTAAAAATTAATTTATAAGATGATATAATAAATCTCTTATAAATTAATATAAGATGATAATAAAAACGCTCTTATAATATACATATAATAAGCAAGGCTGGATAGTACTAAGTTAAAAAAATAAAAGTTAAGTTAAAAAGTTAATTAATTTTAACTTAACTTAGTTACATTTTAGACTCTTAACTTTTTAACTTTATTTAATTACATTTTATGCATAACTATTAATTTTTTAATTCTTTGAAATTAAGTCTCAGACATAATACATAGTAGCGATAACTTAAAATAAAGTGGAAATTGAGCAAATTTATTAAGTGTTGATCAATGAAATTATAAATATTCTAGTGAATTTGCTCACTTTTGTAATTTTTACCTCATTTCAAATTACACAATCGACTCCCAGATTTCAATCTGTCAGAAACCATTTATTCGATGTATCTAATTTCTGATAAATTGAAATCTATTATTTTTTATTACTATCGCTACTCCTTCATATTGTATCTGAAGCTTATATCACAAAGTGATATAATAGTGGTGAAATTATACTACAGGCCAGTATTCTTAGTCGAATCTTATATACTAAACAGTATATATAAACAGAACATGTAAATAAAATATAAAGTATTTTCTAAATGAAATATATGGTATATTTGTCATTTCTGTTATTTATAAGACTGAAACCCTGGAATCATGAATTTAAAAAAAGAACATTTAATTTTTAACTTTTCAATTACTTCTGTTTATTAACTGAACTTTTAATTCAATTAATTTCATTATAAATTAACTTGTATCTTAATTAAGTTAAATTTTTAAGATTGTTAACTTTAATTTATTATGTTAATTAAAAAAAAAATTAATTTACCCAACCCTGATAACAATAAAATTATATACGAGGGTCATTTGAAAAGTTTTGAGCCTTAACATGAAAATGGCATTATTCGTCAAAATCATTTTGGAATATTATAACCGTACGTATTTTGAAAAATATTTGTGAAAATTGTAATCATTTTGGACGCTCAGTTATTTGAGCGTCATGCGCGTTGTATAGTATACCTCTCCTTCATAAACTCGAATAGCAAGAATAGTTTAGAAGTAGAATTTTACCGAAAAAAATTTTAGAAAAAAATTATAAATCAGCATTTCTCTTCACGAAAGTCTCGAAAGGCCATCAGAAAAGAATTGCGTATGTTTGAGACTCGACATTCAAATATACATATATTCATGTGATAATACGCTCAAATTTAAGAAAAATGAAGGAAGTAGGTATAATTAAATGCTAAAATGTACCTCAGAAATATTTTAAAATACTTGAAAATGCGTTTTAATAAAATATAATAAATATATGTTTAAAAGGTTTTTTTTGTTTTAAACGCGATTTTTTTCTAAAGCTGCTTAAAAAATATATAAAACATGTTTTAAACAAAAAAACTGAATATTTTTTTTTTTTTTAAACACATTTTTTATCGACCCTGCTTCCCTCACTCCGTCCGGCGTATTGTCTCGCTCGCGTTTTTCAACTTTCCAATGATTTTAAATAAACTTTTTCGGCACCAAAAAATTCGAGTTTTTCAACAGCAAAAATTCAATTCTTCCTTGACAAATTGGTGCCAGACGGAACTCTTAATCTTAAAAACTAGAGCCACAGTGATTTTTTGAAAAAAAAAATTGTTATCTCGGCTCCTAATAATCGGAGGGTAATCTTTTTTTTTTAAATTCATAGAAAAATATCAGATTTCGAATGCTTCACACGGCTATTTGATATAATACATATTAATGAAATTATTTCCATTCTTTTGGAAAAAGATACTCAACACTTTTAAAAGTCGTTTTATAATAATTTAACTGCAAAAAATTGTTTTGTTATTAAGTGTACGTAATAGTGCAACTCTTGAAGAAGCAAAATCCCTGTAAATTGCTGTGCGACTGCTCAAAGATAAAGAAATTAAATTTTCCGCAGATAGGTTTTTAGTGAACAAATAGCTTTTTGCAAAAATTAATGAACATTTCAGGCTTGTTCAGGACTACATTTGTTCGTCATTACGAGGGCTACATTTTATGAGAATTTTAAAGCTTTGCGTTTAAATCTCAATGAACACAGAGCGAGTGAAAAAAGGCTTTTTTCGGTGTTTTTTAATTTTTTTTCTACTGAACTGATAGATCGATCTTAATGTTCCACGTCTCATTTTATATTTATTTCGAATACGTACATTTTTTTATACAATCAATATCTTTCGTTTTACAAGTGAAAAATGCTTTTTGCAACTATTCGATTTTTATTCGCATTTTTCGATTTTCGATTTTCCTCACAAGTCTCGAGTCTCGAACATACGTATTTCTTTTCTGATCTTTCGAGACTTTCTTTTTTGAAAAGAAATGCTGGTTTATAATTTTTTTCTGGTAAAATTCTACTTCTATTGAACTATTCTCGAGTTTATGAAGGAAAGGTATAACGTGCAAGAAAAATCGTAAACAATTAAATATCTCGTAAACTGTTGCGTTTTGACATAATTTATACTATTCTGGATTAAGGGGAGGGATACAGTATTACTACAATTTATTAAAACTTATATGTTATTTAGGATGCCCCCACCCCTTATTGATGTCTAAGGCCGCCGAATGGCCGAGATTGCCAAGGAAGCATTTTCGGTCGCTTGAAACAAGTTATTAGTGGGAGGAGCTCGCTGTCTTGTTCACTCTCGGCGCGCCGTAGACGAGCATACGAACATTTATGTTCTCATATATCGTCAAGTATGTTAAAATAAAAGTTATTCAATAACTCAATATCTTTCATTAAATTTAAACCGTTTTTTTTTGTTCTTTAATATGTATCATTTCAGAAATATTTATTTTACTATAATTCTTTTACGATAATTCTTTTCGAAATCAAGAATACTAACTTTTTTCCAAAGTCATGATTAGTTTCCGTGATATGTTTCAAGATTACTGAGTATTTGGACTGGTCTAATTTTATATTATTGCGATGTTCTTTAATTCTTGTCTGCAATTGTCTCTTCGTTTGGCCAACATACGATGCATCACAGTTATTACAGTTTACTTTATGTTGGGAGTACAAATTAGTTCGGTCCGTTTTTTTGTGTTCAAAAATGCATTTATTTCAAAACAAAATGAATGAACAGATTAATTAAAGTATTGGCTACTACTTTTTCCCATCTCTCAGGCAATTTCCATCTCGAAAAAATGACTCGTTTTTGGAGGCGATTCAATTTTGGAGCCAATTTTCGATTTCTGCGAAAGAAGTCAACCGGTGACGTGCTGCATCCTTCGGAACAACCAATAATCAGAAGGAGCAATGTCCAGAGAATACGGCGGGTGCGGTAAAACATCTCATTTGAGCGTTTCCAAATATTTTTTTACGACTTTTGCGATATGAGGCCGAGCGTTGTCATGAAGAAAAATAACTTTATCATGTCTTTGCTCGTATTCCGGCCGTTTTTGCACGGCTCAAATTAATCAATTGTAGCCGATACCGATCGCTAGGTTTCAGCAGCTCATAGTAAATAACACCCTTTTGGTCCCATCAGATACAGAGCATGATCTTCGAACCATGAATGTTCGGCTTTGGTGAGGTTGAGGTCGATGGCAATTGACCGGGCTTAGCGTAGTATTTTTTTCTTTTTGGGATTATCGTAGAATATCCACTTCTCATCTCCAGTCACAATCCGATGCAAAAAACCTTTTCTTTGTTGTCTTTGAATCAGCTGTTCGCTAGTGAAAAATCGTCTTTCAACGTCTCTCGGTTTCAGTTCATAAGGCACTCAATTTCCTTGTTTTTGAATTATTCATGGCTCTCAATCGTGCAGAAACGACTTGTTGAGTTACTCCCAATGATTCTACAAGCTCCTCTTGCGTTTGACTCTGATCTTCTTCGAGTAATACTTCTAATTCTTTGTCTTCGAATTTTTTTGGCTGTCCAGAGCGAGGCTTGTCTTCAACGCTGAAATCTCCATCCTTGAAACGTCGAAACCATTCCCTACATGATTTATCAGTTGGAGCAGTGTCACCATAAACTTCGACAAGCATTCGATGGGCTTCAGTTGCACTTTTCTTCCAATTAAAGCAGAAAATTAGAACCTCCCGCAAATGCTGTTTGGTTAACACAAAATTCGACATTTCAAACACAGTAAAAATCAAGGTTTTTGTATGAAACTCAAAGCGATATAAACTGAATATCATTAGCAGATGTCTAACCTCTCTGAAAACGCCAAAATCAGCTGTCATTATGTGTTATATAACCATTCACAACAGCCGGAGCCATCTTTTGGAAAACGGACCGAACTAATTTGTACTCCCAATATGACATTATTATTTTTATCATGTTGATTTTTGTGTTTATGAACTTTGATAAATTTATTGAGCTTGTTTAAGCACCTATAGCCAATCATGTTTGTGGATTTATCAATAGACTTAGTAATTTTATTAGAAATAGATCTTATATATGGGAAAATCATTATTTCTCTCAAACTTCATTAGTATCAACGTGATGATATATATTAAAGAACAAAAAAAAGGTTTAAATTTAATGAAAGATACTGAGTTATTGAATAACTCTAATTGTAATAACTCTAATTCTTGATAATATACGAGAACATAAATGTTCACAGTTTTGAACAGACTTGTTTTTACATTCGATTTTATTGATTTACTTTTATTTGACCTACACTTCACATCAGTTAATTTTAAAATGAGCAACAATCAGTATCTTTAATGTATTTAATTGAATCTTTGATTGAGAGTTTAGATTATAGTATTAGGTGTTAGAATTAATTCGTAGCGTTTTTTAATGAAAGAATGTTATTTATTTCATATGAGCATTAAAAAATACATTAATGAAAGTACTTCCCATCACTTGTAAAACGCTACGAATTAATTCCAACACCTAATATTTTATATAAATTATCGTAAGTTATTATTTGATTCTGTATCTCTCTCTCTCTTATTCTCATTATTAATATAATATATAATATATCTACTTGTTCTACAGAATATCATAAAATACTCGTAACTAAAGCATTCTCAAATCGTACATCGATACAAATCTGTGACAAATCTGGATTCTCGATCTCAATCGAGGAATTTGGCAAATCTATCTTTATCGATAAACATAATTAATCTACTGTTGACTGAAGTATCCAAATGTTCCTACCGTATTGTCATCTGGCGGGATACTTATTGACATTCGATATTTTTTTATATTTTTTATATTTTTTTATATTTTGACACTTCGCCATTGATGGTTTTTAAAATTTTCATTGTATCCGTTATTCTTTAATGCATTAATTTAAAGTTGTATTTCTGCGTTGCAGCACTGAAGAAGGCTTTGTAAGCCGAAACGTTTGTTAATTATATTAACTCAAAGTTTATTTAATTAAAGCTCGAAATAAGCCATGACATTGTGTTAATTTTTAAGAAAATATATGAGCATTTTTACTCCATGATCATAGAAATTGCCAACAAGGTCATTTTTACAGTTAAATATAAACTTTTACATTTTATGTGATCACAAGTAGAGCTGTTAGATTTTGGTTCGTGCCCTCCTCCCCTCTGCAAAGGGGCTCACTTCCATAATTATATACTCTTGCACATGGATTTCGACTTTTTATGCGAAGTAACTCTCATCCCCCCCCCCTCCTCCCCTGCAAAGGGACACACGATTTTCTACACAAAAAGCGTGAAAAACTGTGAAAAAAATCGTTTTTTTTTTATATTTGACTTTGAAAATGATCTTATCAGTAATTTTCACTCATCATTTAGAGCATCAAAATATAATAGTATATCAATCGAGAAGAAAATCGGAGGGTTTATTTTTCGGAAGTATATCTGACGAATAACACGTACGTTTCGGCTAATTTCTAACCTTCTTCAGCGTTACAAAAATTATTCTAATCTTGAATGATGGAATAACTGTTCGTTCACTTCCTCATGCATTTGTCAGGCGAAGAGATTTCATTCCAAATCAGTTTGCAAGCTGGATGGTCTACAGAATTGGTTTACTGCGTTAAGTTTATTCGGAATGAAACAAAATTGTAACGACTAACCTGAGAAATGTCGATGGATGAAATCATTTATATTTACATGAACTATATTCCTCCAATGCAACATGACAAGGTTATAATATGCAATACGACTAAAGGCTCCAAATCTCGCAGTTACATTTAAACGGTGACAATCTAACATATGATCAAGTCCAGTATATACAATGTCAAAAACATAAACATATTAAAAATCCAAATAACTTACACTTGGTTAAGTAATTTTGAGTCCGTGTTCAAGTGATCTTTTTATTGTTTGATATTCACTAATTTAGAAATTAAACGCTTTCTATGGTTCATCTCTATATCCAAAATTTATGTATGTGTTATTCGTCTCGTTCTTAGCTTATAGAAGTGACAATATATTAACTTTATTATGACTTAACATCTTTTATATTTATATATATTTATCAATTGTAAATGCACGAAGTACAGCGTAGAGTCTTATAGAGTCTTGATCTTGGATATTTATTGTATATTACTTAAGATGGTCTTGAAATAAGAATGAACTATAAATATCGTCCAAATATCGGCCTTTGATTAGAATTAATTGTGAATGCTGTCCCAGAGGGAGTTCCCCTAGTGTCATGTAAGATTTTTCTTAAATAAATAAAAAAAGATAATGTTTTATTCCTTTTATTCTGCATTATTTTTAAGTTAACAACATTAGAAATAAAAATAAAATAGCAAAATGATCATTATTATAATAGTTAACTTAAATTAATGTTAAACTTTGGTATATAATTTTGAGATATCATTAAATGGTCCCTAGTACCGGACACTTACTAAAATAACTCAAAACAGTTTCATAATAATTTGCAATAGTCACAAATATAATCCTTAGAATATTCTAGAATATCGGTACAAGTCTCATGTGTCCATTTTTGGCACTTTGAACACTGAATCTTTTTCAGTGAAAACAAACTACACAGCAGTCTCCTGATTTGTTTCTTTCGATTTTAATGTTCTGCTCTTCTTAAACTTATTTCCTAAGTTTTATTTTGTTCTTTAATTCTATTTTTATTCTCTTTCTCGTCAATCAATAATTTATGGGGAGATGAAGTGAGAATTGCACTTTTTTCAAATTTTCTTGTCCTTGCTTCACTTCCTTTTAACATTGGATAATTGGGACAATTTAACAATGTTTTTGTAAATATTAGCAACAGAATTAGAAATAGTTACGTACCTACGTAATATCTCTAGTGTCTCTTTATCTATCTCCTTAAGAATGTTAGATGCTTGAAGCATCGTAGAAATCAAATCTTGTTGATCCCTTATTTCTTTCAATCGAATATTTGTTATATTATAACCTAAATAATCAACATCTGAAAATATGTTTTTATCAAAAGGATAAATTCCAGTGTATTTAAGACATTATCAGTTATTTTTAATCGAACAATTTTAGTGAATGTTTCTCCAACAAGGCCCTTAATGTTGTCGGTTATTCGAGCTCCTGCGTTTACTTTCATTCACATATCACATTGTTCATAAGCAATTTTAAAAGGCTTCATAAACGTTCTATCTAATGGTTGAAGCTTGTGAGTTATGTGTGATAGAAAACTAATCAAATAAATATTATGATTCCTATAAAAATTGATAACATCCATTTTATTATTGCTATCTATTATGACTATTATGGCCACCTAGAAGGAAGAGCACAGGAGTCTCTTTGATGGACAGGCAAATTTTGTAAAATGCTGTAATGTAGGAAAAACTTGCTATTCATCCAATCTTTTGGTTGAGCAATATCTTCACTCTCTGCAGGAGCATTTATCATCAGATGTTGGCTCATTCTTTGTCTCAGGAAAATAAAAAAACGGAAGAGATATAAAATAATCGTTGGCACTCATGCAAAAGAGGACGGTAATATTCTTGCCCCTTTCAGCCTGATGTGAATTTTTAACTTGACGTACTGATTTCGCGGCCAAGACTTTCTGATGTTTCTGCACGCTGACTCCCATTTCGTTGTAATTGTATATTAGAAGTAGAGAAATTATATTGTTTCATGAGTTTTTAAGATTATAAAAAAAAATTTGAATTTGCGGTTTATTAAAACCGACAGCTCATATTAAGCTTGTAGACTCAGGTGTTCTTAGAAAAAGATCAGTGTGTCTGGCCATAAAATCATAATAAAAATGTTTGCCTGCCATTCTTTTTCTGTATTGAAACGATGAGCTTTCTAGTTCTACTACTAATCATAAGCTAGCTTTAGAAGTTCCTTTTTCGTTAATGGCAAATAATTAGCCAAGTATTTCACATGATTAATTGTGATTAATCCTTCAGAATCTGGAGGAAAAGTTTTAGTAAATCTATTCAGTTTAGACTGCAAAGTAATTTCTTGACCCGATTTTATATATTTTATTCTGTCAGACAAAGTGCTTCTTGCAGTGCCATATGTTGAAGATGCTTCTCTTAGATTCATTTTTTTGTCAGAATTTTCCGAAGTGCAATTTTCAAATTATTTTCATTCTATGCTTTTTTTTTACTATTCATGTTGCAGTTGTATCTTTTAACTATTGAAATTAAAATAATAAACACTAATACAAATGGAAACACACAAGATTTATATTGTCCGACAATAGGAAAAAACGTTCTGTCCGGAACCAGGAGACAGTAAATCCATTTAAAACATTTTTTCTTGTGAAAACCAGTGCACAAAATACATAGGTATACAAAGGTACTTTAAAAATATTTACCGAAAGATATAACTCAATTCATACGTCCTTTAAGTACGCAAATTGATAAATATAATGATTTATAATTTATATGATGTAATAGCTACCCGTCAAACACAACCTAAGGACATCAATCGATGTCCTTAGTTGTGCACGCGAGTGAAACCTAATCGCTGTTTGTTTTTTGTTCCCTCTATGGATTGTGCGAATAACAGCTCGATAGCGATTCAACTGTCACAGATATAGCTAATGTCCGATATTAGGTGCCGTCCGGTGTTAGGAAAACTATCTTTATATGCTTTATTTTTTCAAAAATTTTTTATTGTTATGTAAATTATATAAGTTTTAAAATTATAGAGTCATATAAGATATTAATTATTATAAAATTACAAACTAATTAAATGTCTTTTTAGAATTATTTTAATATTTTCTTTAAATATATGAATAAAGGTCATACATAAGATAAAGAAAAGGTCACAAAGGACATAAAATGAAGAAAACACATAAATATATTTTATCAAAGTTGATAAGAGATGTTTTTTTAAGAAGAAAACATTGAAAATGTTTTTTAAAAAATAAAACTTTTCTTTCAAACATATTTTTAATACTACATGCTTTAAACAGTATTATTAAAAAAACATATAGTTTATATAGTTACATATAGTTTAAAATATAATTTTTATTATATATATATATATATACTGTATTTTATATATACATAATTTATATATACATATTCATATATATATATAATATACATATATACATATATATATAATATATATATATATACATATTTATATTAAAAAATGTTTATATGAATATGTAATATATTGGGTGTTTTTTAAACCACCCATACCACCCTTTTATCTTCGCAGGATAAGGTCCAATCGAAAAAGTATTCAGACAAAAGTTGTAGAATTTCTAAAGACCTACTGGCGCTATGAGTTTGACCTTGGATAGCGTTACCAAGGTCAGGTCAAGGTCATATCGATTTTTTTTAATGGAACATTCCATTTTTTATTACATATTCTTATAGCACACCTCGAGAGCTTTTTAAAACACTATAATTAAGTTTATTTTCATTAAGTACTTTTTGAATTATAAAGCTTGAAGGATACAGTACCTAGCGTTAGCATTGCTCAAAGTGTCCAAAGTAACTAAAATTTTTTTAAGGATTATGACCTGGATAATATTTGTCAAGTTCAAGGCCATTGGAGGTTATTCCTTATTTTCATTATTACATAAAAATGAAAAATTGGGCGTTGAATTTGTCTATCTTTATTGTAATTAGATAGAGTAATACCTCTATTAGCAATTCACTTAGCTAAGCGAAAAAAAACATGGCGTGAATGAGGAGTGCGATTTGAGTATCGTTCTCGCCATAATCTTTCAGTTGCTTTAAATTGACCTCCACACTCATCTAAAATCAGCATCAAAAAAACAAAGACAAAAGAAGACATATTTTCGAAGAATATGCGAGGCAATTTGTTCTCTAGATACTGATAAAATTTTTCATGCGACAAGTCATTTCCAGACAAGAAATATTTGCTTGCGTCGAAGCAAACGGTAGGCGAACATCAATTAATCTGAGTATATCTTGTACACACACCCACGCGCGCGCGTACACGCACACGTAGGGAGGGTTTGAAGTCATGAAATATACTCTGGAAATGAGGAACCACAGGATCCCTTCTTACGGTGTACACGGGATCTGATATCTGTCATGTCTTCGTCGTAGATTCTGGATTATGCCAAGAGTAGATATTACAAAAATATTTTTTCCGCTAAAAGTACAATAATTTCGAAGATTATTTGAAGGTTATACTTGACATTTTTCGAAAAAGTATTTGGTATAAAAGTTTCATGTTTTTTCGTTTAATCTAAATCTGCAATAAAAAATACCATTCTATTGAAAAAATCAATTTCCGATTTTAACAGCTCATTTCCGTTCGAAATCGAGAATTTAAAATAAATATTTCTATTCGATAGTGTGCACCTGATTTACTTATTAAAATTTGTTGATAAAAATCATTACCTTGGTTTTACACTAAAAATGAAAATAAAAGGAACAACCTCCAAAGGTCTTCACTTTGACAAATGTTGTCAACGTCATGACTCCATACAACATTTAGAAGATTATGACCATCATCTAGGTGTCATCATCTTGGATAATACTAATGCCAGAGGTATTGTAACCTTCAAATAATTCGAAAAGTATTTGATGAAAATGAACTTAATTATAGTGTTTTGAAAAACTCTCGAGATGTGCAATAAGAATATACAATAAAAATGGGGTATTCCAAAAAAATCGATGTGACCTTGACCTGACCTTGGCGATGCCACCCAAGGTAAAATTCATAGCGCCAGTAAATAGATCTTTAGAAATTCTACAACTTTTGTCTGAACACTTTTTCGATTAGACTTTATTCTGAAAAGATAAAAGAGTCGTATGAGTGGTCTGAAATATCCAGTATATATTATTATATATATTACATATATTATTAGGTGTTGGAATTAATTCGTAGCGTTTTTAATGAAAGAATGTTATTTATTTCACATGAGCATTAAAAAATACATTAATGAAAGTACTTCCCATCACTTGTAAAACGCTACGAATTAATTCCAACACCTAATACATATATACAAATATGTAATATATGTACTAGGACGGAAAAATAATTTTTTTCGATGATCAAATAGTGTGGAAAAGTTGCCTACATGGCCTAATAAAACGTACAAAATTTTAGTTCGATCGGATAATTTCTTCTGTGTGCATCAAAGGCTTTAATTTTCAAGATATTAATTAAAAAGTAAAAAAATTCAACTTTCAACCATTGGTAAATTGCACCTTTTTTTTATCTATAATAGTATTATATGTTTGTCGCGTAAATAGAGCAAAAAAACACCCATGTAGATTACAATACCTGCCTGGATTGAATACTAATACCTAATCATTTTCCCCCCTTCCTCTCGCGCGCCTGCTTTTGCGTTATGATAAAGCTACGGTAATGCTCACCGCGTCTTCCGTCTTCTCTCTTTTCTAAGATTACACTTCACGTGTCTTAATGCAAGTTCCATTTTCTGATGTATCATCTCTTTTCATTGCTTTGCCACTAGCTCAGTGGATACTTTGTTATTCCTTGTTCTTTCCTTGTATTGACTCTACACTATCGAGCAGCTCTTTTTCTGCAAAGTTATAAAGCCTTTAAGTATGGTTTGAAATTTTCATTTTGTCAGACATTTGTCTGTCCATTTTTTGATAATCCAAAAGATTTAGGGCTCACTTAACTCCCCACTTATAAGGACGTACTCACATGCTATGCTCTTGAGAGTGTACTTTAGGTATTGATTCGGGTGGAAACCGTCCTTTTCAGTTATTGGTGAAAGGATAGCGAAAAAAATCAGTCTTTATGAAAAGGCATCTATTCCTATTGTTTCGTATACACGCGTTATACAAAATATTACAGAATACCATAAAAAAATACAAAAAAGTCATAAAGTGTACTTACAAAGTCGACAGAATCTCAGCTTTACAAAAAAACATTGATGACTTCAAAGCAACTGTCAACTATTTATTCGACATTGCAACATGTAAATGCTGTAATTTTTAGTCCTGTTCTCGCCCGAAGGAAAGATTCCTCAGAAAGAACAAGCTTTTTTTTATGACCAAAAAAGGGCCCGAGTCGATCGTATAGATGGTCGACATTCCTGAAACAATAAAGCTTATAGACAGAACTAACCGTAGCGAAAAAATACAAAACAGTCGGGTACCTACATCAGAAAATGAACTGTGGATATCTGTATGAATGATGTTCAAGTCCACTAAGGAGGCTTGACTCGAAGCCTTTTGGTCGTGGCGTTTCGTTCCGGTCCTACATTATTAGACTCATCAATAAGGCGATGTGTGGAATGCTTTAGACGCCTGGAAATGAATTTAGATTAGTATCCTATTTAAAAGGAATTCGCGTGACTGTGATGCTCACACGAATCCGGGCGAGTTCCATTGGACCTCTGTGCGAGTCGCCACAGGACTCCACTCCAATGATAGCGCGAGCCAACGGATTGCGTCGGAATGAAAAGTATCAGGGACGAGTGTGGTGCAATCGGTGTATCTTGATAGCATTCGTTATCGTTCGTTGTTATCCGTTATTGCTCTATGCTGCTCTATGCTGCTCTGTGCTGCTCGGTGCTGCTCTGTGCTGCTCGGTGTTGCTATGTGTGAGCGTTGTGAGCGTGTGTGAACGTGTGCGAGAGCATGTGTGAGCGTGTGCACGTGAGCGCGTGAGCGTTGTGAGCGTATGTGAACGTGTGCGAGAGCATGTGTGAGCGTGTGCACGTGAGCGCGTGAGAAAAGGTTAGATCAGAAGAGATGTGTGTGCGAATCACGTTGGGGTCACCAATGTGGATATCTATACCAGGGCTCGACAAAATTTGCACTTCTCGGCCGATTTTCGATTTGGCTCCGCTTTCCACTATTCCTCTCACCTCTTGCCTCGCGCTCAGTCCAAATGTCGCTCGACGTTTAGGAACCAAGTCGAACTCTATACGAATGATGTTCAAGTTCATTAAGGGAGGCCTGACTTGAAGTTTTTTGGTCGATCACGGCATTTCGTTCCGGTCCCACACTACTAGACTTATCAGTAAGCGATGTAGTGTGGAATCTGCCTTAGGTGCCTGGAAATGAATTTAGATTGTCCTATTTAAAGGGAATTCGCGTGGCTGCGATGCTCACGCGAATCCAAGCGAGTCCCATTGAGAACCTCTGAGTCGCATAGCACCTTCCTGCTCCATTCATTAAAAATTACGTTTAAACCATGTTTACTTGAACCTAAAATTTCAGAAAGCGTATCATGTGATTCTGATTACTCTTGCTTAGCATCAGGAAAGCCTCCTCAAATGAGAGTAACTTTGAGAGAAACGGCACTTACTAGTCAAAGGTATGGCGTAAGTGATAGACAGCGATGATAACTACTTCGGTGCTTAAAGATATTGGTCTAGTGTCTCGAGACCTTAAACTAGTTACAGATCGAAGTAAAATAAGACAAGAAAAGAATAAAATTCAGGAAGAGTTGAAAATATAACCGCAACAACATATCAAACCTAAAGTACTGTACTTTGATGGTTGAAGAGATGACATATTCACTTAGATCAAGCAAGGAGCAAAGTTTTATCAACGCATTGTAAAAGAAAAGCACATTTCAATAATATCCGAACCTGGATCAAAGTACTTAGGATCACACGTAGGGTCGAAATCAGAAAGTGCACAGGATATTTGCAATAGCATTTACGAATTGATCTTGAAGGCAATAAATTTGAACGAGCTTATGGTCATAGAGTGTGATGGTACAGTTATTAATACACACAGGAGTAGAAGGTGATGTAATTAAGTTCTTCCAAAAAAGTGTGATCGATTACTCCATGAATGATATGCCTTCTTCACTTTAACGAGCTTCCATTCCGGAATCTCTTTCAGTTTATTTATGGAGCCATATCTGGGCCAAAGTCATTTGTTGGACCTATAGGTGTTCATCTTCAAAACTGGAAGTCTTCCAGTCGTTTCCTATTGTATAAGACTATTGATTGCTCTTTACTTGAAGTGAGAACTGTAGATCTGAGTAAGGACCAGTACTAGATATTTCTAAGGCAATTCAATCCGATAATTGTCCGCCTGACCTCAGCTGTCGAAACCCAGGTATCTTTAACGACACTCGCTGGCTGACCTGTGCAAATATTGCATTTATATGTATATCCACTGAAAAACCAACGACAAAGCTGAAAGATATTGTGACATACTTAAAGTCTATGTCCCGATGTGGTTTGCAATAAAATGCAACAGTTCTATTAAAAACGGAGCGAAGCTCCTCTTTTTAATACTATACTATACAACAGTCACGGTACTTACCAAAACAGTATTTACATGTGCCATCAATGCTTTCTTCGCACTCTCGGAAAATGTTCTTTTCTCCATTCGACGAACGATAGTCCATCTAAATACGTTACACAAAATTTTGCAAGCCCAAGACCGAGAATCAGATGAAAATGCTGAACAATTACTATCCCTTTCGAAAATCAATTTCTTCGCAGACGATTATTATAAAATAATTGATTGGTCTTCTGTTCGAATCAAGTCGCCTCCAGTTCTCAACCAAATAACAAATCAGAAACTATCAGAGAAATTGTCGAGTAAGAGAGAGAGAGCGTGTTTCTAAACTGGGAATTTCTTTAATATCCCTGCCACATCCAGGCAGTTGAACGCATGGTAAAACTCGTGATCGAAGCATCTTCTCAAGCGATGCAAAGGATAGTTTCATTCGTTGCAATGTTGTCCCGTCAATTTATGATACGAAGTCCTCGCTATAAAGTTTATACATTACACAACTACAAGGAGCGCAGTTACTTGTTCTTGCGAATAAAAATATTAACAAACGAAAAAAAATTTTTTTAAATATAAAATACAAAATATAAAAAAATATAAAAAAAAATAAAAAATATGTAAAAATACAAAAAAAAACAAGAAAAAGAACCCGATGTTCAGCTACCTCCGCGTGGTGGGTTCTAGGCCACTCCATTAGGAAAGGCGAAAAGCTGCATTTTTAGATACTTTGCATTGCCCATAGGCCATTCTTGTCATTTTGAAACCGCGCATGGTTTCTTTGCTCCTTTACGCAACAAACATAATGCTGGATAAAAAAGGTGCAATCTACCAACGGTAGAAAATTGAACTTTCTTGACTTTTTAATTAAAATCTTGAAAATTGAGACCTTTGGTGCACACAGAAGAAATTATCCGATCGAGCTGAAATTTTGTACACGTTTTATTAGGTCACGTAGGCAACTTTTCCGCACTATTAGATACACATATACTATTATATACACATATATACATACTTACATATTAGAGTGGAGTGGAAAAACATTTTTTTCGATTATCAAATTCTAATAGTGCGGAAAAGTTGCCTACGTAACCTAATAAAACGTGTACAAAATTTCAGCTCGATCGGATAATTTCTTCTGTGTGCACCAAAGGTCTCAATTTTCAAGATTTTAATTAAAAAATCAAGAAAGTTCAATTTTCTACCGTTGGTAGATTGCACCTTTATATATATATATATATATATGTATATATATATATATTAATATATATATATATATATTATATTGTGATATAATTTACTTATATATATAAGTAATGTACTTTATTAAATTCGAGATAGTGTTATACAAATAATTATAAACGTGGGTCTCGGACTTGGATAAATTTTGTTAATCTCTTGCAGTACACAGCGCGTTGTCGATTTTTCCCTCTTTTCACTCGGAGACGACTGATTCTTTTTCCCGGGGTCATCCCCATATACAAATAAATATATCTTACGATTGGCGTTTAACTTTACCGGCTTTAACCGTCCTGTTTCTCAAGTCGTTACCATAAATACATGTCCGTATACTAATATCCTACAATATTATTATATTTAATGAAAAAATACTTCATTATATAATAGTTTTTGAAACGTTCTCGAGGTAAGCTACGTGAATATATAATGAAAAATGGGGTTCCATTTAAAAAATTCAAAGTAACCTTGATAATGAAGATCAAACCAATGATACCATCTTATATTCCCCCGAAGTCATACAACTTTTGTCTAAAATATTTTCCCGTATCTCTATACTTTACGAGATATTTCGATGCGAAAATTAAAATGGAACACACTGTATACTTAAAAATTTTTAATACTGTCAGTATATATCAAAATACAATCTTAAAAAGAAATACTTGTCTTGAATATGCATTTACAAATTCAAGTGACTAGACATTTCTGTTCCCATTACATTAATTGAACAAATTAGTCTTTATATATATGCAGCAAATTTTATTTATTATATATTTTACATGAAATACATAATTTTGTATATTGTTAATAGGAATTTTTATTAATTTATAATTTTGTTGTAAAATAATGAGTTACTTCAAATTCATTTCACATTTTCACGATAATCTTATTTAATGTTTTTTTACCGATTAAAAAATTATTAGAAATATTCTTTTTTTTTTGTAAAAACAATTATTTAATAAAAATATTTGTTTCTACATGCTTTCAGTGATATTAGAAGTTAATTGTAAAATGGAAGATCATCCTTACACAACTTTAAATTCATTTACATATGTTGATTGTGTGAAATCTTTACCTGAAAATGTTATTGAAGGAAAAGAGAGTGACGATTTTCTTATACAATTATATAAGGAACGAAGATATTTATATGATAAAAGTCATAAAGATTTTCAGAATAAACAGATAAAAGAAAATGCGTGGTTCGAAATTTCTACCATTATGCAACAAAGAAACCTAGGTTAATACTTTTGCATTATTATAATAATAGCTATATTACTTTCCTGGTAACAAGCTATGTCATTTTGTCGTCATTTTGATGTCAGCTTGCTACCAGAACTCCGTATAGCAAAGGGTCACATTCACGTCACAATTATTGAGTCTCTATAATCAGGAAGAAAATATTATATGATGTCATTGTCATAACAAAATAACACATGTTACAAAGACATTCGCACATTACCATGACATTGCTGTGACATCACATTGTGATAAAGCGGACATTCGCACATCACCATGACGCAACCATTATTATTGTGATGTAACTATGACATTTTTTGCTATGGAGTAATATGATATATATTAGATATATGTTAGATTTTATGAATAACTAAATTACTATTTATTACAATTTTTATTTTTTCATAGGTAAGCGATACACACCTAAATATTGTCAAACAAGATGTACTTCTTTAAGAGATCAATATAGTCGTGAAAAAAGAAATATTAGAAATAATTCCAAAAGTGGAAGTACTTGTTCAAAACGGAGAACATTTCCATTTTTTACTCAACTATCTTTTCTTGACAATTTTATTAAAAGAAGAAGGTAAGTGATATTACATTATAAAATTAAAATAATTTTTTTTAATTGAGAATTATTTTAATTGAGAAATGTTTTGTTACTTCTTTAGAACTTTTTTCAATGTTGAACGAAATAGGAACGCACTTCAATCCATAAAAGATACAGAAGTAGTAGCACATGAAGATAATAATAATGAATCGACTAGCGAATCGGAATATGAACAGCAAAAAACTATCAAAGTGCCTCAAAAAAGAATTATTAGTATGTGTCAAGATACGTCTCGAGACATGGAGAATCTTGAACAAGTATATGATCGAGATAACCGTACTAAACAAATAAGTGATTTAAGGTTTAAAAGACGTAAAATTGAAGAATCAAAAAGTATTGATGATACATTGACGAATATCAGCAAAACAATTCTGAATTTTCTCAAAAGTACGAAAAAAAATACCACAGATAGTATAAAAACAATTGATCAGTCATTTGCTAATTATATTCGCGTACATTTAGAAAATATTTCAGAACCCGAAAAAACAGTAAGGAAAAAGATGATAATTGATGCCCTTACAGCACCAATACCCAAAAAATAATGACAATTATTGTATTTTTAAAAAATTTTTAAAAATGCTTTTAATATTGTGGCTTATGTTTGTATTTAAAAAATGGCTAGTATTATAAAACTTTTTATTCTATGTAATATTCTGTAGCATTAGCATCACTCTTATATGATAAAAAATTATTGAAATAAAGATATATCATCTGTTATTTTTTTATTTTGTAGTCGATTACTAAAAAGTTGCAACAGTTTTTTTCGATGGGTTTCTGAATGCAGTGTATTCACCGAATGATTGATTTTTATTTGTGGATACATGAATTGAACATTTCGTTCCAGTTCCATTCCGTAACAGTTTTCTCTACCCATTCAGTAAAAACGACCGAAATCTGGTTACGAAATATATATTTCACCGTTACAATTTAATATTTTAGAAAACTCACAACAATGTTATCGGCAAGATAATTGCATAAATTATATGTATATTATTACTTCAACTGTCCAAAATAATGAAATATCGATGAATCAAGCACATATTTACCTATGATCGACGCGATATTCCGTTTCATTTTTACTGAGGGTAGAGAAAACTGTTACGGAACGGAACAGTTTTTCTGGAAAAGAATGCTCAATTCGAGTGAGAATCCGATCCATTATTTTGACCCGTGCTTAATGGGACAGCACCCTAAAGCGAAGCTCGAACTCCGATGTCACCAGAGGTCGCTTTTTCCAGCGCATCGACATGTCTTTATATACTATCATGATATAAAGACAAGGGTATGCTTGTCCGATGGTAACCCATTGCGCAGATATAGAAAAGAGAGAGTAAACACGTGACCGTCAACAAGTTATGCGATCTCGAGTGATTTTGTCCTTGTTTAATATTTAATAAATAACAAGAATGAAATAATGCTTAAAATATTGTGAGCGACAAAGCGAACACAGCCATGGTCGCAAATCACGATTGCGAGCACTTCTATTTATAAGGTGATTGTATTTGATCACAGATTAACATGAAATATAAAGTAAAAAACTCAAAATTATTATCGGAAAACAAAAATCATCCGATTAAATATTTTTCATTTCCGAAAGAAGCAATTTGTATTAAATGGCGTGAAGTCTGTGCAAATCGAGATATTTTCATTATCAAAAGTATCATTGTTTTATACTATACTTAGTTTAAACAATAGTTTGAACAATAAATTACCTCGAAAAAAATAATTTTTAATAACAAGAAATGATTATTTTCCTATAATCTAATGCATTCCACAGGCTATAAGATTATGTTGTAAAAATTAATTTCGGCGAATTTTATAATATTTTATAATATTCTATAATATTAATCCGCGAATATTATAATATTTATAATATTGTTTTTTAATACTTATTTTGTGTTTAATATCTTTTGTATTTCAATTATTTAATTGCGAAAAGAGCATGTAAACCAACGCTAGTTATTATTGCAGATATCTAATATTATTTATTCATAACAACATATACAAATATCTAAACGTTTCGATTATTATTAAGTGATCTTCAGTAATTTTTAAATCCAATATATATCTAATTCGTCAACTATTTAATTATCATCATTCTCCTATCCTTATGAATAATTGTCTTAAAACTTAAGTAACATTTACAATTAAGATAATTATGGAAAAGTATACATTCTAAATGAGAATCAAAATTGCGAATATAATCGAAAGAAATTTTGTTTGTTTGTTTCTCGCCGTTTATTCTCATATGTATATGTATGCTCCAGTGGCAATGTGATATTTCGCTTCTTTTACAGATAGCTCAATTATATCGTAAAGGCTGGTATTATACATTGGTATTGTTCTTTATATTGCAACAATCGTGGTCACTTACATAAAAGTTATTTCTGCAAAATCACATTAAGAATTAAACCTTAGCTTATATTTTACGAAATCGTCAAATTGATTCTTAATTTCATCAAATTTAATATGAAAGTTAATATTATAATAAAATTAGTCAGTTAGTCATCACATTCAACAAATTCCTAAGGCGATCATAAAAGAGAAAAGAGCCGTTATAATTTTATGAAAAATATTTTATTATGTAATCATTAAAATGATAACATGATTATGAATTGACAGATAAAAATTGTTGTCTATAATACCCAACTATGACTATCATAGTTGCCCATCCATCAATATCTTAGTCAAACGTGCAAAATTGTAATGAGAGCAGCGCGATGCTGACAACAGAACGGCTCGATTACATATATATCGTTGACAATACGTAAAGACGAATCATCCCCTCCTCCGTTATCTTTGAAGAGGGGATATATCCCCCAATATCGGAAGATAGATATTTGGAAACTTCTCCGTATTACTTTGCTTATTTAAACCATGAGTCTGCTTTTTTATGTGTATCATCTCTGCTAATAGCCTTTTATAATAAAATGATTCTTTATCCAAAATTTCTACTGTTTCCCATTCAAAATCATGGTTTTCTTCTAATCTCTGTTCCGATATAACCGATAAATTCCCAGTCTTTTTATTAATGTTATTATGATGTTCTTTAATACATGTTTTTAAATTTCTTTTTGTTTGTCCAACATAAGTGGACAGTCTCACAGTCTCTACTCTAATTTATTTTATATACAACGTTATTACACGAATGTGATTCTAATTTATCTTTGATTGTTCTAATGAATTTAGTTAATTGATTTATCGGTTTAAAAGTTACATTAAGATTATACTTTTTACTTATATTTCTGAAATTATCTGATATGTTGCTATGGTAGGGGATTGTGAAATATTTTTCTGGAACTACATCATTATTCTCGTTGTCATTATGATTGGATCATTTGTAAATATAATTTTTAATTCTATTGTCAATGGTAAGCAAATATAAAATCCAAAGGATATCCATTATTCAACAGAACAAAAATAATTTCTTTCAAGTTTTTTTTCTGAAATTGTGGATTTTGTAAAATATAGACTAAGATTTAGTTCCTAATGTGATTTTGCAGAAATGACGACTTTCATAGAAGTAGTGATCACGATTGTTGCAATATAAAGAACAATACCAATATTAATACCAGCCTTTACGTAAGAAATGAGCTATCTGTAAAAGAAGTGAAATAGCACATGCCATTGGAACATATATATACATACGAGGATAAGCGGCGAGTAACAAACGAATAAAATTTCTTTCGATTATATTTTGATACTCATTTAGAATGTATTTTCTATAATTATCTTATAATTGTAAATGTTATTTAAATTCTAAGACAATTATTTATAAGGATAGGAGAATGATAATAATCAAATAAAAGTTAACGACAAATTAGATAAATACTGGATTTAAAAACTGAAGATGCCCTAATAATAATCGAAAATTGGTTAGATATTTGTTATGAATAAACAATATTAGCAATAATAACTAGCGTTGGCTAGACTATATGCTCTTTTCGAAATCAGATTGATTTATCTAGCCAATCTTTACTTAGTTATATAATTAATATCTTTTGTATTTATTAAAATGTATTGCAAGGAGCTGTAAGTATACTGATAAATAATACATTCAAATTTACCACGAAATGATGACTCAACAATTCTGATTGGTCGTTCGACTGATTCTGCGGATAGGCATACTCTTATCTCTTATCATGTACACCAGACAGAATCAAGAGAGAATGGAGCGGATAGTGTTCTCTTCTCTGATTGGTTCCGTCATTTTTCCACTCCCGCAAATGTGCATGTGTGCATGTACACTGCGGTGCATTAATTCGCTTGGTCATAGTAGCAGCCCGACTTATCGATGTTTATTTTTTACTCAAATACTATACATATCAACTTTACGGTAAAACTGCAAGAGACAAAAATCATTTCTTCTCATAGAACTCTAAGAATTTCTTCAGAATTTTTTCAGAATTTTTTTTATCAACTCTTTAGTACTGCATTTTCTTATTTTCGATAAGTCGGGCCGCTACTATGACCCAGCGAATTAATGCACTGCACTGTACATATATATAGAGTGAATGTTAATAGATGTCCCTTTTATCATGAGAAGTGAGTTACTGACTATACATCGTAGATAATCACAGCTCAGTCGATAACTCATTTCCCATGGTAAAAAATTGGAATATTCATTAATTAATATTCATCCTATATATTGGGTCATCTAAAAAGTATCCGCGGTTTTTTGTCACTAGATGTGTGTTGATGGTCATATATCTAGTGACCCAATATGATATACATAACATAAACTATAGATTTTCAGCGCTGGCAATAAATTTTGGAACACAGCCTTTATTGTCAAAGCTGTCAGCAAATTGATGACAACATTGAGGAACAAATAAATCTACCGATACGAGACCAAATTATCGATAAAACCCAAGCAATGCTTACAAATAATTTATTGGGTCATCTAAAAAGTATCCGCGGTACTTTGTCACTAGATATATGACCATCAACACACATCTAGTGACAAAAAACCGGATACTTTTTAGATAATCCAATAACAGTAAGTTGATGACAAAAACTGAACAAACTTTCCTGACTTAACTTTATGACAAATTGTGGATAAAAATTGAGCAAGATTTACATACATAGTCCCTCCATGAAATGAACTTGTTTCGTAAAAAAAAAAACGTCCCAGTAGCGAGATTCTCTAAACGTCTTATCGATGATGAGCCAATGACAATTGCGCTTTCTTTCAAGATTGTCCTGTCATTATCGCTAATTAACGATAGCTAGAATTGTTGATAAAACATTTAGAGAATCTTGTAACAAGAGTCCTATAAGGTCGGAATCAGACTACGTATTGAAGAATGAGATTAAAGATTAAAGATTGAAATTTCATCAATGAGGATAAAGAAGTTTTGGCTCTTTTTGTTTTGATTGATCAAACTTCAATTTTTCAATCTCATTTTTCAATGCATAATCTGATTCCAACCTAAGAAGATGTGTGCAAATCAGGGTTGGGCATGTAGTAAATATAATGTATCATACGTTTTTATACATATATTATATTGGGTCATCTAAAAAGTATTCGCGGTTTTTTGTCACTAGATGTGTGTTGATCATATATCTAGTGACAAAGTATCGCGGATACTTTTTAGATGACCCAATACATACTTTTTATAAGTTTTACACATATATACGTATATATATTGTATATTATACACACAAAATGTAAGAAATTTACTCACAGCTTTAAATTGCTCAACTGTGATGCAAATTAAGGTCTCGTCTACAATCATGTCGACTAACGCTTATCAGATGTTGTTAATCATAAGAAATGATACTAAATGCCTGTTCTACAATAGGGTCGCAAGTCTTAAGCCGTAAGAAATTGGCAAGTGACAGGCTGTGGTCAAAATCTCACTACAAATGCTTTGAAACATTTGATGAATCAATTAGAAGAAAGTATTTTACAAACTGATCAGTTAAAAAACGCTTCAAAGCGTTTGCAGCATCGCATTGACCATACTCACAGTTAAGTATGAAAAGAATAATATGTTAATTAATTTTTTACTGTTTACGATTCTATTGTAAAAGCCTGACCAATCCAAAGGACGCCCGGCAGCCGACACGAAAATCATTATGCGCATGCGCACGACATATGACGTCTCCCAATTGATCGTAGACTAGGCCTAATGGTGTGTTCGGAGAGATGCTATTAGCGCTTCTATCATGCTATCTTTGTTGTTTATCAGACGTAAAACAAGGATAGAATGACACAAGTAACGCTGATAGCGTCTCTCCGAACTTTAAGTTGACGAGATGGGTGGTTCCATCCAAATTGATTTTTAAATCGATCTGAATTGTAATCGTATTGATCGATTCATCAAAAAAAACGGACGATCAAAAATCGATTTTTTAACTTAACCTAACCTAATCTAATAAAACTACATCAAATCTAATAAAACATCACACAAGAACACAATCACTAACAAGAGCAGACAAATTGAATATTTCTGATTTATATACGTTTATATAATTTAGGAATCGTTTGGGCAAATTTAAGAAAAATATTTAAACATTTGGGTGATATTATTTTTCTTGTTATTAATAAATTTTATCATGCGTCAAATTAGCAGACAGCGATTTTATTTAACGTGTTTTTGAATGGAATCGATTAGAAATCATTTGGGGAAGATGTCTTCATTGTTATTTTTATTTGAGAAAGTTGCTGAAAGTTGCTAATTCAATAGATTTACTCATATTGCGAAAACGATCAACAAAGCCCGGGTGTAGTGGGTGTAGTAGGTGTAATACAATGAATGTAGTAAACCTAAAAAAATTAACCATCAAAAATTAGCCCAGATAATCTAATTATGTATAGTAAGAAATCAATAATGAACTTAATTATATTCGATTAATTTTCTTCAACTGTGATTGGTCAATTCCTTATAAGGCTTTCTACATTTATTGTACTATCCAAATAAAATTTGTAAACGCAATTTAAAGGATCATTTATAATATAGATCTGTAACGTAACGCAACGTAACGTTTGTAACCGTAAAGCGGGGAACATGGACTCTATAATGCACAACACATGAGGCATAAGAAAATGAACCAAAGTGTTTATTGACTTTCTTTCCGTGAAATAAAGGATTCTGATTGGTTAATTTTCTTCTCATATTTTATGCATTATGTATTAGTCTATGCTCTCCGCTTAAGAGGCTCCGCATAATAAAAGGAACAGGGAACAAAGAACAGAGAATAAGAATTTCAACCTATCAGAAATTATGTATTGTGAAATACACAGTTTCTGATTTGTTGAAATTTTTATTCTCTGTTCTCTGGTCCTTGTTCCTTTTTTGTGCGGAGTTCCATTTGTGCGGAACTGCCACAAACAAAATTTCTATAATAGTAGTACAGACCGTAAGAATTAAACTTAAACTAATGAGCCAGGATATTACTTTAGATCTACGTACTCTAACGAAAATAGAAATAGTAGTAAACTTAAGCCCCAGACACGATGAGAAGGAATAGCGATAGCGATAGAAATAATGCGATTTCAACTTATCAGAAATCAGATACATTAGATTATACAGTGATTATACAGATTTTTAGGACTTTATCCATGAGGCGAGTTTCAACCAAATGAAATTCACCTTGTTGCGAGTTATGGATAAGTTTACTGTTATTTCCATTACGTATACCTAAAGCAATTACGTTAAGATTACTGTTACAAAAATTTTATCTGCGGCAGTCCTAAAGAACATTGCACACACCTTTCGTAACAATAACTATTGGGTCATCTAAAAAGTAGTCCGCGGTTTTTTGTCACTAGATGTGTGTTGATGGTCATATATCTAGTGACAAAGTACCGCGGATACTTTTTAGATGATCCAATATAAAACGTACAGTAAGAATGAAAAGAAAAAAAGAACCAATTATAGTCGAAAATTTTTTTTAACTCTTAATTCTAATTGAATGATTCTTACAGTATAATTCTTACGTCTTATGATTACTAATACGTAAGATGTGTGCTATGGCCTTAAGGGTCCTGTCACATGCGACGTAACTCGCGTAAGCGTAACTTGCGCCGACCAATCATATTGTTTCATTTGAACATCAATTTCTGCCTAATTACTTCTTACACTATTTTGTTGTTACGCCGAAACATGCGGAACCATCATGTGTCGAATCCAATTTTTGACTCATTTTAGCTTATTCTGTCTGAAAAAATGCACATAGGTTTCGATTTTATAGTATAATTATAGAAGTCATGCGCCCCTTTGCACAAATTCTGCGTGGAAAGTCTAAACCAATCGAAACTCATGTGCAACAATACAATTATAGATCTCATTTTATCTCTGTAACAGATTTCTTTTAACCTCAATAGTCATCAACTTTAACGCTTAATACTCGGATTACAGGACAAAGCGACGCTTTTTTTTGTCAGATTCTTTCGTTTCATGCAAAAACGCGTCGAATAAGTTTAAGAGTGGTCTCTCTCTCTTTTTCTTTCACAAGATTTTTCGATTTTAATGATTTATTCGATCATCCGCTCACGTGTGCAGCCAGAGTCTAAAAGGTTGCAACACTTTTTTCGATGGATTTCGGAATGCAGCTTATTCATTGAGCGATTGGTATTTATTTGTGGATCCATAAGTAAGAACCAATCGCTTGGGGAGCAAGCTGCATTCCGAAATCCATCGAAAAGAAAGTTGCAACCTTTTAGACTCCGACACGATGGAAAGGTGCCGGTTCCCCATAAGGCATACTTTTCGAGATGCGTAGGTTACGAAAATCAATCGTCAATTCGTTACCATTTCTATTAAGGTAAAATCACATCTAGAATAACACTGCGGAATACAGAATGTGTCATTGAAGCAACCAATCAGCGCTATTCCGCACTTTTCCATCACGCAAGTTTTGTGTGCTATGTTCATATGATGCATCAAAGATGTATTCAGCATGAATATAAATAATTTAAAAACTACTAACTTCACGTTAATAATTTGATTTAATTAAAATGAAATATAATTTTTCAAATTGTAAAAACAATTATCACTGTTGTAGTATTTAACAATTAATATTTACACTCTCATAACAATTTTTTGAACTGCTTTAACGCATTTACTATCATTTTTCCGCATCGTGTGAACATAGCACACAAAACTGTGATAGAAAAGTACGGAAAAAGGTTCCACTGAAATCGCACGTAATGCATTATTGTTTTTTTTTATCTTGGTATCTATATTTATGCACTAAAATTTTGTCATTTTGCTTCATCCTACATACTGGACGCGGAAACGCTTGCCGCGCGGCAAAATGAGACGCGGTAACCAATGAACACATTAGGAGCTGTAAACTTATTGGCTACCGCATCATATTTTGCCGCACGGCAAGCGTTTCCGCATCCAGTGTGCAGAAGCTATTATATCATTCGTCTCGATATTATGCAATTCCATCATATCAGTCAGCATCAAATTATTTTAACCTCTCAAAATATGACGGTTTATTACAAGAACAATAACGCACTCACTATTCCGCAACATCAAATGCGGAATAGCGCTGAATAGTTGTTTGTGTGACGCTTTGAATGACGCATTCTCTATTCCGTCTCTTTTCCGCACCGTGTGATTTCACCTTAGAGTGTACAATCAGGGACTAACACTCGTATTCATAGTTCCTTATTTTAAGGATGGAGGAAGCCTTCATGAAAGATTCCTCGATTCTCCAAGGTCTTCTTGTTTCATAAACGGATCTCAAGTTTGCCTTTCCAAAGGAAGGAATATTTTAGGGATTTTATCTACTGATGGTAACATGTCATAATATACAGTATAAGCATACGGTCATATTCATTTGAGCTTGAGTAATAAAGATTCAGTTACCAGTTACAAGAAAGTGTCGATCATTACCTCTTATATCACATCACACGACAGCGTGGGCTTGTCTTGAGAATTTGACTCATCGAGTCACATATTCCCACATTAGTGACCCCGACGTGATGGAGAGGAAGAAGCGATTGAGCGGTAACCGGTCGTTTGAGCAACATCGAAACGAACTGGTTTCGAACCGAGCAGCAGTGCACATCGCCGACGTCGTAGCCGACAAGGAGGCTCATTGCCGACAAGTAGGCCCACCACCGACATCGTGAGCAAGAGGCCCATCACCGATATCGTAACTGGTCGCAAGGCCCCATCGCTGAGGGGCCGGCGGAAAAGTCTCGCCGTCGGAAGCACCGCAGGGATATATCCAACGACAGGCGTGCAGCGTGCCGCCTCCGTGAGAATCGGACGTGAGAACGGGCCAGCTCAGGAGCCGGCGTTCAGGACGCCATCGCCGTCGCCGCCATTGTGACCTGCGAAGGACGACATCGCCGCCATTGTGACCTGCGAAGGACGACATCGCCGCCATTGTGTCCAGCGAGCGCGTCATCGCCGCCATTGTAGTCGGGCAAGTTGCGTGCGCAGTGCGTTAGTTTTTAGCGCGCGTAACCCGGCAGAACAGAAAGGTAGACCCTCCGCGTTTTCTCCGCGAGATTAATGCATGAATATTAATTAACGATTTCTCCATTTTTAATAGATTAGTATTAAGCGATCGACGTTTTGCATAACGTGCGCGTAAGAGGTTAGTATTTAAGGCCGTCACGAAATACGGATTGTTCGCGAGCTTCGATACGGTAGTTATGCCTCCTCCTACCTAAGAGGAATTGCAGGAACAAGTGGTGCGGCTGCAAGCGACGCTTCAGCAGGTGCAGGGCAATGTGGTCGGCCATGTCGCACGCGTGATTCATATAGGGTTCCGAAAATTCTGCCGTTCTTAATTAAAGGTGATAAATCCGGTGATATGATTCATTCAAGTCGAGGCCACTTTCAAAGCCGCACGAATCATAGATCAGGAGACTAAGAGAACGAATCATACACCAAATTAAAACAGCGTATTATTGAAAATTTTTCAGCGTCAGCAGAAAGTCAACTGCGACAAGCAATAAAAGGCCAAGTGCTTACGTCAGGTAAACCGTCGCAGACGATCCTCAGTCGACTTCGTAACTTGAACTCTGACAAACGATGTGACGCCGTAATAAAAACTGTGTTCTTTGAACACTTATCACCGCACATTAGAAGCATTCTTGCGACCGAAAGCACGGATCTGGACAAATTAATCAAAATGGCGGATAAAATATTGGGTCATCTAAAAAGTATCCGCGGTTTTTTGTCACTAAATGTGTTGACCATCAACACCATACTTTTTAGATGACCCAATAGTTGAGATCGTGGGTGATTCTGCGCAGTGTGCCGTCACATCATCAGAATCGAAGCCGCCCGAATGGAAAGCTGAGATAGACCGTCTGACCGCCGCGGTAGCCGCCCTCGCGGCTAAGGGCAAGCGGCCCATCAGATCTCAGGCGCGAGACGGGGCTAACAAAGATCGTAAGCGTTCCAAAAGCAGAAGCTCTCGTGTCTGCTGGCCGCATCGTACTTTCGGGGCCCAGGCGCGAGTTTGTAAGGGAACCGACAAATCCCCGTGTGATTGGCCGAAGCCTAAGGCTTTAACGGACGGAAAGGCGGGGGAATAGAATCGTCTGCCATCGAGGAGACAGGTATGGCGGGCATCGATTCTTCTGTCCGTCTCCACATCCGCGAGTCACCGGAGAGTTATTCCTTGTAGATACGGGGGCGGAAATTTCGCTGCTTCCCAGCACTTACGCGAAGAACAAAACTCCGACCAATTTCAAACTTTACGCGGCAAACAATACGCGTATAAATACGTATGGGGAGTCGTTCTGAATGCTACATTTAGGGATACGCCCGATCACATGGAATTTCTGCGTAGCATCAGTTCCGTACCCGATTATTGGGGCCGACCTGATTGCACATTACGATCTCCTTCCGGAATCTTAAAGGTCGTTGACTCATCGATTCACAAAATAATGTGTACGTGTCGGGCATTGTCAAATCGGTGCCATAGCTTACCATTAGCATGGTCAAACCCAGTACGAATTTCGCGAGCATATGCATAAAGTTAAGCCAATCTCGATAGGGCATAAGCACAAGAAACGCGCATTCGTATTTAAAGATTTATATTCATGTTCCCATGTTTTTCTACGGGTGGGCGGTACCGAGAGAGCGTTAGAGCGTCCCTACACCGGCCCTCACAAGGTTATAAATTGTGTTTCGATCGAGTATTCGACATTGATGTTAAAGGTACACAGCGCAGTGTATAAGTCGAAAATTTAAAATCAGCGTACGCGATGACTTATGTAGTGCAACCCCAGAAGCAGGGCAATCAACCAATTCGTTCAGCAACGAGCAACCAGCTTTAAAAACGTATGCGCGTCCGAAGAAAAAAGTCACCTTCGCCATATAATTACAATAAATCCTCCCAATGACAAAATGTAAGTAGCTTAAGACAGATACCAAAGACACGCAATGATATGTTTTATAATATGTTTTATATAATATGTTTTATATGATATATTTTATATGATATGTTTTATATGGTAGACCTAAGTGTCGGCATCATAAATGTACCTGTCACTATAGCAATATTTTGTTAACCTAATAATAAGCATAGGATTTAGATTCGTTGTCACTCGGGGGGGGGGGGAGTATGTAGGGAACTACGTTCTCACTAGCGCAGCGAGTGTAGAAAGCCTAGGGATTTTATAAGTTGCAAGTTGTCTACAAGCAGCGTCAGAGAAAAATAAGATTTTAGAGAGCTTATGGCGCTCATCCTGTACGGTCATATTCATTTGAGCTCGAGTAATAAAGATTCATAGTTACCAGTTACAAGAAAGTGTTGATCATTACCTCTTATATCACGTCACACGACAAGCGTGGGCTTGTCTTGAGAATTTGACTCATCAATCGAGTCACACATTCCCACAAATGATTCATAGACAGCTGATTTTGGCGTTTTCAGAGAGGTTAGACATCTGCTAATAATATTCAGTTTATATCGCTTTGAGTTTCATACAAAAACCTTGATTTTTACTGTGTTTGAAATGTCGAATTTTGTTAATCAAGCAGCATTTGCGGGAGGTTCTAATTTTCTTTAATTGGAAAAAAAGTGCAGCTGAAGCCCATCGAATGCTTGTCGAAGTTTATGGTGACACTGCTCCAACTGATAAATCATGTAGGGAATGGTTTCGACGTTTCAAGGATGGAGATTTCAGCGTTGAAAACAAGTCTCGCTCTGGATAGCCAAAAAATTCAAAGACAACGAATTAGAGGTATTACTCGAAGAAGATCAGAGTCAAATGCAAGAGGAGCTTGCAGAATCATTGGGAGTAACTCAACAAGCCGTTTCTGCACGATTGAGAGTCATGAATAATTCAAAAACAAGGAAATTGGGTGCCTTATGAACTGAAATCGAGAGATGTTGAAAGGCGATTTTTCACTTGCGAACAGCTGATTCAAAGACAACAAAGAAAAGGTTTTTTGCAAGATTATGACTGGAGATGAGAAGTGGATATTCTATGACAACCCGAAGAAGAAAAAATACTACACTAAGCCCGGTCAATCCTTGCCATCGACCTCAACATCAATATTAAAGCCAAACATTTATGGTTCGAAGATCATGCTCTGTATCTGGTGAGATCAAAAGGGTGTTATTTACTACGAGCTGCTGAAACCTGGCGATTTCATTACGGGCGATCGGTATCGGCTACAATTGATTCGTTTGTGCCGTGCATTGAGAGAAAAACGGTCAGAATACGAGCAAAGACATGATAAAGTTATTTTTCTTCATGCCAACGCTCGGCCTCATGTCGCAAAAGTCGTAAAAAAATATTTGGAAACGCTCAAATGGGATATTTTACCGCTCCCGCCGTTCTCCGGACATTGCTCCTTCTGATTATTGGTTGTTCCGAAGGATGCAGCATGATTTGACAAGTCACCGGCTCACTTCTTTCGCAGAAATCGAAAATTGGCTCCAAAATTGGATCGCCTCCAAAGACGAGTCATTTTTTCGAGATGGAATTCGAAAATTGCCTGAGAGATGGGAAAAAGTAGTAGCCAGCGATAGACAATACTTTAATTAATCTGTTCATTCATTTTGTTTTGAAATAAATGCATTTTTGAACACAAAAAAAACGGAACTAATTTGTCCCAATAATTATCAATGCGTCAGATTTAAATTAAAAAGACCAGTGTGACGAATTAAATTTGAAAATTTGCTTGGTTATGAAGGCTACATCTCCTCAAGAAAACTCGAGTAATCTCCTTTGAGAAAAGGAAGCTAATGAGGTTCTTTGTTTGTTCAAGGAAGGTTTATGAAACATAAAATGAGGAACAAGGAATCCTCATTCCTCAAGGAAGGACTATGAATACGGGTATAAAAGATTGCAACCATTTTGACCTATAATAGGTGCGTTCGGCATTGCAAATCGGAGGCATCCATTTGCTCTTTTATCTCGAAAATCGTTCGGCAACGCGCATCTTTCTGCTACATATCATCTCATCTGCGTTCGGTATTAACATTTCTAGAGCCACTCGAGCTGCTCGATGCTCAATCCACTCCGGATTTAAAGATCGAGCTCACAGAGCTAATGCAGATTTTCGCGTTTAAATTAAATTCATAACCTGTATATTTATGATAATGTATCCAATTGATTCGTTAACACATACATTCATTTCTTTTAACACTTCTGTTTTACAAATAGTGTATTTGAACTGTTATAATGTCTGAGTCTACAAACGCTGAATACTATCAAATAGAAATTGAGTACATTATGTACAATATTTAACGAGGAAAGTAAGTTTTTAATTTTTTTCCTCTTTATGAATTTGAGGTTACGTATTTGAAAATAAAGAATTTGCGAATATAAATCAAGTGATATAACTTATAAATTGCTTAAATTTATTTTGCAATATAGTATTTTTTTTTTAAGAAAACACCTTGCATATGAGTCTGCTACATTCATGTGTAATGATCTATTTTTGATATAAGACTATTATCAGTTTCTGGTAAAGAAAATTTCAATTAATAGGGTATTTTTTATTTATTTATAAAAATAAATAATTTCATTTTATAATCTAACTTTAAAAAACAGCTCTGTATCGTTCGGAATTAATTCTTGGCACTCGGATTGCTCGAATATCAAGCTCGCCATCTGCTAGCTCGCATCTCAGATTTACATTGCCGAACGCCTCTAGTACTGGACGGAGCATTAGCATCGAAACCATTTTGATAGAAAGAGATAGAGCGATTATGGAGTAGTGAATCATGTAATCAAGAGGCATTAAAAAATTGTAAATTAATTTTACTTACGAATGAATTGATTTGTCTGTGCTCAGAGTTTAGAATTATCGTACTGCATTAGTACCAATCAATACTGTGATGTCTTGACTTTTTAAGAATACACTACTGTCCTCCCTCTCCTGAAATAATTCGACCAATAGGACAAGAGTAGAAAGAGAGTTCCGTGCCCAATTAGCTACCTTATTCTTTCTAAGTCCATCAAGACGAAAGAAATTTCTCCGCATGCTCCGTCCAATACTATTGGGTCATCTAAAAAGTATCCGCGGTTTTTTCACTAGATGTGTATTGATGGTCATGTATCTAGTGACAAAGTACCGCGGATACTTTTTAGATGACCCAATATATGTCAATGGTTGCAACACTTTTTTTTTATGGTTTTCGGAACGCGCAAAATTGTCAGAATACGAGCCACTATTTGCAGAGCGGTTTAGGATAGCTGTTAATGAAATGACGGAAGCAAAATATACAAGATGTAAGTAAGTGAGTATGTATGTAAGTAAATATTCTATAATTATTTTGTATATTAGGGTAAGTATTCTGCTCACATATAACGTTTTTGTTTACTTGAATAAGATATATAAATTTCTCTAATAATATTTCCACGAGTGCTTTCTATATAAAGATTATGCGTTTTCTCCGTGTTCAGATCCATTCTTGGAATGCCAACGTTTCGTGAACCTTGCAGTTCACTTCATCAGGGCGAGGAATAGCCTGATATTCAGGTTGCTCCTATCAGCTCCTATTACTCCTATCAGTTGCTCAGTATCAGACTGAAACTAAAAATCAGAAGTCAGAAGCTAAAAATTGACCAATCGCAATCGTCAATTTTTATCTTCTGACTTCTGATTTATGACTAATAGATTATTGTAGAAGTTACATTACAGTAACTTTAAGACGTGAACTTAAGCCAATGAGCCAATCAGAATGCTGCTTTAGCTTTACGTACTCTAAAGGCCATTTCACACAACTTGCATAGATACATAATCATATGCATAAAGAAAATTATCCAATCACATTTCTATCATAAAGATAAACGTAAAATACGATTGGATGATTTTCTTTATGCATATGTTTATGCGGAAACGCTTACCGCGCGGCAAAATGTGATGCGATAGCCAATAAGCTTATAGCTCCTAATGTGTTCATTGGTTACCGCGTCTCATTTTGCCACGTGGCAAGTGTTTCCATGTCCAATGTGCAGAAGCCATGAGATGCGATTACATGGAGCGCGGTACAGTAACTAATAGTAACTAACTAGGCCCTGCCTAGATAGTTACTATTAGTTACTGTATAGTTTCTATTACTCTGTATAGTTACTATTACTATACTGTATAGTTACTGTATAGTTACTATTAGTTACTGTACCTAGAAAACACGTACCATATATCGCCTATTTCTTTCGCTGATATTACATGAAGTGTGGTTTGCACGCGATTTGTGGCACGGGCTAGTAACAAACTCACATTACTATACACTACTATGCATTTTTTAATGAAATTAATTGATTTAAATATAATTATTAAGTATCTATTGTATTAAAAAAAATAAGAGTATCGAGAAAGCGTGTATAAAAATAAATTAATATATTTTAAAAAATTTATACTAATATGAGTTTGTCATTAGTTCATGCCGCAAACCGCGCTCCATGTAATATCAGCGAAAGAAATAGGCAGTACGTAGTACGCAGTTTCCTAGTTGCCTAGTTAGTTACTATTAGTAACTCTGAAGGTGCGATTACATGTAGCGCGGTACGCGGGTTACACCCGAGAACTTCGATTCTTTCCCTCGATTACTTTTTTAACTCTTTTTTTAAAGCATACATTTTTCTTTACGTAGAATTCAGTTGAAATTTGTTACTCAGGAGTTTTTTGTGATCATTGATTACGAATCTGGCCTCAGATTTTCAAAATTCAAAATGGATCCAAGATTGCGGACAGAAAATTAAAAAATTAATTTTGGGCTGTAAAATGGAATCAAGTAATTTTAATTTTAATTTTTTAATTTTGATTTCAAATTCGTAAAAATACAACCCAAAAAACCTCTCAGACTTCATTTTCAGCTAATTAGCTATTGTTGATTAGTCACAATCACATTTATATATATATTGTTAAAAAAGGATGAATTTTTCCAGTTTATTTATAAAATACATTTTGTTAACGATGAAAAAATGTTTCCACGGTTTTTTTATAACAATTGATGTTTTAAATACTGATAATGTTTAACTTTTTATTGTAGTAATATGTTAGAAACTATGAAAAACATAAAAAACTAAGGTTAAAAAGATGTCACATATGTGAGACACTATGCCGCAAAGGGTTAAAACTTCCAAAAATTCAGATTATTTCAATTTTATGTCAAATTTAGTTGTAAATGAACGTAAGGTTTAGTCATGTCGTTAATCGTACACGGACTATGAGCATTAATGTAGAAAAGTGATCATTTTTCAGTTTGTGAAATTTTTCGAGGGAAAGACTCGAAGTCCTTGGGTATACAGTAACTAACTAGATAACTATAGAAACTAGATAACTATAAAAAACGCGCAAATCATGCCGCTTGCTTCTTTTCTCTTCTATTACATATAGCATGGCACGGGCCAGTGACAAATTCATATTACTAAGCACTTTTTAATAAAATTAATTGATTTAAATGCATTTATTATGTAAATCCATTAAGCATTGATGAAATGCACATAGAAATAAGTTAATGTATTGGGTCATCTAAAAAGTATCCGCGGTACTTTGTCACTAGATATATGACTTAGAGACGTTTCCAAGTCGTCTAAAGTCGACTTACGGATGTCCATTTTTCAGATGTTTAGAAGCTATAGTCGACTCAGAGTCGACTTAGAGTCGACTTTGTGCTGTTAGGGTAGTCTCTGTATTGCGTATATATAATCGCACTTTGAGAGTGATGTTCCATGCAGCGGATCATGTAAGCGGATTCGCGTATCGCCAATCACAGAATTCTCTTAGATCTACTTGCGAAATTTGCAAACAAATCTAAGAGAATGATTCTGTGATTGGCGATACGCGAGTCGACTCTGAGTCAACTATAGTTTCTAGACATCTGAAAAATGGACGTCTATAAGTCGACTTTAGACGACTTGGAAATGTCTCTAAGTCATACAATGTCCCACTTTAAAGACGACTGTAAGCCGACTTTAAGTCAATCATTCTAGGCTATGATCTGATTCATGTCCATCGCTCATGAACAACATTCATCCTTGTTTAACTATAATTAAACAACAAGGACGAAATGATTCCACATTTAAGCTTTGTGAGTGTAAATCGCACTAGACGTTTTAAAGTCAACATTGGAAGGACATCTATACAAAGTCGATTTACAGTCAATTCTAAAAGCCTGATTTAGCAAAGCCAACTTACAGTCGACGTTTGTGCTGTTAGGGTGATTAGGTAACTATAGAAACCGCGCAAACCGTACTGTTTGCTTCTTTTCTCCTTTATTACATGTAGTGCGGTAAGCAGCATGGGCTAATGACAAATAAACTTTAACATGAATTTTTTTAAGTATATTAACTTATTTCTGCACATTTCATCAATACTCTTATTTTTTGAACGAATTTACTTACAATAATTGCATTTAAATCAATTAATTCTATTAAAAAGTGCTTAGTAACGTGAATTTGTCACTAGTCCGTGCCGCTTACCGCGCTACATAATATTGGGTCATCTAAAAAGTATCCGCGGTTTTTTGTCACTAGATGTGTGTTGATGGTCATATATCTAGTGACAAAGTACCGCGGATACTTTTTAGATGACCAATAGAAGGGAATAGTAATAGAACGGAATACGTAATAGAAGGAAAAGGAAGCAAGCAACAGTTTGCGCGGTTTCTATAATTATCTAGTTAGTTTCTGTACCGTATACCGTGCTACATGTAATCTCACCCTAATGGCTTCCGCACATAGAACGCAGTAACGCTTGCCGCGCGGTAGAAGTTGTCATACCAACCAATAATTCTATTGGGTCATCTAAAAAATATCGATACCAGAGCTCTGATTGGACTCGTTATTCCCTGTTGCCTGTGCCTATTGCCTGTGCCTGTTGTGTTTAAGCTTTAAGTGTTACGATAATTTTTGTGCTTAGACCCTTACAACACTGTTGAGTCCACTGAACGCAGCCCATGTTAGTTCTTTGAGGCTCTGCACAATAAAAGGAACGGGGAATAGAGAATAAAGAATAAGAATTTCAACCTATCAAAAATTGTGTATTCCACAATATATGATTTCTGATAGGTTGAAATTCTTATTTTCTGTTCCTTGTTCCTTTTATTGTACGGAGCTCCTTTCCACCATGATAGGAATTCTACATGTAATTGCACCCTAACGCCCTGACTCACCCACAACTAAAAACTGCTGCACTTGTATGGCTGTATGTGTTTGTGTATAGTGTTTGCACCATTTGGTGTGGTTTAGTGCCGTTTGTGATAACAAGAAATGACAAGATGAGTATCGTGGATGAAACGTCAAATGAGCCAATATTATACGAATTATTGGAATATTTTGTTCGTAAGCAGGAACCAGAATTGATAGTAAGTTGAAATTAATAACAAAATGTCAAATTATGTAAGTTTTCACTAATGGTGATTCTACAATGAATCGGTAATATGTAGTTTTATGTTGATTAATGAGTCAGTAGTCGATAATCCTAAATTTTATCGGTGAATCGTTAAAGTTAGCCAACAGCATTATCTTGAAACTGATCAAATTCGACTTTATTTCTTTCCATTAATCGAGCTAAACGACTTTCTATACGATTAACAATTTGTAGATGCAAAAATCATAGTCTATTTAGGTTAAGACTTAAGATTTCCGATTATCGACTCATTTTAGAATCAGTTTTAATAGGTTTTCTGCAATAAGACTGCGTTTGGGATGTTTTCGAACGCAACCTTAGTCATCAGTCTAAGTGCATAATCTTACTTTAAGAGGCTATAAATTGTAAGTTGTGAGTGACAAAATATTAGCTATAACTTATGTTTTTAGATCATAAGAATCAGGTTTTCTCAATTTGCTTAAAGGGATTCTAAAGATAATTAGTCATATTGTACACACACAGATGATTTATGTGTCATTGACATATCACTACATCAATATCTCCCTTATACATGCCACACATACATATACATTTTTAAGAAATCAATATATTGTGGGCTCAAAAATTTAAAAACAAAATAATTAAAAAAAGTATGCTACATGCCAAGCAGGATTGTCGTGCTATAAATTAACATTACAATTAACATTATACATATTCCTCACATGTACATCAAAATTACAAACATTTCTCAAATCGAATTATCTTTAGTGTATATACTTTGTGTTAGTCAATACATGATAAATCTCTTTTAGTGGCTTGTATGAACGAGCTATATATCCATTTTACTGTATTTTCTCCTCAATTGACTCACAGCTTTAACGTTTATTATAAAATTTATATTGTAATAATGCACAAATTCTTAATCAAATAAATTATACAATATTAATAGTAATTAAAAGCATACCTAAGGAAGAAACAAGCAAATTGCTATTGTTAACAAAGAAATAAATCACAAGTAGACAGTTCAACTGATACATTTGGAATGAAAATGACTGCTGTAAATGTAAATCTATAAGGAGAAACAAAGAGAGGATGGATTAGTTTTTGATGAAAAGGGGAAAAAATAAAATGGAAGGAAAACTGAGATCTGGAAGGGGATAATAAGTTAAGGATTGGTAGAAATGAATTTGAGAGTAATTTGGTATCACTTTGTTTAAGCCATATTGTTAATGTTTTATGTGGATTATTTCTAAAACTGATTTTTTTATATGTGATGTCTCATTATTCAAGATTTTAACGTCATTCCAGTTAAATTCATGGTTGTACTGTAATCTCTTTGTGGTTAGAAATAACTGAAAGAGATCCACTTTTTTTTATTGATATCTGAAATGTATTCTTTTACCCTACATATTTTATCTCTAGAACTGTCTTTTAGTTGGTCAATATAAAATGCATCGCAATTGTGGCAAATTATCTCATAAACCACGTCGTGATGCATCTTTGGATCTAATTCATCTTTGCCTCGTTTCATGAATCTTTTTAAGGTATTAGGAATGGAATGCTATTTTTTTTACCTGATTTTCATGATATAAAGTTTTCGGAGATAGTCTTAACATAAGGTACTGTGAAAAATTTATTTTTATTAGGTGTTGGAATTAATTCGTAGCGTTTTTTAATGAAAGAATGTTATTTATTTCACATGAGCATTAAAAAATACATTAATGAAAGTACTTCCCATCACTTGTAAAACGCTACGAATTAATTCCAACACCTAATAATATTTATTGAAGAATTCGAGTTAGTATGTTCGAATAAATCTGATTTATGAGATGAATATTTTTCTCGTATAGATATTACGGTAGAAAGAATCAAAAGAAGAGAGTAACTATTTTTTAACAAAATTTTAATGGCTTCTAAATTTTTTTTATAATAATGTGGATAGGATATATAAATTTGTTGGATATAAATTTGGTAGGATATAAATTTTTGTATAACAATTACGTTTTAATTAGACGTCTAAGTCAAATTGAAAAAATTCCACATTATTTCTTCATGCAATCTACTAGTAGACTACTAATATACACATTGCGCAGCTTTTATATGAAACAAATATTGTCATGATGTAATAGCTCTGAAGCGCCATATTGAACTAAGAAATGATAAATAAGATTTTAATTTCGAAATTCTTCTGAGTAATCGTCATGTCAGAAGTGAGAATGACACGTTAATTTATGTTACATGCCATTTGTAAATAAAGACAATTTGGATAAATGTAAATGATGAGATCGTTTTAAAATGTTTGTAAATATCGACGAAAAACTTTCCTGCCTTGACGGTAAATGATCGTAAAAAGCACGTAAAGTGAGCTTTTATCCGCGCGAAAACACACTGTCTGGCAGTTATTGAAATGAATGAAAAATATGTTTTTATATATAAAATTCCAAGATAACTATAGTTTTCGGTAATTTTTACGACTTTGATAAGTACGAGATAAATCATATTTCCACAATGAAGTACATAATAACGAAATATCAAGTAACATAAAGTTTCGTCGTCAAAATGTTACTTTTCACGCCTATTAAAGGGGTATAACACCTTTTACGGCCAAAATCGACCTCATTTTCAAGATTTTTTTTTACATATTAGGTGTTGGAATTAATTCGTAGCGTTTTACAAGTGATGGGAAGTACTTTCATTAATGTATTTTTTAATGCTCATGAAATAAATAACATTCTTTCATTAAAAAACGCTACGAATTAATTCCAACACCTAATACAAAGAAGTGCGCAATTCAAAATCGGGTCTTTGGGCTTTTTTATTTATTACATATTAAAGACACTGAACATATTTTTTGTTTTTGAAAAATCATCATGGTTTATAAAATAAACGCCGTCAAAAGAGGCCGCTAGCGTCGCGTATGTCTTGCTGGTGTACACGATTGTGGCTGACTGGAGTGACCTAAAACAAAAATACAAATTGGTTCTTAATCTGTGATAGTTTGGCTAAGGTAGTACCGGTGGATTTTAAAAAATATCAATTTTTGAGAAAATGGCGCGACTTTGAAAAAAAAAATCGAATTTTCGCCTAAAAATCTGACATAAAATCGATTGCCAAAAAAAATCTAGTGATTCTTTTTAAAAAAGGCTAAGTAGTACCATAAAGGCACCCATGCTGAGTATAAAGATATTTGATTTTTGTCGATCGGATAAAAATTGTTGGGCGTTGTGATGTACACCAGCTTGAAAAATAGTGTTTTTCAGAAAACGCGTTTTAAGTTTTGGTACGAGAAATCTTGCAATTATTAGCTTATTACCTTAATCGGCAATGCCTGGCCCGTACAATTGTCCTTCCAAATTAAGGTCCTCATCATCTTTGGCCTTTTTATTGGACATGTCAAGTCTCCGAGCTGCTTTAGCTTCCGCAGTCATGGCGCGCTCGGCTGCGCGGATCCGCCGATCATCGGTTTTTATGCAAAAGTTGTAGCAAGTGGTACCGATCGTTAAGTTAAGAACTTGCATAATTTCCAATACACTTTTTAGGCCATCGTTGAAATTGCAAACAGCAATATTTGCAGCAATATCAACGATCGCCTTGCTGCTGTGGACCCCTTTCGGCGCTATAGACCACAGCACAGAGTTGAAGCTCTCGTTGTTATTTTGAGTATACCCGCCAAGACAGCGGGATAATAAATCGTCAGAACTTAATTCTTCGTAGATAGGCTTGACTGCTTTGAAAACTTCATCCTGAAATACTTGACAAACACAAGAGAAAGGCAGCGAGCTCGGTGAGCGCCCCGAGGCCCTCTCCCCGCACTAGAGGTAACACACAAGCATAGCTGTTTTCGACGTGAAATAAATTCAAGATCGCTTAGGCGTTAATGGGATCATATTCTAGACATCTTAAAGTATCATTTAAGCCAATAAAAAATTTTTTTTATTTTTTGAAGCCGCAAAGGTGTTATACCCCCTTAATTCAGCCTTTTATGGCGAGACGCTGTAACACACAAGCACGAGCCCACGTACGTGTGCTCGCCTTCGGCGCGTCGAGAGCGAATGAGACAGCGAGAGAACGTTCTACGCTTTAGTCGCTTATTTTAAGCGACGAAAATGTTTTCTCAGCAATTTCGACGATCTTGACTGCTCAACGTTATTCGTTTAGTCATCATTACGATGAATATTGGATCGTATGACTACGTACGTAGTATGAATCCTACATTTTGAATACGCTAGGTTCATTCGGAGTGATTTCCGAGAGACAAAACGAATAATACTTATATAATATACAAAGTGTCCTGTAAATTTTAACAAAGTTTATGTGTAGATAGAGCGGGTTAAAGCTGATCTGAGTCGAAAAGTCCTTTATCATTTTACAATTTTCGCAATAGTTAACAAGATATTAATTACTAAAAATTGCCGAGACAAAATTATTTATTTTCTTCTCATAAAGTTCGACAATTTTTTCAGAATTTTTTTATACTGTATTTTTTCATGTTGATAAAAATAGTTGTCCCAATAAGAAAATGCAGTACTAAAAAGTTGATAAAAATTTTTTAAAAAATTTGTAGAACTCTATGAGAAGAAAATAAACAATTTTGCTGTTTTTCTGTAAAGTTGATAGTATTTGAGTAAAAAATTATTGAATACCAATATTTAGCGATTTGTAGTAATTAATATCTTGTTAATTATTGCGAAAATTGCAAAATGGTAGAGGACTTTTCAACTCAGTTTAGTCCTAGATAGATTCTATCTACACATGAGCGCTTTGTCAAAACTTACCGGAACACCCTATATAAATTTTAATAAATTGTAATAATAGTATACCCATGATATAAAGATATAAAATATTTCATTCCTAAGAGGGTGCAATCTTCTTCAACATGGCGACTGCTCTTTGACCAATCAAAGCGTTGTCCTAAATTTTAGGATAAGCATTTGATTGGTTGTTCTGATTGAGTTTGCCGACCATTATATGCACAATAAAATACCTTATATTCTCATACCATGAGTACACTGCTCCCATTAATCCAGAATATATCCATAAATCATGTCAAAATGCAACAATTTACAAGATATTTAATTATTTATGATTTTTTATATGCGTTATATATTGTAAGATTTGTGATAACAATTTCAAAATAAAAAAATTATCTTTATTGTATTCTCTTTCCTTTTTTACAATTGTCACTTGGAAAATTTTTAGAGACGTAACTACTCTCGCAATATATCGAAGACTGCGTCTGCAGTCTGAGGGTTTTCTTTTATAAGGTTCGAAAATGAGTCTAAATTCCAATAGAATCTAATCTTATCCTAAAGTCTTACTTCTATTCTTATCTTAGAGGCAAATTCCTAAGGTAGGTGGACGATGGTCACACCTTCCCCCTTATAAAGAAATTTGGAGTGTAATCAAATTTTATAGTTAATCAAACGTTTTAATACGCCTGATTGTAACTCGAGATTTGGGGGTTGAGCAGAGTAAGCGGTATAATGGGCGTGTTGCGTTGGAGCGTGATTTCCAAAGCTACATTGGTTGTAACAATTTCCGAATAGTTGCTTGAGTAAATTAATTATACTTGAAAATAGTCCAATCTTATAGAGGAACATGAAAAGGATAGAGCCAAGGGCTATGTATCCGGTTAAATGGAGATAATGCATGAATGTTTCCTTCCAAGTGATAGTTCTTTTATGCTGTGATATTCGGTCTGCTAAATTATCTAATTCGTCTATTGTTTTGCCTAAGGTTTGTAGATGCTCTGGATTAATATGAGTTTCTCTTATTAAGTCCAGTGGTATGTCAGTCAGTTGATGTTTCTCTAACGTTTTATTGATTGATATTTTATCTATTAAATGAATTGTGTTGTGAATTTCAATTTCGTCTTTAAATATTAGGGTTACAAATAAGTTCGTGCGGTTTTTTCTCGAAATTTGGGGCTTTATTGTGAAAAACCGGTTACAATGTAATCATTCAAAGTATTGTCCATCGCTGGCCACTACTTTCTCCCATCTTTCGGGCAATTTGCGGATACCATCTCGGAAAAACGATGTGGGTTTTGATGCGATCCATGAATCGACCCATTTTTTGGTTTCCTCGTAAGAACGGAAATGCTGCTCAGCCAGGCCATGTGTCATCGAGCGGAAGAGGTGGTAGTCGGAAGGGGCAAGGTCTGGACTATACGGCGGGTGGGGTAGGACTTCCCATTTCAACGTTTCCAAGTACTTTTTCACGGCTTGTGCGGCATGAGGTCGAGCGTTGTCGTGCTGCAAAATTATTTTGTCGTGCCTCTGCTCGTATTGTGGCCGTTTTTCCTTCACTTCTCGGCTTAAACGCATCAATTGCAGTCGGTAGCGATCGCCAGTGACGGTTTCGTTTGGCTGGAGCAGCTCATAATACACCACACCGACCTGATCCCACCAAATACAGAGCATAAGCTTGGAACCGTGAATATTCGGCTTTGCCGTCGATGTTGATGCGTGACCGGGCTTACCCCACGATTCTTCGCTTTGGGTTATCGTAATGGATCCATTTTTCATCGCCCGTGACGATACGATCCAGAAAACCCTTTCTTTTTTGCCTTTCAGACAGTTGTTGACAAGCAAAAAATCGCCTTTCAATGTCTCTCGGTTTCAATTCGTACGGAACCCAATTTCCTTGCTTTTGAATCATTCCCATAGCTTTGAGGCGTAAAGAAATGTTTTGTTGAGTCACTTCCAATGATAATGCAAGCTCTTCTTGCGTTTGACATGGATCTTCATCGAGTAATGCCTCTAATTCTGCGTCTTCAAACTTTCTTGGACATCCGGCACGCTCTTGGTCTTCCAAGTCAAAGTCACCACTCTTAAACTGTGCAAACCACTTCTGACACGTTCGCTCAGATAGAGCATGGTCACCATAAACTTCCACTAAAATACAATGACTTTCGGCAGCACTTTTCTTCATATTGAAGTAATGCAGTAAAACTCCCCGCAAAAACACTTTATTTGGTACAAAGTTCGACATATTTGACGAAATAAAAATGTTGTTTACAATTCGAACAAATGACACATACTGAACTTAATACCTACTAATGACAGCTATCCAACGCATACTTAGAAATACGGAACGGTGGAATGAAACAGTAGTTACGCCATCTCTTTCAAAACCGCACGAACTTATTTGTACCCCTAATAAGTTTTCGGGTTTCAAAGTTGCAGTTTCGGAAATTGCTGTACAATCTGGTTCTAAGTGAAGTATAAAATTTTGGTATACTCGTACATTTCGAGGTGTTTTATCGGAACAGAGTGTATGCAAAGTTTCTTCTCTAGATGCAATTCCTATCCAATCTTGATTCGTAGGAAGTTGGATCCATAATGTATTTTGAATTTGCATATACTTTGTTGTACATTTTTCTGTATCGCGTTTTGTAATTATTTCAGTAAGACAATTATCTTTTATACCCGGGATTTTATAATCGGGATATGTCCGCTTTAATAGTTGATATTTTCCGAGTTTCTTTGCGGAGCTTAATTCTAATTCGCTAATAGGCATAAACACAGTTCTAAATGGATCTAATAGGATAAGTTTTTGAGTGATGTCTACTATGGATTGTTTTAACTATCCGTGCCTAGGAAGGGATATTACTTTAGTTAGTTCTAAGAATTTGTCTTCTATTAACGGAATTATCAATTGAATCAGCAATCGTTTTTCTGTTAATGCTATCGATATTTCGCTTATATCTATTAGAGTAGTGTATTGCGTCTCCTCTAAGGGTACGGGAAAATTATCTACATGTTTATGTTGCCTCAAAGCGTTGAATAAATCCCTGGGTGATAAAACGTATGGCTTGATAGTTCCGTGTCTTCCGTTAGTAATAAGTTCTTCTGCTTTTCTAATTTCATCAATTAATTTTCTTAATTCGTCGTCTAAATCTAATAAGGATTCATCTATCCAAATATTTGCTTCAATAATCTGAGACAAGTTTCTGAGGCGGTTAAACTGATCGTTTATGTGACTTATCGCGTTTGAAGTTACATCGACAATTTTTTCGTTAGTATGTAAAGTTTTAAGTATGATACTAGTTTGATTTTTAACGTACTGGATAACATTTTTCTGATCGGTATATAATTTATCTAATTCGCTGTTATAATAGTTCGCATCGGAATCGGACAGAGTTCCAAATAGAGTTTTACTTACTTCACCTATGAAGTCAAATAAACCGCGTTTAGTTCTTGTTTTGTTCTGAGTCCTGCTAGATACAATACATTTTCTAAATCATTCGCTATTTCTTCGAATCGATTTATTCGCTTTATAATTCGTTTTCTGGAAGAACAAATCCAGTTTTGATTATCAAGCTTTCGAAAACATGTCTTTAATAATTCCTTATATGTATTCTTAAGTATATGGTAATTATCTTCTAAATCGTTTAGGTTATATCCTACAACTATCTTCCACTGCTCGTGATATAATTTTATCTTGCTTAGAGTTTTGAGGTAAATTACTTCATCGTTGTCTAGTTGAGTAATTGAATATTTTTCTGCGCTGTTAATAGGATGACCCTGAAGTATCAAAAGGAGAAGTATCGGGACAATCCATTTCAGATAATCCATCGCCTGGAATAAATGATTTTATATCACTTCGATGGTATTGTTTAATTTCACCGTTTTCTCTAACGTGGTAAGTTATGTGTTTATCATGTCGGACAACAGGGAAAGGACCTTTCCACCGTGCCTCAAACGATTTGGCGTTGAAGTTTCTTACGAGCACCAAGTCATTATTTTCTATCGGCGTATAAGTTTTGATAGGAAGGTTGAAATTTTGATAGTCGCGTATGCTCCTGCGCGCTTCTTCCAACTTATTTTCAGTTGAATATGCAAGTTTTCGATTTGATTTTGGAGAGTTAATCGCTCATCTTCTTCACTGAAGATGTGATTGGGCTCTCTTCCGAATTGTAATTCATAAGGTGTATAACCTGTGTTTTTATTAATTGTGCAGTTATAAGTGAGCATAGCCTGGGACAGAATACTATCCCATTGCTCTTGTTCTTTAATATAATGCCTTATATATTCGGCAAGTATTAAATGCGACCTCTCGTTTTTCCCATTAGACTGCGGGTGATATACCGAGGTAAGTACGTGTTTAATGTTAAGCCTATCGCAAAGCGTTTTAAATTCAGTAGACGTGAATTCAAGGGCGTTATCGGATAGTATCTCCTTAGGTTTACCGAAGTATCTCAGAAGCACCATAGTGCCCTAATAATTGCTGCAGTCGATTTATCTATAAGCGGTTCTACTAGGATATATCGAGTAAGGTAATCTTGAGTGACAAGGATATATCGGTTTCCTTTATTTGTAACTTCGAAAGGCCCCATGATATCAATGGATATCTTTTCGTTGGGCATTCGAGGAATGTCGGGAGAGGCGTAGAGATAAGGTTTCTGTGCACTAGGTTTATTGTACTGACATTTTTCACATTTATCAATGAATTCTTTAACATCGATAGTTATGTTAAGCCAATTATACTTTTGTCTGATTTTTTGAAGTGTTTTTTCGACGGAGTAATGTCCGCCTAATATACCAGAATGAGCGTCTGATATAATTTCCTTTTTGTTCGTTATTTCTGTAAGATATTGGGAAACGTGAATACATAATTTATCTCCGAGATAATATTCGTCAATTACCGAAATTAATTTATTGATCTCTTTCTGGTCATGTACTACGTTAACATGATCGTCCTCGGTTAGAAAGTCATGCAATCTAATACTCATTTGTCTGTGAGTGGCATGAGGCGATATGTATATTTCGTTTTCTCTCGTGATCTCAGGAGGAGTTTCAATAAAAAGTATAGTTTTGTTGGTCTGCCTACCAACCTGGTTTCTTATTATTATGTGTTTGTTAATACTTGGTTTCGAGGATGAGGGAATGGAAGAAGGAGATGATGGGTGCTTTTGTAATTTAGGATTTCCCTTGGGTAGGAATTCGTCCGTAAGTATTGGTAGTGGAAATTTTTCTTTAAACCATTGAGGCGGTCGTTCTTCTATTATAATTTTCTAGACTGTAAGTCGTACGTGTCGATTAACTCGTCAATTGAGTCTTGAATTTTAGAGTTTACAGGTCCTACGAAGTATAACGTCCATTCATCAGGATTAGTATTCGTATCCTGAAGAATCGGTAAGATTAAATTTCGAAGGTTTATTATGGAGACGGATTTCGGATCGATATTTATCCAGTCCGGAACCGGATCTTGACTAAAGACAATTTTAATTTCTTTCTTAATTCCCGTAATCTCTGAAAGCATTTTTCTTATTTCTTCGTCCGATACGAAGGAATCAATTGCATTGACCGGAATTCTTGAGAGTGCGTCAGCGTTAGTGTTAGTTTTCCCGGATTTATAAATTACTTCGTAATCAAATTCTTCTAACTTTAATCTCCATCTCATTAATCTCGAATTAGGATCTTTAACGTTCATGAGCCATATTAAAGGTTTGTGATCTGTTACGATAGTGAATTTTCTTCCATATAAATATTGTCTGAAATGTTTAGTGGCCCATACGATTGCGAGTAATTCTTTCTCCGTCGTACTATATCGGGTTTCGGCTTTATTAAGAGTCCTGGAGGCGAAAGCCAGTGGCTTATCTTTGCCTATTGTCCCTTGGGATAGTATAGCACCGATAGCTTCGTTTGATGCGTCAGTGGTCAAAACGAAGGGTCTATTCCAGTCAGGATATGATAATACTGGTTGTGACGTCAATTTTGATTTCAGAGAGTTGAATGAATGTTGTTGTTCACTCGTCCATTGGAAGATTGAGGATTTTTGTAAGAGGCGTGTCAAAGGTTTTGCTACTTTGGAAAAATCTTTGATGAACTTGCGATAATAACCGACAAGTCCAAGGAATTGTTTTATCTCCTTAGGAGTTTTTGGAATTGGATAAGTTCTGATCTTTTCGATCCGATCAGGATTAGGCTGTATGCCGTGTTCGGAAATGACGTGTCCTAAGTATTCAAGTTCAGGTCTGAGATATTCGCATTTATCTGGTTGGAGTTTCAATCCTACTTGTCTAAGTCTTTCGAATAAGATTCTTAAATTTTTATTGTGCTCTTCGATCGTTTTTCCGTAAACTATTATGTCGTCAATGTAAACAAAACAATTATTACCTATCAATCCTTTTAATCCTTTATTCATCATTCTTTGGAAGGTAGGAGGCGCATTCTTTAGACCAAAAGGCATACGGATGTACTCATAATGTCCGTTTGGTGTAGAGAAGGCCGTTTTTGGAACGTCTTTTGGATTCATTCCGATCTGATGGAAGCCCGATGCCAGATTGAAAGCGGAAAAATAGCGCGTTGCCCAATTGATCGAGAATTTCATCAACATTCGGAAGAGGATAGGCATCTTGGATGGTTTTTTCATTAAGTTTTCGGTAATCAATTACTAGTCTCCATTTATTTTTGCCCGAAGCATCTTGCTTTTTGGGCACGATCCACAAAGGGGAATTATAAGGTGAATCTGATTCTTGAATGATTCCTTTTGCAAGCATGTCTTTAATTTGTCTTTTTATTTCTTCTTGGTGTATCGGAGGATAACGGTATTGCTTAATATGGATGGGATTTTCGTCATGGGTTTTGATTTTATGTTGCATTAAATCAGTGAGTGGGAGAGGATCTCTTGGTAAGGTAAAAATATCGTGGAATTCTAATATGATATCCCAGATTTCGTTATAGTGTTCTGGGAGATGCAAGAGGCGAGTATTTTCTTTTAATAATTCTGATCGCGTATTGTTTAAAGTTTCTTTGGTGATAGAATAAATTGGTGCTTCGCAATAATCTTCGACGCTTTTAATTTGAGAGTGCAAATATGTCGGCAGTATGGGTTTATTAAAATCGTTCATCCTCGTAATTGCTCCAGTGTCATCCTTGAATATAACTAATACTTCCTTTTGTTTATACGCGTCGTTAGAGAGTGGTTTATCGCATCGCTTGAATTCTTTTCCGTTTAGTTTTAAATATTCGTTCGAAAAGACAAAATTGTTCGCCGTGAGAAAATCGATACCTAATATGCCCTGATGTTGTATCGGTGAGTAATCGTCCAATACATGAAATGTATGTTTTTTTCCAAACATTTCAATTATTACACCGTATTTAGTTTTTATCGAATGCGTTGTAACGCCAGATACGATTATTGAATTTGTTTTAGGCAAGTTTTTATCATCTATAAACATTTCGTGTATTAGGGATATATCGGAACCCGTATCTACTAAAAATATGACATCTTTAAGACCTGGTATCTTCAGCTTAATTCTGGGAGCTCTGACGTACGTCCCTCCGGGTCCTTGGTATACCTTTCGCTGAGGTTCTCGTCCGGATCCTGATCGGTTGCACGTAAATGATGCGATGCTCGGTCCGGCGGTCGGTTGAAAGGCTGGCGCTCGCGGAAATTCTGCTGGCCTCGTTGTTGGTGGAATACTTTTGTTCGGCACTCCTTTTCTTCATGTCTTCGTCTCTTGCAGTAGGTGCACTCCTTGGTTTGAAAGTGCGTTCTGGGTTGGAACGGTTTTTTGGATGTTTCGTATCGTTGTGTTCGCAACTTTCTTAACTGGAGTTCTGCTTCAAAGGCTCATGCTTTCGAAAACGCTTCGTTCAATTGGGTGAATTCAAATGAATATAAATGATCACTGATTTCTGTCTTTACGTTGCGGCGAAATACTTCGACTGCTTTTTGCTGATACATCTGTTCTTGCAAACAGATCGTAGCAATGCCGGTACTCTGTGAATTAACCGTGTGGATGATATCGTCTTGGATTCGAAGAAAGCGATTTATGAATTCATCGATGCTCTCGTTCGTTCGCTAGATGCAGGTGTCTCTTTGGACCTCCAGAGCGGAAAGATTCCTGGCTTTGCCGTAGAGGTACCGTAGTTTTTCGTACAACTGCGGGAAATTCGGAGTGGTATCCGTTCGTATTGAATGTTTTGCTCTTCCTACGAGTTTCTGGGCGACGATTCCACAGAGAAATAGCTCATGTTGATCCACGGGCAGTCGTTTCAAGGCTATTTGTATATGATTAATGAAAGTTTCGACATTTGAACCGTCGAAATCGGGTATCAATGGCATCGCTTTATTATAATTCTTTATAGGTGCTTCGACAGTTCCTGATTCGAAAGTTTCTGGTGTTATTTCGCTCGGTTGTTGAAGTCGCGTTGGATTATAGTGTTCAACCGTTATTGATTCCATTTTGTTTTTTAGTTCAGTTATTGTGTCCATCATTTGGATCATTCTGTCTGCTAATATTGCTAGAGTGAGCGTTTGCTCACGAGTAGGGCTCTGTGCACGCGACATTGGAGCAGTAACGAAGAGTCTCGATTCTAGTATGTTACTGTCCGCACTTGACTCGGTGGATGTATCAGAGTTGATAATGTCGCTTACCCCTCTGTAGTTTGTCCACGCCAGTCTGCTTGAGTTCGGTAGAGCAGGATAATCTTCGAGTCCTCCTTGAAGGTAATTAGTGCGACTAGTATATCGTCCTCGAAGTAAAAGCAAAACTTCACTGTTTTTCTTGCTAATTATCCCGCACCGCTGCCACCATTTGTAAGATTTGTGATAACAATTTCAAAATAAAAAAATTATCTTTATTGTATTCTCTTTCCTTTTTTACAATTGTCACTTGGAAAATTTTTAGAGACGTAACTACTCTCGCAATATATCGAAGACTGCGTCTGCAGTCTGAGGGTTTTCTTTTATAAGGTTCGAAAATGAGTCTAAATTCCAATAGAATCTAATCTTATCCTAAAGTCTTACTTCTATTCTTATCTTAGAGGCAAATTCCTAAGGTAGGTTGGTGGACGATGGTCACAATATATCACGTTCATAGATGATTAACAAGAAGTTCGTGTTGTCGAGATCATAAGATGCGAGATCGAAATTCCCAATTCGGATTTTGCTTTCTTTTTGATTTTTTAAAAAAATAAATAATCAAGTTAATAATAAACGTATATTAGATCAAATATATTCTCATATAATTTTTGAAATAATTTATGTATACGAATTTTAAAACAACAATTGTAGAAAAGAAATCCTTTTCAATTAACAAATTGCTTTTCAATTAACAAATAAAAAATTATTTTAAAATGCACAACGTATATTACTCATAAAATAGAGAACACTTTCGAACATAGTCAATATTGCGCAATATTTAGAACACTGTAATTCAGTGAAAAATTTTCGCAGACAAACAATCAGAAAATCATAATTCTTTAATTGCAATTTTCAATAACAAAGTAAACGATTTCATTCAAATAATTATTAGCGTTTTATAGCGTGATTATAAGACTACAAGATGGCAATAAAAAATTTTAGTTTTTGCAACTTCATTTCATCCATATGCACAAAAAAAGATGTGATTCGAAAAATGAAATCTTAAAAATTACTTTTGACTATCGAAAACACTTTGACTACCTAAATATAATAACACGGCATCTAAACCAAACTAACCAAACTTCGTTAGTATAGAAGACACACGAGATGTCATCTATAATATAATTGGGAACTCATAAGATATATTTTTGCCACTCAAAATTCAAATGCCCGCTTAGTCTCGGTTTATTCTATATAGCATTCATTATTAAAACTAAAAAAAAAGAACAGAGTTTAAGACTGATGTCAATGCTTTTAAAAACTCATCTTTCGGAATGCCGATCATCTTCTTAAATTTATTTCATCTTTTTTCAACACTTTTGCTAATTCAATCGGAACATTTATAAATAATGATATCATGCCCAATAAAATAAAAGAGATTCAGTTTCTATATATGTATGTCTCTTAATTTTTCCACAAGTTGAAAACTATTATTTATTTTACTAAATGATCTATCAACATTTTCTGAGATTACGTCAAGAACGATGCCAATATTGCCAATAAAACTTATGCCATTATTGCCAATAAGAATATTGTAGAAGACTATCTAACGATGAAATAATAATTCTGAATGGTATTCCTTCCTTATGTACCTAATGCGTATGCTCTCGATAAATTACTCTCACTAATTACCATTTTTTTATAAGTTGACAGGGTTGCCACAGACTTGCAAAATCGAGAAAAATCAGGGCAAAATGTAAAAAAGTCTGGAATTTTGAAATTTGCTCACAATTTCCTTCAATTACTCCTTATTCAGATAATTATAATATATTATAATTTTTTAATATTATATCTGCGTTTATAGTGAAATACGTTCAAAGCTTGCACACTTTAAACGATTTTAATAAAATAATTAAAATTTATAATTTATTCAGTACTTTTATTTGACCCTTTTCGTAACTACATTCTTTTTTCCAAAACTAATTTATTTTTTATTGGCTCAAATTTGCAAAATTTTATGCTACGCCTTTTTTGCGTTGTTCTTAATAATATAGGCTACATTTTCTATAACTTTTTAAATGCGTTAAAATTTACATATTTTACATTGGAAAGTTTTCCATTCTCATTTAGAAAACTTGGAAAAGTCAGGGAATTTTTAAATTTATTTTCCGTGGCAATCCTGGTCGATTTCGAGATACAATTTTTTTTTTCGTCCTTTGACGGAATCCTGAACTTTTTGATAATTTATTCAATGGATTTGTTAATTTCGAATATATGTTCTCCCAGCATTTGTGTGATTTTATCTATGTACATATTTTTATCCGAAGCTATTGGTATGTTCCCTTTATCTACTTTCATAAAAATTATGTTAGGATTGTTTTTTTAATAAATTGAGCTGTATAATTTACAAGAAAAGAGATTCTTTTTATGACCGCATTATTCAATGAAGACAAAGACAAAAATTTTCTCAGTATTGAAATTGTTGAATTTCTAATGTTCAGAATATATTTATGGATTTCAAGAATCTAAAATTGTGTGTTTTATATATTTTTAATTAAATCTATTAATGTGTTTTTCCGATAAGACATAAAACGAAATTATCTCCCAGTTGTAATAAAAATTAGACCTTCTTTGCGATATCAACTCCTGACAAATTAACCATCCCTTAAACTAACTAATGACGATTCCGAAAAATCATCTAAGAATTCATTAGCCTCAATTCTTATCTCTAGTTGTTTTTTGGACTGGTCAATGATCATACGTTGTGTTGAATATTTTGATTTATTTGTGGTGATATTGTTATTGCTATTAAACTTGGAATTATTCGCAATCGCAAAATAACAGAAAGATTTAAGTTGCTATACTTCCTCCTCTTGTTCTTACGAAAAAGCTATTGAAGTTTTTTCGTTAATTTAATTTCTTCCCTTTTCAATCAGTTTTGGAATGTAAACTCTTGCAAAGAATGCATTATATATTCCTATCGGGACATGGTTTATGATGTTTCTCCTAAGATGTATAATTTTGACTAATCGACAGATGGTTCAATGAATATGAGTTAGGGTCATGTGCAATATTGCTGAAAAGGATTCCAAAGAGAGTCGAAAGAATAAGTTAAAATAAAAGAAGATATTGTGTAATAGAAAATAAATAAGGTTTTATAATTTAATTAATGTTGAGCACTTCCTTCAGTCTTCTGCTTTGATTCTCATTAACCTTAAATTTATTATTTATTTTTATTTTAAGTTTGAGAATTTGATTCTCTAAATTTATGTTTCTATCCTATAAAATTTTAAGTTATGGCCCAAATTAATATTGTTTTCCCCGTTACTCTAATTCTACAATGACGCTGGTTCCATAATGACTATATTTACACAGTATCGTTAATTGGGTTTAATAATATCTGCAGTTATAAAACTGGCCAATCATAGTCATTTTTTTCTTTACAGAAATAGCTATGATTGAAATACCTAACAATTTCATTATTTCATACATATTAAATCCAATTAAGGATATCATGTAAACCAGTAAGTCGATAGTCGGGTCTATAACGAGTTAATAGTCTGCAGTTGAAAGCGAGTTTGAAGGCTAATCGGTGAGTTGGGATTAGTTAAAATCGGTAAATTGATAGAGTTAGCTAGCAATCAATTTCTAAGACTACTGATTATAGACTCATTGTATACAAAGTAAGAGAGAAGGAGACTCAACTTGATACGAGGAGAAAAGTGGAATTGGGCGCCGAATTGGGAGGAAATCCGCTGAAAAGTACTTACTAATTTAGACGCCATTTGTAAAAAAGCAGTCAGTTATACCACCGACGAGATACTATTCACTTGGAAGTAAGCGCGTCTCGAAACTAATATTAGTAGGCGCATCCTGGTCATTTTGGCCGAAATATATTTTCGCACATGTTATAACTAGAATATATATATATATGATTATAATTACTATGAGTAATAATTAATAAGAAAATGTTCTGACAATGCTTTAAATTAATCAATTAAAAACAAAGGAATGTATTAGATGCGCAACTAAGTTCTCGCTGTTATTTTGATGGTATTTTCATCAAAATAACAGCGAGAACTTAGTTGCGCACCTAATATTATAATAATTATTGGAAATTATATGATATATCTTTATTCTAATTTTATCTTTTTTTTATTTGTTAAAATTATTGATATGTAACGAAATAATAAGAAAATTATAATAATTTTATTTATAAAAATGTAATAATGGCGGAGTCTAGTGGAGACGATAAATATTAACGTAAGTGCGTGCGTTACGGTCTTTTAGACAATTTAGACCTTTACAAATATCAAATTACGTATCAAATTTTATGTAGATATAAGCTTTTATGTCATTTATTTTCGCATACTATACGAAAAAATATTAACTAACATTTACGTAAAGATAAAAATATAATAGTGCCAATAAATTGAAAGATATAAATAGAAAACGGAAGATTACGGCAAAATGACCAGTACACGATCACACCCGGGTTAAAGACACGGTCCTGGGCAAATTTTCGTGATCTATCAATGAGGCCCAGGGGACCCGAGGATAATTGAAGAACGATGTTACCGATCGAATTAATAAAAATTTATGATTATTAACATAAATATTTTGATAATACATTATTAAATTCGTGATTTTTTATTATATTATTAGGTGTTGGAATTAATTCGTAGCGTTTTACAAGTGATGGGAAGTACTTTCATTAATGTATTTTTTAATGCTCATGTGAAATAAATAACATTCTTTCATTAAAAAACGCTACGAATTAATTCCAACACCTAATATATAAATGCTGTATAAATAACTTTATAGCATTAAAAGCATATAAGATATTATAGCATTAAAGAATTAATGCTATAATATACAAGTATTATATATTGCCGAAAAATTACCATTTTTTTCTTTGCAGTTATCATCTGTATTAATAATTAAACTCGGATGATAACATTAAAATCACAGTTTTAAATGAAATTCGAGTATTATTAAGTTTTAAATAATATATGTACATGTCTACGAAACTAATAAAGCATGACATTAGTATTGTATTAGTTTCTTATTCTCAGAACTGATTTCTTATTCTCAGAACTTTACCTGTTAGATAAATTTGGTAATCCGCGCATATGATTGAGCATATAATTTTGCTACCCTAATCAGATAAAATTTACCAAAAGGTGGAACAACCGGTCACTTAAATTTTAAGGTTCCTGACTAGTCACGGCAGCCATGTTGGAATCGTGAGGAATGACACGTTAATTTATGTTGCGTGCCATTTTTAAATAAACACAATTTGGATGAAACGGAATGACGAGATCACTTTAAAACACTTGTAATGAAAGATGAAAACTATCCTTTCCCCTCTTGACAGTAAAGGGCGCATAAAGTGAGCCTATATTCGGGCAGAAAGCATATACATGGTCCGACAGTTGTTGAAACGAGTAAAATATACGCTTTTACATATAAAATTCCAAGATAATTTTAGTTTTCATCAATAATTACGACTTTGATAAGTACGAGACAAGTCACATTTTCACAATTAAGCAAATAATAACGAAATGGCACACAACATAAATTTTGTCGTCAAAACGTCACTTTTTCACGCCTGTAAGTTCGGCCATTTATCGTGATGCGACGTTGTAACACACAAACAAGTCACGAGTCTATGTCCGTGTGCTCGCCTGCGACGCGCCGAGAGTGAACGAGACAGCGAGCTCCTTCTCACACTTGTTTCAAGCGAAAATGCAATCTCAACCGCTCGGCGGCCCTAGGCATCAATAAATGGCGGAGGGCATTCTAAATAACATATAAGTTTTAATAAATTGTAGTAATAGTGTACTCCTCCCATTAATCCAGAATAGTATAAACCATGTTAAAACACAATAGTTTATGAGATATTTAATTGTGTACGATTTTTCATGTGCGTTATATAGTATACCTTTTCTTCATAAACTCGAGTAGCAAGAATAGTTCAGTAGAAATAGAATTTTACCGGAAAAAAATTATAACCAGCATTTCTCTTCACGAAAGTCTCGAAAGGCCATCAGAAAAGAAATGCGTATGTTTGCAACTCAAGATTTGTGAAAAAAATATGCGAAAACAAATCGAAGTAGTTGCAGAAAACACATTTTTCGCTTCTAAAACGAAAGATATTGATTGTATGGAAAAAAATTCGGTATAAAAAATGTAGGTATTCGAAATACCTACAAAATGAGACGTGGAACATTAAAATCGATTATTAGTTCAGTAGAAAAAAAATAAACACCGAAAAAGGCCTTTTTTTCATTCGCTCTCTATGCATTGAGATTTAAACGCAAAGCTTTGAAAATCTCGTGAAATGTAATCCTCATAATGATGAACAAATCTAACCCCGAACAAGTCTGAAATGTTCAGTTTTTGCGAAAAGCCATTTGTTCGCTAAAAAACCTGTTTGCGGAAAACTTAATTTCTTCATCTTTGAGCAGTTGCACAGCAATTTACAGGGATGATTTTTCTTCTTCAAGAGTTGCACTATCACGTACACTTAATAACAAAACGATTTTTTGCTATTATAAATTTTAAAAAGTGGGTATCTTTTTCCGTATAAAAAAATGGAAATAATTCCATTAATATGCATCATAGCAAATGGCCGCGTGAAGCATTCTACATCTGACATTTTTCTACGAATTAAAAAAAAAAGCCTTACCTTCCGATTATTAGGAGCTGAGATGACAATTTTTTTTCAAAAAATCACTGTGGCTCTAGTTTTTAAGATTAAGAGTTCTGTCTGGCACCAATTTGTCAAGGAAGAATTTAATTTGTTGTTGAAAAATTCTTATAATTTTCATCCGATAAATAATTTTTTTTCGATAAAATTCTACTTCTACTGAACTATTCTTGCTATTCGAATTTATGAAGGAGAGGTACAGTCTGTTCAATAAGAACGTGATGTTCATTATGTTCAATAAGAACGTGATGCTCATTATGTTCAATAAGAACGTGATGCTCATTATTCTACAAAGAGCGACCGTAGCGATATCTTCCTGAACTCGTTTGAACCTTTATTTCGTGCTCTTTTGCGCAATATATCCTACCAGCACATTGTGTAGTTTATGTCAGCGAATTTATTATTTTTACAATGAGTGCCAAATTCTTGAAGCGGTACGAGGCAGTGTTTTTAGTGAATGGAATGGCCGGCAATGTCCCCAGATGCTAATCCCATTGAAAATGTGTGGTCGTACATGAAGATGAAACTCAAAGGAAAGCCAGTGTACACGGTGGAGCAGCTGTCATTTCAAATTAAGAAGATATGGCGATCTTTGCCAAAGAAATATGCAGATAACCTCGTCGAAAGTATGGAAAAAAGGTGTCATGCAATAATCAGTAATGGAGGTGATTGGACAAAATACTAGGGTAGGTAATTGCGCAATAGCTAATAATGTGTACTTCAAAAAAAAAATAAAAAACTGTATAAATGTTTATAATTTTTTGATTATGGCAGACACTTTCTTATTGAACAGACTGTATATTATATTGGGAGTACAAAATAGTTCGGTCCGTTTTTTTTGTGTTCAAAAATGCATTTATTTCAAAATAAAATGAATGAACAGATTAATTAAAGTATTGTCCATCGCTGGCTACTACTTTTTCCCATCTCTCAGGTAATTTTCGAATTCCATCTCGAAAAAATGACTCGTCTTTGGAGGCGATCCAATTTTGGAGCCAATTTTCGATTTCTGCGAAAGAAGTGAGCCGATGACTTGCCAAATCATGCTGCATCCTTCGGAACAACCAGTAATCAGAAGGAGCAATGTCCGGAGAATACGGCGGGTGCGGTAAAACATCCCATTTGAGCGTTTCCAAATATTTTTTTACGACTTTTGCGATATGAGGCCGAGCGTTGTCATGAAGAAAAATAACTTTATCATGTCTTTGCTCGTATTCCGGCTGTTTTTCTCTCAATGCACGGCTCAAACGAATCAATTGTAACCGATCACCCGTAATAGAATCGCCAGGTTTCAGCAGCTCATAGTAAACAACACTCTTTTGGTCCCACCAGATACAGAGCATGATCTTCGAACCATGAATGTTCGGCTTTGATGTTAATGTTGAGGTCGATGGCAACGATTGACCGGGCTTAGTGTAGTATTTTTTCTTCTTGGGGTTGTCATAGAATATCCACTTCTCATCTCCAGTCACAATCCGATGCAAAAAACCTTTTCTTTGTTGTCTTTGAATCAACTGTTCGCAAGTGAAAAATCGCCTTTCAACATCTCTCGATTTCAGTTCATAAGGCACCCAATTTCCTTGTTTTTGAATTATTCATGGCTCTCAATCATACAGAAACGGCTTGTTGAGTTACTCCCAATGATTCTGCAAGCTTCTCTTGCGTTTGACTCTGATCTTCTTCGAGTAATACCTCTAATTCGTTGTCTTTGAATTTTTTTGGCTATCCAGAGCGAGACTTGTTTTCAACGCTGAAATCTCCATCCTTGAAACGTCGAAACTATTCCCTACATGATTTATCAGTTGGAGCAGTGTCACCATAAACTTCGACAAGCATTCGATGGGCTTCAGCTGCACTTTTTTTTCAATTAAAGCAGAAAATTAGAACCTCCCGCAAATGCTGCTTGGTTAATTCGACACAAAATTCGACATTTCAAACACAGTAAAAATCAAGGTTTTTGTATGAAACTTAAAGCAATATAAACTGAATATTATTAGCAGATGTCTAACCTCTCTGAAAACGCCAAAATCAGCTGTCACTATGAACCATTCACAACAGCCGGAGCCATCTTTTGAAAAACGGACCGAATTAATTTGTACTAATATAACGCGCATGAAAAATCGTAAATAATTAAATATCTCGTAAACTGTTTTAACGTGATTTATGCTATTCTAAATTAATGGAAGGATTACTATTACTACAATTTATTAAAAGTTATATGTTATTTAGAAATGCTCCTCGCCCCTTATTGAGGATCGTCGAGCGGCCGAGATGATCGAGAAAGCATTTTCGATCGCTTGAAACAAGTGTGAAGGAACTCGCTATCTCGTTCACTCTCGGCGCGTCGCAGGCGAGCACACGGATACAGGCTCGTACTTAAATGTGTGCCTACCGGTTTCGCCAGACCGCCGTCTTTCGATTCTGTGTCGCCACCGTCAACACAGAATGTCTGCGTAGAGCAGAGTTCTTGATTGAGTAGTCAGGAATCTTAACAAGCGACCTTTCATGAGCGCTTACTGTCTTTAATAGTATCTCGTCGGTGGCTGTACCAATTATAACCTTTGTGAATCTGCACCTGATTTTTTTATAAATTAAATTTTTTTTAAATAAAAAATGATAATATTTTGTTTGTAGTTGTTTGTAACAATAGTTTCGTTTGTTTACATAATAAAAAGTTTTACATAATAAAAAATAGAAAATTTTATAAAAATGTAGAGTTCGACCGAAATCACATTTTGACCTCCGGTCGGAACTGAAAACGAAACCGAAATCGAAACTTAGATAAATCTTATTAAAAAAAAGAGAGAGAAAAACTAATGAGTCATATTTTTTTCAAACGGAATCGAAATCGACATTTTTGATTAAGGATTAAGTTTACAGAGACCGTATAATTTTCAGAAATCATGACAAATTTATGTACTCTTTAAAAAATAAGAATTTAAAATGTCTAACTATAATATAATAATATTGCATTCTCAACTTTTAAAGAACTCAAATTATATTTATTATTAGAATCACAATTTGTACTCAAATTGTTTTAAGCTTAATCAACGAGTTAATAATTAAAATCGAATAATTGTTTTGTGCACGCTCACGCTCGACACGTTGCAACTTGTATAATTTCGGTTTACCGAAATTTTTTCTTAATTTCGGCCGAAACCGAAATCAAACTGAAATCCTGATTTTTTATCAAAAAAACCGAAACCGAAATTTTAGTCGAAGTCTAAAAAGACTGACTGTCATGTCCGACTGTAAGGTAAAAAAATTGTTAATATATCTTGACAAAGAATCGTTTGTAATTGCTTATAGAAAATCTTAAGAGTATGTTGACTTTTCTCATGTGCCTGTGATGTGCACGCTGGTTGTACACATTCATATGGATACCTACAGTTTTACGTCGATTCCGAATGACGAATTCGGTAGAGAAATTTCTAAGGTAAGTATACCTCGGTAATCTGCCGTTGCCTTTCGAGAGGAGTAACTACGAATGTATGAAAATTTTCGATTCAGCCGGAGATCGAATCCGAGATCTGTATAACAGAGGTGCTCTGATGCTGCGCAAATATCTCAAAAATTGGCAAAATTACTTTTTTAATATATTGTAACTTTTAAACGATGCAACTATAAACTATAAACGAAAAATCACTATAAACAACTACAAATGATTCCAAGGAAGATGCCGTGAGTGGATTAAAGATATCTCAAAAATTGGAAAAGTTACGTAATTTGTTTATTACGTAATTTGATGTAATCTTTAACAGTGTGCCTATAAACGATCGGAAAAACACTACAAACGATTCTGAATCAAAATATTTTAACAATTTTTTTACCTTAAAATCGGTGAGTCATTAAAAAAAAATTTATATTTTTTATATGATGCTACAAACGAAATTATTATTACTACGAACGAAATACTGTTTACGAATTACTGTTGTCATGTTTTTATAAAAAAATTTAATTTATAAAAAGTCGGGGTCCAGTTTTCACAAATATCCAATTATACAAGTTGCATATGTTTGTTTCTCCGATTTGCGCTTCTAATTATGAGAAAATCTTTTTTATTCAGACACTTTCAAATCGTGTACATTTTCATTTAATAAAATACAATAATATATAATAATATAATTTTTTTGCTGGAATATATAAATACAAATGAATAGGAAAATAGGTCAAACACGAGCTTAAAGAAAAAAAGATAATATGAATATTTATTGAAATATTAGTCTACATTATAAAAGATTTACGAATTTTTTACAATAATTAATAAATGGAACGTTTCGACTTTACTTAGTTATTCTCAGCCATTGAAATAATAAGAGTAGTTATATAAGATTAAAAAATTGTTAATAAATTATTTAAAAAATAAAATTAAATATAGGAAAGGACATAGAAAAATAATCAATGAAACCATATCAAAGATTGGATTATATTATAGTAGATAAAAAAATATCAAGTCTTTTTTATATGAGAATTGTCCAAACTTTCTTCGTTTAAAAGCGAAAAAAGTAGAGTCAAACGGATAAGATTTTTTTATATCGTAAAATAAATGAAGTCAATGGTTAATAAGAATCCGATAATTGAAAATCTTGAGATATATCTATGTATGTATCAATGAATTAAAAGCAATTACACCGAAAAAGGAATCAAAATGTCTAAAATTTACTTAATTTAAAAAAAAATAAATTCTGTAGATAGATATGTCCAATGTGAAAATGAATCTAAATAAATAAAAATAAGAATTATCTCGTCTCTCAGTGTCTTTCTGTAAATTAATTTCATTTCTTTTATATATATTATTGGGTCATCTAAAAAGTATCCGCGGTTTTTTGTCACTAGATGGTGTGTGTTGACCATCAAGATGATTTTAGATGACCCAATAATATTTCTGAAATCAATCTTTTACTATAATTAGATTCCATATCTAGAATTTTTGTGTTATCCTAATTAAATAAATGATTAAAATTTAAAGTGTGTTCGTAATTATTGAGTGATCCGATGTATCTAATCTTATATTATTTCTATATTCTTTTATTCTTGTTTTCAACTGTTTTTTTGTCATGAAAATGTCAAATTTTTTTAAATAGATCATGATATAATAAATCTAAAAATTCTGTATTCTCCTGCACATTTAATCTGTTTTTTTGTTTGTTAATAAAAATTGATTCTAAAATAAGGCATTTGTTATAATTCTTTTCTCTGTCTAAAATCTTTGTGTGATTTCAGTCAAAATCATGATTATGCTCTAATCTATGTTCAGAAATTACAGACTGTTGTTTCATGTTCCTGTTGATATGATTATGATGGTCATTTAATTTGGTCTTAAGTAGTTGTTTCATCTCACGTAGGATGCATCGCATTTCTGATAACTAATTCTATACATGACATTAGTTTGTGAAAGTGACGTTAATTTGTGTTTTTGAGTTTTAATGAAAGAATTAAATTTGTTTAATCCCACACAGGCAAGACAAATTGCTTTGTTATTCTTGAAAAATCATTTAAATTTTTCTGATATAGATGGAACACACACACACACACACACACACACACACACAAGGTTCCACAAAAAATATAGTCAAATTATTGTTTGCCTGTTTTTTGTTATTCATGTAAGTTTTTATTGTCATTCTGATCTTTAAATTTTTTAAACAATCCTTTAATAGTATAATAATTTTATTTTTTTAATAATTTGTTAATAACTTTTTAATCTTATATAACTATTCTTATTATTTCAATGAGGATGATTAATTGTAAGTGAAGTCGAAACGTTCCATTTATTAATTAGTGTAAAAAATTCCTAAATCTTTTATGATATAGATTAATGTGTCAATAAATATTTCTATTATCTTATTGTATTTTTTAGCTCGTATTTGACCTATCTTCCTATTCATTTGTAAAATACAATAGCATTACATATATTGACAATTTCAGACGACTTTACCATATCTCTGTAATTATAAAAAATACTGCTATACTTACTGCTATACTTACTGTGTGAAGTTTAAAAAGTTCTTTTCTTTTCTGAAGCATCTTTTTTTCCTCCTTTACATCCACGAATCCAGAATGACATCTTTGCAATTTCAAAGATTAGTGTAACGCAATGGATTGCAACACAAGGATATAAAACATTGGGCTATGCTTACGCGCATAGATAAATCATGTGACGATAGATAAATCAAGCGGTCAATTAGAATTGTCATCAAGTCATCATTACGCGAATTCGAAGTTATTATATAATTTTCTTGCAATACACATTATAGAAAGTTACTATTTTGCCATTATATAAGCATCGTAGCAAAGAAGATAGACATTTTATTATGAAATTTCTGTAATACATAAATAACAGTCACGAAAAGCTGTTTTAAGAAAAACGTTAAAGTTTCAGTGCGCTAAGTTATATACTAGTCTATTGCTTATAACTTTGCTAATTTTACGAATTTCGATTTGAATTTTGCTATATATATTTTTAACATTTCATATTATAATATTCCGTAAAAAAAAATCAATTTTTTATCCAAAAAACGCGGAATGAACTTGATGCGTTGTCAATTCGCGAATTTTTTTTAGCAAAAATGGCATAATGATACTTCCCCACCTACCCTAATCACCAAATTTGGCCCCTTCTAACTTTTTTCTTTTCCCAAAACTCCAAACACATGAAAGGAAAACGATTTGAAACAATTGAAACTATACAAAAACATTTGCTGAGGGAACTGAAAGCAATTCCAGAAAAATCCTTCCAGGACTGCTTCCAGCAATCGTTGGAAACATCGTTGGGACAAGTGTATTCGTTGGGATGGAAACTACTTTGAAGGGGATAAAGACCAGTAACTTACAAGTAAAGCATGCAATTTTTTAAAAATAAAGTTCACGAACTTTTTGAACAGACCTCATATGTTAAGTTTTGGAACGGGAAAATTATATAAAAGTAATATTTTATTAATTATGAAATAAAAGTTAATTTGATAAAAGTATCGATTAGGCGACCCAGTCCCAATGACATATTTTGTCAAGGTCATGAGTAACCTCCAATAGATTTTAGTTGTTGCTCGTTATTCGTTAAAAAGTATTAACAGTCAAAGTTAATAATTATTTTCTTGCTTTACATGAAGATAACTTTAAATAGGAAGAGAGATATAAGGTGGACGAATTCAAGGAATACAACTTTCTACGCGAAACGATTTTTATCCCATCTCTCCCCCTGCCAAGGGGCGCGCGACTTTTAGAGGTGCACGACTTCGAAAATTGCTTCGTGTGGAAGTTATGTGTCCCTGAAGCAAGGGGAGAGGTAAGGTGGGAGCATGATGAAAGAGATAACATGGTATGTTACAAATGAACAGTCTCTTTCTAAATCTTTGCTCTCTTCGTCTCTGTTCATAAGGAAGAAGCTACCAACTGTGAAATGTTAAACTTGGGACGGTATTCATAGTCCGTTCTTATTTTAAAACCGTCTTAAATATAATGTCTTAAGATGTTAAGACAATCCTCGGATCCTTACGATATCTTAATTTTCCTTGTACAAGAAAATATTCATATTTCACTATCAATTTCATGACGCGAAACAGGTCGATATTCATAGTTGATTCTTGCATTTAAGATTGTCTTAAATACAGTCTTAGGATGTCATAATTCAATCCGAGGACTATATTGATATATGAATACTGCCCCATGTTTCGCGTTTCACAGTTTGTAGCTCTTGAACTTTATGAACAGTCCTAAACGGAGAGGGCAGAGATTTAGAAAGAGAGACTGTCCAACTGCACACATCATGCTATCCCTTCCATCATGGGTAAGAGTCGTTTTGCGTGGAAAGTTGGATGTCCTTTAGCAGGAAACATTCACAACTAGTGAACTAAAAAAGACCTTATGTAATAATGTTAACGATGATCTGTTAAATAAGATATGTTAGCACCAAGACGTTCAGAGAGTATGTGAGTCAAAAACGATTATCGTTGATTATAAGTATTATAATATGGCGAAAATAAATAAATAAATACAATACTTATACATTCTATTAGATGTTGGAATTAATTCGTAGCGTTTTTTAATGAAAGAATGTTATTTATTTCACATGAGCATTAAAAAATACATTAATGAAAGTACTTCCCATCACTTGTAAAACGCTACGAATTAATTCCAACACCTAATAATATATTCGATAAACTAAAGAAATAAAATATGGAAATGTCAGGATATTAAATAAACACAATATTCGAACTATCTTTAAACCATCTAAAAAGATAGGACAAATCTTAAGAAATCCTAAAGATCAAAGACCTTCTCAGCTCCGCAGGAGTATACAAAATACCTTGTTTCTGCGGGCAAGTATATATTGAAGAAACCGGGAGAATGGTCAACGTATGGATAAAAGAACATCAACGTGATGTCAGACTAAAACACGTCATGCAATCAGCATTATCAGAATACAACATCGAAACAGGACATTAAATACTGTTTGACAAAGTGACTATAATAGCCAACATTACATCACATTTCCAAGAAAGTATAAAGAAGTCATAGAGATACAAAAACAATCTAAATAGAGATAATGCTACAACATAAATAAAATATGGAAGAAAACCATTCTCCCCGATTATTGAAGACTGATTCAGAGACAATTTCCCCCATCTCTTCACCCCCACAATTCTCTTCCTTTCCCCACTACAATAATAATATAATATAAAAAAGAACAGCCCGGAGGAACAGTTCAGTATCAGGCTGCTCCTCGCCCTGATGAAGTGGACTGCAACGTTGGCATTCCAAGAATGGATCTGGACACGGAGGAAACCCGCGAAACGCATAATTTTTATATAGAAAGTACCTGTGGAAGCCTCAAGAATATTCTCAAAAATATTATTTAATTCGTTTTTTTATTTGTTAATAAAAATTGATTCTGAAATAAGGCGTTTGTTATAATTCTTTTCTTTATCTAACATCTTTGTGTGATTCCAGTCAAACTTATGATTATGTTCCAATTTGTGTTTAGAAATTACGGACTGTTGTTTTGTGTTTCTGTTAATATGATTACGATGTTTATTTAATCTGATCTTAAGTAGTCGTTTCGTCTGTTCCATGTTGGATGCATCGCATTCCTGACAATTAATTCTGTATACAACGTTGGTTTGTGAAAGTTACATTAATTTGTCTTTTTAAGTTTTACTGAAAGAATTAAGTTTGTTTAATCCCACACAGGCAAGACAAATTGCTTTGTTATTCTTGAAAAATCATTTAAATTTTTCTGATGTAGATGGAACATAAAGTACCATAAAAAATGTAGTCAAATTTTTGTTTTTTGTCATTCGTATGTAAGTTTTATTGTCATTCTGACTTTTAAATTTTTTAATCAAATTTTTTTAATCTCTTTTTGATATTATCTTTTTGGTATTAAAAATTAGCTCCAAGGGGTATCCGTTATTTAGTTAAATGTTGATTATTCTATTTATTTTGAAATTTATTTTGTGAAATCTCAGATGTAATGATATTAAAACTCTGTCCATTAAGGCTACAATAGTATCTATTTTCTGACATAATAGGTGGCAGGAAAAAAAATTTAAATATTTTGAAAGGATATAAGTTTTTGATATCAGTCGTAAGTTAGTTTTCTGTCTTCTTTAATTAAGTCTAGAAGAAGTCTGTGGGTTTTCTTTTTACAATGTCATCAACATATCTGTAATAAAGAAGTCTAATGTGAACGTAATTTTTCAAGTGTGAAAGCTTCTAAATCTTGGATCACTAAATTCGCTGCAATTAGTGATAATAGTGAATCTATTGGAACACCAAAGAATTGCTTATAAAGTCTATCGTTGAAGTAAAAATAAGTGGAATCAAGTATTAAGCTAATGGCTTTGAAAAATTTTTTTTGGTAATGGAAATTTTGTTTTGATATAATTTTAAAATTTCAATGAATATGAGTCTAGAATAAAATTCACTATAGAGCTTGATGGGGATAAGTTAAATTTTTTAGACTTAATTAAAGAAGACAGAAAACTGATATAAAAAAAATTTATGACTGATATAAAAAAATCTACATCTTCTTCAAGATATCTAAATTATTTTTCCTGCCACCTATTGTAAAAAAATAAATACTATTAATGAACAGAGTTTTAATGTCATCACATTCGAGATTTCACGAAATAAATTTCCATAGAATAATCAATATTTTATTAAATAACGGATGCCCCTTGAAGATAATTTTTAATATTATACTATTAAAGGATTGTTTAAAAAATTTAGAGATCAGAATGACAATAAAAACTTACATGAATAACAAAAAACAGGCAAACAATAATTTGACTATATTTTTTGTGGAACCTTGTGTGTGTGTGTGTGTGTGTGTGTGTGTGTGTGTGCGCGCGCGCGCGCGCGTGTGTGTGTGTGTGTTCCATCTATATCAGAAAAATTTAAATGATTTTTCAAGAATAACAAAGCAATTTGTCTTGCCTGTGTGGGATTAAACAAATTTAATTCTTTCATTAAAACTCAAAAACACAAATTAATGTCACTTTCACAACTAATGTCATGTATAGAATTAGTTATCAGAAATGCGATGCATCCTACGTGAGACGAAACAACTACTTAAGACCAAATTAAATGACCATCATAATCATATCAACAGGAACATGAAACAACAGTCTGTAATTTCTGAACATAGATTAGAGCATAATCATGATTTTGACTGGAATCACACAAAGATTTTAGACAGAGAAAAGAATTATAACAAATGCCTTATTTTAGAATCAATTTTTATTAACAAACAAAAAAATAGATTAAATGTGCAGGAGAATATAGAATTTTTAGATTTATTATATCATGATCTATTTAAAAAAAATTGACATTTTCATGTTTTTTTTAATTTATCGTATAAAATGTAAATATTGTACTTATTTATTTATTTATTTATTATTAGTTATTCCCGCCATATTACCTATGATAATCGTTTTTGACCTCTTTTCTCAGCACGTAGCATTGCAATATGTATAAAGTATTATAAGGTTCGATAACTGACTTCAGAACAGGCTTTATTCAACATTAATACAAGAGGCGAGCTTAGGACTATGCTGCAAGTTCGGCTTATTACGAGAGTAGACTGACTCGATCAAAGTTAGAAGGAAATCTTTACTTCGTCTAAAGCGGTGGAGCTTCCTACAAATTTTAACCAATAATGTGAGATTTTCAAGTACCAAAAATGTACGTGATAGAGATAAAGGAAACTAAGATATGACGATGACTCTAAAATCCGTTTGGAGATGAGTCATAAAATATTTGTAAGATTGATTTTCAAAGGGGTCTTTAGAATAGATAAAAAAAGGTCCTCAGAAAGGAAAAACGATAGCAAATAAGAAGAATAGCCGGAAATAAGGTTGTTAGGAATATTCAGGAAAACATGTGTAGAAAACTTTATGTTAAAAACATGACTTAACAATTATGTGGCACGTAACACCTCTTACATATTCTCTGAACGTCTTGGTGCTAACATGTCTTATTTAACAGATTATCGTTAACATTACGTAAGTCTTTTTAATTAATCTGCCTTATGCAATAATTTAATAACTTATTCTGAACCTTTATTAAATTATAGATAATTTGAAATGTACGAGTTGAGTATTTTGTTAGATACGACAGACAACATTACAATCATATTATGAATAAATGTTAACGATACTATAATTTCACTGTATCACATCTTTCATATTTAATTATACGTGCGGAATTGGTTATCATTACACTGAGGAAGATCCAATTGAAAGGGTTGAAACATCTGTAATCTTTTTCAAGAATTAAATATACGAATTTACACGTCTAATTTGTGTTGGCTCACATTGGCTGATTTTACATTTATTGGATTAAGACTAAAAATTATATTAAAAAAAAAAAAAAATATATATATATATATATATATATACACGCACGCACGCACGCACGCACGCACGCACGCACGCACGCACGCACGCACGCACGCACGCACGCACGCACGCACGCACGCACGCACGCACGCACGCACGCACGCACGCACGCACGCACGCACGCACGCACGCACGCACGCACGCACGCACGCACGCACGCACGCACGCACGCACGCACGCACGCACGCACGCACGCACGCACGCACGCACGCACGCACGCACGCACGCACGCACGCACGCACGCACGCACGCACGCACGCACGCACGCACGCACGCACGCACGCACGCACGCACGCACGCACGCACGCACGCACGCACGCACGCACGCACGCACGCACGCACGCACGCACATATAATATTAATACGCATCAAGATTCAGCCAAAATCGTCTCTATTTATTTATTTGTACGAAGGCAAGTCAATAAGTTTTTAGTAAAACATACTTTTTTTTATCGATTCATTTTTATTTCTCATCATAGTCTCCTTTCAGCTTGATACACTTGCCAACGATTTCCAACTTTTCAAGTCGATTTTAATATGATTTGTCCAACCCTTCAAAATAAGCCTCTGTTTCTGCTGGTGAATCTTTTTCCTCCGAAACATTTCTTTAGGTTTGGAAACAGGAAATAGTCGCAGGGAGCTAAATTTGGCGAATATGCTGGATGGGGAAGGAATTCGTAGCGAAATTCGTTGAATTTGGCCATCGATGCCAGGCATGTGTGAACCCGTGCATTGTCTCGATGGAAGAGCACTTTCTTCTTCGCCAAATTGGGGACTTTTTTCTTTAAAATGTTGTTGAAACGATCCAATAAGGCTGCGTAGTAATCGCCATTGATCGTTTACTTCGACAGAATCGATATGAATTATACCGCGTGCATTCCAAAAATGGTGGCCATCACCTTTTCGGTCGACTTCACGATCTTCACCTTCTTCGAAGCTGGTTCACTCGGTGAAGTCCATTGTTTTGTTCCTTCGTCTGGGATGTGAAGGAATGGATCCATGTTTTGTCCACAGTAATGAATCGATGCAGAAATTCATCTGGATTACGTTGAACATCTCCAAACATTGTTTTGAATTACACAGTCGCGCTTATGGTGCACAGTAAGCAAACGCGGCATCCATCTTGCCGATAGCTTTTTCATATCCAATTGTTCGTGCAAAATTGAAATCACTGTGTCATGTGATATGTCTGTGGTCTCAACAAACTCGCGTACTTTCACTCGTCAATCAATCGAAATAATATCGTGGACTTTATCGATTATTTCTGGCGTAGCAGCCTCAATTGGATGTCCCGAACGAGGTGCATCACATGTGGATATACACGGTTAAATTCATTCACCCAATTGTATACAGTCGCAAACACTGGTGCAGATGTGCTATGAATATTATCCAACTTTGATTTCTTTCGGCGTTAAACCTTTCATATGTACATGTTTGATCACTGCACAAAACTTGTTTTTTTTTGCAAAAAATACAAAGGTTCACTTTAATCGTCTACAGAAATGAAACCACGCGAAATGAATTCCGCTTAAAATTTGACAGTAATCAACTGAAAGATGCTACTTGTCAAAAAGCAATGTGACATGACACTGCGAGTGCCCGCTGACAGATTTTCTAAGAACTTTTTGACTTGCCCTCATATCTTGTATACTATTTTTACCAACATGAGAAAATGCGGTGCCATAAAAAAAAAACTCAAAGAATTCTCAGAACTCTATGAGAAGAAAATAAACAATTTTTGTCACTTGCTGTTTTTTTGTAAAGTTGATAGTACCTACTTGAGTAAAAAATTATTGAAAAATCAATATTCGGCGATTTTTAGTAATTAATATCTTGTTAATTATTGCGAAAATTGTAAAATGGTACAGGACTTTTCGACTCAGTCCGCTCTACTCCTATGCAAGAGTTTTATCATTACTTATCAAATACCCTGTATAATGTAAAATGTAGAATACATCACTATAATAAAAAAAAAACATATTAGGTGTTGGAATTAATTCGTAGCGTTTTACAAGTGATGGGAAGTACTTTCATTAATGTATTTTTTAATGCTCATGTGAAATAAATAACATTCTTTCATTTAAAAACGCTACGAATTAATTCCAACACCTAATAGTTAATACGGTTATGTCAACGAATACGAATATATAATATGTATCGAGTATTATCGTGCATCTCGGATAATAATGAGGTATCCAGGTACCTGGATATCATTAGCTCTATTTTCTACCTCCAGCACTGTCATCAGCAATCCATTCTATAGCCTGTATTCATAGTCAATTCTTATATTTGAGGCTGTCTTAATGGCCATTCTACAATAAGCTATTAGTAATAAATTAAAAGTTAAGAGTTAGTTATAAACAGTTATAAGCAAGCCAGTAGTGACATAAGACAATAATAAGTGAGCAGTCAATGACTGAGATGGCCAAATTTAATCTCTTCCGATTAACTTATAATTACGTTATGATTGTGACTGACCAATCAAATAAATCCCATTTACGGAAGAGAATTGCAGACTTCATATAATCTGGAAAATTGTTGTGTTATTATATGTCATCAAGATCGAAGTAATTTATTGTGTACAAGTATGTTACAAATGGAATTTGTACATTTTGAAGAAACGGATGACATGGGGCTCATTAAGCTTGTTGAGGTTAATTATTGCCTGTATAATGAAAAAATACGAGAATTTAAGACTGATAAGAAATAAGTGTGGATTCAAATTGATGCTACTCTAATCAATAAAAAACCGGATAAGTATAATAATTTTAAAAAACATTGATACTACTTTAGACCTTGTTATCATTTCTTTTGCCTTTATATTAGATGAGTAAGCCTAAAAAAGATGAGAGCCTAAGAGCTCGGGGCTATGTAGTTTTGTCAATATAAAAAATACTATGAACAAGGGCGATCAGGATCGGGTGCAAGCCAGGATACCGAGGATTTCCAGTATTATGATGAAATGTCATTTCTTATCCCACATAGTTCACGGCAGTAAATATACAATATTATTTATTATTTACTTTTAAAGTTATATATATGCGTACGTGTACAAAACATTTCGAATTTTTTGTTATCAGAATCAAATACAAACATTTCGAATTTTTTGTTATCAGAACCAAATCAAACATGAAGCAGCCTGCATCATGTATTTCCAGTGATGAATCAAATAGATTCCAATTGTTATCAACAAACCTATAATTATACATTTACATATTACCTATATTTACATATTACCTATAATTATGGACAATACATGTATAGTTGTTCATGTATATCTGAAAATTATGTATACCAATTGAATTATTACGTATGTCTGAAAATAATTAGATAAAGTGAATAACAAATTATCTATTAAAATGAAATAAAAGTATAATACAATGTAGAACATTTTAAGATATAAAATAATAAAAAAAAGATAGTATAAACATGGAACATGCGAACTCAGTCTTGTCATTTACTTGAGAACTGCCATCCTTCTGATTGGCTGAAATGTAAACGATCTAGTATGATTTATTGTGGATACAAATTTCCTTAAGATTTATGACTTATAATTCTGACCACCAATGTCATGTGAATTCTGATTAATAGCTTATTAAATGACCATTAAGCAAGCTTAAGATGTCATAAGCTAATCAGAGAGTCATATTAGTTTCTTAAGATATTACTTAAAACGGTCTTAAAATAAGAACTGACTATGAATACCTATATGTCGATGGCTGAGAAACCAATAAAGCCGGCAAATAAAGTGAGGTAAGATTGATATTGCGTCTAAATTAGTAAGTTATTCTTTTCAGCGGATTCTTCCCAATTCGGAGTTCAAACCAGGCCCATTTTTTTGCGGAGTTGAGTTTTCGGAATCTCCTCTTAGGCCTGAATCAGACTATGTGTTGAAGATTGAGAATTAAAATTTGACCAATTAAAATAAAAGGAAATAACATTTTTTTTTCTTATTGTCAGATTTTAATTTTCAATCAATTTTTAATCTCAATTTTTAATAAGACGGAATCAGACTACGCATTGAAGATTGAGATTGAAGATTGAAAGATTGAAATTTGACCAGTTAAAACAATAGGAAGAGGAATAAAATCTTTTGTCAAATTCACTCATTGGTCAAATTTAGTCTTTCAACCTTCAATCTCAATATTCAATGCGTAGTCTGATTTCGATCTTAAGGCTATAGCAGACTATCGGCCTGCAGCCTCTGCAGGCTGACCCGATTTTGAGTGCCGAGTTGATTGATCACACTTGCCGATGTTTGCCACCGATTGATTCAATTGTATAGAAGAGTAAAATTAATAAAACGCGAGAGTATTTCTCTTGACTGAATGATTCTGATTGGCTGTTAAAATATTTCTTATCTTAACATTGCGCATGAATTTCTTCTTTCCTTCGCTTTTTTGCTTGCGATTTATAAGAATTCTCAGAGAGACAATGACAAAAACGTGATGGTATCGCACTTTTTTTCATTTCTTCCCGGCAACCTACTATCAATAAATCCGATGATTCAAATGTACTTGATATGAGAAAAGCATTAAATGGAGAAGCATTTTTTAAACTATTTTTATTTGGATTTTGCATAGCATTCTTACAATGAACAGATTGTGACTTCGCACAATCTAAGATTATTCAGGATCTTGATGCATTCTCGCTTAAAGCAGCATCTGCTCATGCTTTTTGATATTGGTCTTCCTTAGGAAGTCGCACTAATGCGTATCCTTCACCGGATTTATTGAAGTATCTATATACAACAAACGGTATTACATAAAAAATATATAAAATCAATATCTATCATAAGAAAATTACATTATTAATGAAACAGATATTTCTAACTTCCGTAATATTTATTTTTGACTACGAAATGACTATGAAATGTTTATTAATGAAATATTCATGACAATATACATTGCTTTTTTCATAATTTTACATAGAAGTGATAAATTAATTTACCAACAATAATCAAAATAGGCAAATGTTGAAAAATTCTTCATTTCTGTATCTGTATATTTTTTTTCAAAAGTAACCTTCGGTTAGAGGCAAATATAGTGTCTTCTATATTACACCACATAGTACTTTAACACAAGCTGCTCTAATTCACCCGGAGAAAGAGGCTAGAAATTTGTTATCAAGTTGCTCTAATGTATCTTTATATCTGTTAGATTAGAATAGATTATACGTAGGCTGCTGGAAAAGTTTCTGCAATCTAATACTTTCAGTGGCGTCAACGTTCTGCTACTATCATATCCGTAAAATTAGACGTTTTTAATCTATAATTCAGTTGACAGTTTATACCCAAGCCAACTAGTTTTGTTTGCATAGTATTTTAAAAGAAGAATTTATTTTGTGAGAAAATGGAAATTTCGCGTGAAAATTTTCGGGCAATGATTTTTTATATACATATTTTTTTTCATATTGTTTGCAGAAACTTTTTCAGCAGCCTACATAGTACATCTTCATGGAACACAGATATGCGATCCACCAGTCAATTAGAATCATTCACAGTCATGACGAGTTGGCGAGTCTCTTTTTATGGTTTCTAACAGATGTATCTCGGCTCGGGGCTCGCTATTATATTTTTTTGCTCTTATATTTTTGAAAGTTTGCCGACTTAGATTGAGCCTTGACACACATAGCCGTCCTGCGGTTTTGGACGACCTGTCTTAATCACGATTGCCAGGTCTCGAGTATTGTACGGCTGGGGCCCGAAGGTCCGTGCGCTGGAGATTCATATTCCAATTGGCGATCGGCCGATTGTTTCATTAAAAAAAAATGAGAGGAAAAGAAAAAGGTGCAGGATTTAATTCGTGTTTTGCGATCACTGTTACAGATTTTCTTTTTATTATTAATATTTGACCAACATAAAATATCAACAGTCATAGACCTTTTATTATTATTACAAGATACAGTACGAACACAATTACAAATCTTTTTATTATTCGTAAAATAAGATAAACTGCGAACATAATCACAGATTTTCTATTACTTTCCACGTAATTTAAATATTGTACCATACAGCGCGTTATACAAAATACAAAAAAAAAAACAATACGCTATCAACATCTTTAACACAACATTTGCGAAAACCAGCATCATACATCTATTTGTAGTAGTTTTTCTATCTCTTCTTTGGCTTTTCTTTTATACATTACACTTAGTAATAATAGTAAAAATATTTTAAAATAAACATTCTGAATGAAAAACCATAATAATCATATAATATATGATAACATCGTGGGCATCACTGGATATTGCAATTAATAAATATCCCACGCGAGCGAAATTTTTCCTGTCTGCTGGAGAACTGGAGATTGGTCTCGAAAATTGGAGTCCTGGCAACCGTGGTCCTGATGCACGTCCGTGCGACGTGATGACGCCGTAAACGCAGGCGCCCAGTGTCCGGGCAAGCGTCGTTATTTTCGCAGGCATTGTATCATTATTTTTTCTCTCATAAGACGTGATCTTGCCATATCAATCTCCGTTTACAATTTCGAAAACCATTAATAAAAAAAAAAGAAAAAGAAAAAGAAGGTGCCTCACCATTGCTGAGGATCAGTAGTCAGAGTCAACAATCGGATCGGCTTGCAAAGTCGATAGTCTGATATGGGCAAGAAGTTGATTTGGTGGCCAACTCTACCAATTCACCGATTTCAACCAAACTCGAGTCATCTATCTTTCAGACTCGCTTCTGATTCATCAACTACAGACTTCTTAGTCATTATAAAATTAGGATAAGAATGTTCATTTTAATCCAACTCTGACCCGACTCCAACCCGATTCGAAACCTTCACTTTCAACTTAGTCATTTAGTACATTAATGCACGGGGAAATTACAGGGCTATGAAATTATTGTAGCTGTGTCTTTAAAATATTTCATATTTTAGAAATGCAAGAACGACGCGGCTATCCTCCCAACTACTGGCACAATAAAAACTGCTCTCAGGTATCTCAACAACAGGTATTCCCTACCTGAGAGCATCTCGCAGCAAGTCAGCCTCACGCTACCTTGGAAGTTTGCTGTGGGAGATCACGGTCGGGTACTTGCTATTTTACAAGAGAATATCATTGAGATACGAAAGGCTAAAGATGAATATTCTTCCATAGTAGGAAAAGCATCTGGTAAATAATGTATTAATATATATTATCAGTACTATTAATATTTTTTGATTGATATTTTTCTATTTGATCTATGTGTAAAATGCTTAAGTATCACACGTAAAGGAATTTTAGTCGTAATTGTAGAGCAAATCGTAAGCAAATCGATCAATCACTTTATTAAAAGAACTATTTTATGTTTTAAAACGCTTGACCACGATTGATCGATAATGATTACACTAAAATTTTTTAAGTATGATGGCCTTTAATGTATTTTTTAGCTCCAAAGGATGCCTTTCCTCAGTGGCGTAAACTTGCGTGGAGTCCCGATGGAATGATCTTAGCACTGGTCTCTAGTAGCGGCTATACGTCTTTTTATAACGCACTAGGAAATAATATTTTTAATATAAGCCCGAAAACGATTTCACAGATTCCTCATATTCTTGAAGCTGGTGACGCTATAGCATCCATGTTGTTTCTCAAGCCAAGGATAACGAGTGAAAAATGGACCTATGAATTTATTTTAATTTCGTATAGCGGGTTGCTAAGATCTTATTATATTTCTACAGGTGGTTTCAGTGCAAATTATAATTTTTCTTTTGGCAATTTTTATAAAAACGGTGTTAACATTGTTGTTTATGATGAAAAACATCATTTATTTTATGTTGCTGGAAATATGTTAACACAAAAATTGACGGTAAATAAATAAATAAATATATGTATATGTATATGTAAATATGATATGTAATCTTTTAAATGTAAGTATATTTATATATTGTTTCAGTCTACTGCATCTGAATCTGGATTAACTTCGTGGCGACTCTTGAATGATTATCCATATTGCAAATTATCATTTACATTTGAAGATTCTGCTATCATTAATTCGCGATTTTCTATATGGAATTTAATTCCTATTTTTAGTTTTCAATCAGAATCAATTATATTTTCCATAAAAATTTCGCCAAATGGCGAGTTTCTGGTTTGTTTGCATATGGATGGTTCAGTTTCGCTGTGGAGTTTGCCAAACTTAATATTACAAAAAAAATGGAAGTTGTCTGAACAGCCAGAATATGATATATCTAATCCTTTAGGATTTACAAAATCTAAAAAATTTCCACCAGGATTTACGGAATTTCATCCAATAGATATCGGTTGGTGGAATGATCAGGTAAAATATCTGGTCATTAAAAATACAAATGACAATTTAGAATAAAGAATATGTATATAAAATAGAATTTATAATAATTGTAAAAATATAATACAGATTTAAGGGGGCTACTTTACAAAGAATATCTTCTATCCAGGTCAAAAAATAAGAAAAGCACAAACATCGTATAAAGAAGTTGCCTATCTTTTTGGTTAACAAGTGATTGCGTTTTCAATCCCATATTATAATGTTGCAATTAAGTATATTACAATATTGAGCAAATGAAAAAGATTTATATAAAACATTTTGTAATGAAACTTAAAAATCGTCAAGATATATCGAATGTTCTTAATCTTTATGTTTCATGTCTAAGAATAATGACTGAATTGTATGATGTTTGTGCTTTTCTCAGTTTTCGACTGGATAGAAGATATTCTTTGTTAATATATCAATTATGTATTTTCTGAAGATGGCTAAAAGCGATAGTCAAAACGTTCAAACTAACATCTTTTAATACACATTATACTAGTAATGATTATATAAGTGTAGATTGCGCACCTTTTACCGCGCTAACTCCAAAGTAGCCCCCTTAAATCTATATTATATTTTAAAAAATACAAAGTTAAATCATCTTTTAAGTAATGCTAATTTTTTACTATATAAATCAAGGATAAAAGGACATGAATCAGTTGTACTCATATTACAATAATGTATTATTTAAACGATTTCATCGTATTTATTATTATTTAATAAGCCGTTGTAAATTTGTAAAATATAATAAGCTATGTATGACTTTGAAGCATGTTAAGTTAACACAGGATGAATTTGTTTAAATAATACATTATTGTTGTATATAAGTACGACTGGCGTAACTCATTTCCCTTTTACCTTTGATTACAATTTTTAGTTAGCTAAATGTTACTAATATTCTATGTGTATGCATACGTGCGTGCGTGCATGCGTGCGTGCGTGCGTTTATATATACAAGGTGGCATGAATATACGGCCCCACTTGTCCTGAGCCGGTAGAACGGACTAAACTGAGTAGAAAAGTCCTCTACCATGTAATGCTCGCAATAATTAACGAGATATTAACGTCTCTAAAGATAGCCGAATCCGTCCGACCTACTATTGTCGAAGGTACGGCCCACCGCGCGCACGGCGCGCGGGCTGCAAGGAGCGAGAATGGCCTAGCAAGCGCACCTCGCCGTTCGAGCTTAGAGGTCCATGAGCCATGCGCTCGGTGATTATCTTCGATAATAGTAGGTTGGGCGGATGCGCATATTCGGCTATCTTAAACTTTAATATCTCGTTAATTATTGCGAGCATTGCAAAATAGTAGAGGACTTTTCTACTCAGTTTAATCCGCTCTATCTGCTCGGGACGAGTGGGATATATTCGTGCCACCCTGTGTATATATATATATATATATATATATATATATATATATGATACTATTTTTAAAAATATATTTTCTGTTGTAAGGCTATCATAATAGCTCGATATTCAGGCTCCACTTCTGTCTGCTCTATGTGGAACTTAAAAAATCTATTAGGTATTAGTCCAGAATTTCTAGCTGGACAACCACAAATATGTGAACTTGGTTTAGAAAAAGGATTTTTATGTTTAGATTGTGAAATTTTTATTACAAGTAAAAAACGAAGTCGAGAACCCAACGATGGTCATATGCCAGGTTTGTTTATAATATATATTTATCGTTTAGTATTCTATTTGCTCAATATAACTATCTTATATATAATATTATTATATTAGGTGTAGTAAAAAGAAATCCATTATTTTTCCAATAGATGGCTTTAGTAATCTCGTTTACGCGTGATACAGATTACTAAAGCCATCTATTGGAAAAATAATGAATTTCTTTTTACTACACCTAATATATTAGCCAGGGTTGGCAAGTAACGCATTACTTCGTTGATTATTATCTTATTATAATAACGATTTGATAATGACTTTGTGAATTTTTTATGATGGTAATGCTAACATCAGAGTTAGAAAAGTCAATCGTTGTAATGGATTGAAAAAGTCATTCGTTAATGAAAAAAATAATTCCTAATTTGTAACGCATTACTTTTTACTTGGTACTTATATTACTTTTTTCAGTAAGTAACGCGTATTGGTGATAAGTTATTTTTCAAAGTGACTTTTCTAACCTTAGCACAACCTTAGCGTTTAGTTAGTTAGCGTTAGCGTCATAAAAAATTGCACATTGTCATCAAATTGTTTACTATAAAAAGTAACGTTACCCTGATATTAGCTAATTATATATATATATATATATATATATATATATATATATATATGATCTCTTTTCATTAAGAATGTAGAAATTTATCATATGTATGTAGATAATAAAATCAATTTATTTCATTTTATAATAAATAGTTCTTTAATCTTATATAAAGAAGCATCATCTGAAAGTGAAAAAGACGATGATGAGTTGGAACCTGTTACTTTATTAAACTATACTACGAATTTGGTACAAAGCACGTTGTATTCAATAACCGATATTGAAAGATTTCAACCAAGAAGAAAGAAATCGAAAGTATTGCATCGAACTTATAGAATTTTAGGCTTAAAAAGCACTACTCCGGAAGAGCTATACTCTAGAAAAATAGACATTGAGGTATGTATATAAAGTTTTATTTAATTTGGTTGATTAACTTTTATTTATTAAATAACTAATAGGTTTTATTTTAGGAATACGAAGAAGCTTTAGCTTTAGCGAATACATATAATTTGGACACAGATCTTGTATACCAAACCCAGTGGAGAAAGTCAGAATTATCCTTGAATGCCATTGCAGAACATCTGAGTAAAATAAGCAAAAGATCTTGGGTTTTAAATGAATGTGTTGTACGTGTTCCTGATACTATGGAAGCTGCAAGGGAATTATTAAATTTCGGATTGAGAGGCGCAAATCTAGAAACTTTAGCAGCTATCGATATTTGTGATAATGACAAATTTGTAACTTCCGATATAGACGACGATTGGCAAACGCTAGATCAAATTACTGTAAGTTTAAGACAGGTAAGCAAAACTATATATGATAATATGTTTTATAAAATACATAGCATTACTTACATATTATAAGGAAAAATTGTACAAACTTAATTCAATTTAGAAATCGGTAATAGGTACAGAAAGTCAATGAAATGCTTGAAAAAATAGATATAAAAAATTTATCTGAGGCCCAGAAAGATTTAATTAAATATCGGAGGAAACTTCTAAATCATTTAGACAAATTGCTCACATATGAAATTATATTAGAGTCGCCACTCAAATACAAGAAAGAATTTTATGAAGAGTTTCGAAGGTTGTCACCTATTAAAAATGCGATTAGGTATTAATATAATAACATATTTTGTCACTGATGTATTAAATACAATATGTATTTTTCTTGTTACAAATATTTTTTAAATTACAGATTTGCCAAAGATAGTGATTATCGAGCCGTTGAAATTATGTTTACTTATTATGGAGAAATTTTATTGCCTCATTGGCTAGCAATTATCAGCTTTTTTCCAGAGACTTTGAATACATTAGATTACCAAAAATTGCTACCAGAATGCGATTCAGAAGGTCAATTATTTTTATTAGATCAACGTGAATTACGACAAAAAGATTGGTCAGAAAAATACGAGTTTAATGAAGTAATAAATTTCGATGATCGAGCAGAAATATTATATGAATTGGATCCTTCATTATTAATATATAGGTAAGAATACTTTGTATTGTACAGGGTGTCCCGATTTTAAATGACCAAACCTTGGGAATGTGTAGGGAATCGATAAGTTAAAAAAAAGTCTTTTAAAGATATACTCATTTTTGTTTTAGAAGAGCGCAAAAAAAAGGACAAAACAATGACTGCATTCAGCAGAAAAAGCAGCTTTGCAACTGTTGTAAAATTCTTAGATATGATTGATTTATATAATACATTTAGATCCAGTGAGGAACTAAGAGCAAGACCAATCATATTAAAGAATTTTACAACAGTTGCAAAACTGCTTTTTTTGTTGAACGCAGCCATAGTTTCCATTTTTGTACTTATTTATTACTTATTCATTTACACTTATTTATTCACGTTGTCACTTGCATAATATAGATATTGTTCAAAATGTTGGCCTTTTGCAGCAATGTACGCATTGCAGCTCGTGTTGCAAATTGATCTGGTCAACGTAATAATTTACCGATTCGGCACTCTGTCTGGAAATCGGCGCTCATACTCTCGCACTGCCTTTAAAGCATTGTCGTTGAAGTCGTACACGAAAATAATATTCCAAAAACAATATTTCGAAAATTACATTGTGTCTTTTTTGCGATTTTCTTCAAAATAAAGCAAAAACGAGCATATTTCTAAAGGACTTTTTTTCTTAGTTTATTGATTCCTTACACGTTCCTGAAGTGTGGTCATACAAATTCAGGACAGCATATGTTATCCGCATTTTCTTTAGTATTTATCATCAATTATTTTTCTTTTAGAAATACACAGCTTACACCAGATTTATTACAGAAATGGTATAGGACTCGTGCTTATGAAATTGAAAAGAATAGCTCTTTAGTAGATAATGCTTTGCAGTTAGTTAAAATTGGAAAGTCTCATAATATTGAAGGCTTGGAAGATTTGTTATTAGAATTGGAAACTTTAGATGATCTTGTGTACACAGTACATTTGGAGGATATGCCGTTAGATAAATTAGAGAAAATGAGCAACATGGAGAAGATAAAACTTTTGATGAGTACATCAAATGAAGTAAATTTTGTTGAAAATATAAAGAATCTTTTATTGCCTTTTATTAAACGAAGGCATCAATATTTGGTGCGTATAACAAAATTTAGGTCATTGAAATTATATGTATACGTATACATATAATTTTAGTGATCTAATATAAAATGATATTATTTTTATATGAATTTTACATAAATTTTTATATAAATTTTAGGGTGGAGATCTTCAGAAATTCTTACTAAGTGATTATCTAATCTGCTTAAGCAAAGATGATTTGACGTTTCCAGTTAAATTCTTTGAGTGTTTAAAACAGACGCAGGACATTGAAATAATTGAATTGATAGATGATGTTGTTACTTTAGCTTTAGATTGTATATATGCCTGTGATGATCTTGATATGCATGAAAAAGCTAAAGATATCCTAGATTCGATATCGAAAACTCATGAAAAAAGATCAAACGCAACACAAGAAGATGTATGTGATATGTCATTAGAAGAATGTGAAAGAGAACTTGATTGTGTTAGAATTTTAAGCAAATACAGTGTAAAAACAACGTTAAACTTTATACAAAAGAACAGAAACGATCCTGATGTTGCTAGATCATTGTTAATTCAAACGGCAACCAGTTTAAATAAAAGGTTGTGTTATATATATATATATATGTGTTTTATATATATATATATATATATATATGTGTTTTATATATATATACACACACACAGGGTTGGCCATATTCGACGGAAAGATGTTTTTTTTTCAATCATGGGAAAAAAACACATTTTTTACTGTTCATTTTAAAAATCATTTAATAGGGTTCAAGGTCTTTCCGTCGAATATGGCCAACCCTGTATATAAGCGTGTAATATTTATAAATTTTTAATGATTTTTACAATAGATATGAGGGATAATGTATTTATTATTTCAGTTTGATACCTCCAGATGAAAGAGAATGGGCGCAATTATTAAACGATATGTTAGAGATACATGGATTGATTTTTTCATGTATTGCTGTTGAAACCTGTTTCGAAATATGTGTTTCGGCCCGTTTACTTTCCAGAATTAAATGTATTATTCGTAATTGTGTCACCTTAATAGAAACGAAGAAAAATGAAAAATCTTTGTTAAAAGTATCCTATGAGAAAGCGGTTGATCTTATATTAATAGCGTCCAAAGAATATTTTAATGGTTCAAGAACGCTTACCGATCCACATATGGAATTAGCTAAGTAAGTATCTTTTGTTAACATAATGGTAATTACATATATACAGGGTGCGTCACCAAAATCCGGACAAAATTTAAATTTAAATTTTCCGCTATATTGCGCTTCCGCCAGAGATTGTTGTTGGCGTCCGAGAAAGCCTGATGCTTCTAGTAAACAATCATATTCTCAAAATGGCCGCGTTGAAACCAAGTGCGGAATACAACCGAAGAGCCGATCATCGAAGACCTTCGCGCTGGGTGCTCAGCAACGAAAATAATTCTTTGGATACTCGAAATCAATCGTTTATGATATACGCTGTGGCAAAATATACGGCTTTAAAACAGTTCAATAAAGATTCCAGTATGCTAGCAAGGAAGAGTCACTTGAAAGAACGCAACGCAATCGTTGAAAGGGTTCAAGCGTTGATTTCGGATGACTCAGAACAATCGTTGCGAAAATTAGCATCGATTATTGATGTAAGCGAGCCAATGCGTCGAATTGCCGAGGAGGACCTTCGTACATATTAAAGATACGACAGGTGCTCTCTGAGGCTGCCAGAATAAGCCAAGTTGCTTTGCCTTCCATTATGGCCTCCCAATAGTTCAGATTTAAATCTCTTGGATTATTACGTATGGAGCATAATTGAAAGAGTCACAAACAAGTTTCGACATCCCAATGTGACGTCATTAAGGACCGCTATAGAGACAGCATTCGTCGGCATGGACAGACGCTACATTACAGCGTGCATACGAACGCTTCAGATCGAGAATAGAGATCGTCATTCAAACTAATGAAGGATATATCGAATAATTGTGCTCTACAGGGATCCCCCAAGTGCTATATAAAAAGATTTTTTGTAATATTTTAATTTTTCTTTAAAAACATTTTGTTTAAAGAAATTATTCGATTTGTCCGGATTTTGGTGACGCATCCTGTATAATAACTTGTTCTGAAATATAATTTATGTAAATAATTGTTCTAGAACTTGCTTGGATCTTATTGAAGATGATAACATAAACATTAAAGAAGAATATGATCTTATTAAATCGCTTCAAATACTGAATGAATTTAATATCGATATATTACCTCTTCAAGTTAGATTAATGATAGATAGATTAAACTTAATTGAACGCTGTTTAAATAATCAAAAAGATGCTTATAAAAATCAACAAAGATTATTAATGTTAGCAACTTATTTACGAATCGAAGGAAATAATAGTAGAGTCCGTGAAGGAAAAATTTCAGAACTAATAGCTAAAAAGGCATTTGAGGTGAGATATAGCTATCTTATCTACGTTTTCTTAATCCAATTTTAAGAGTTTTCTTTGAAAACTAAAACGTAAAGATTGGTATAATATATATCATTATAATATATATCATTATTATATTTCTTATTCCACAGACTGAAGATTATAGTACATGTGCTACAATATGTATGCAGTTAACAGAAAATAATTATCTTCCTGCTTGGGAAATTTGTTTAAATTTGGGACGTTGTGATAATTATCAAGATTTAAAAATTAGACAAAAGTGTCTATGGTTTGCTGTAAATAATGGTCCTAGTGATATATTAGGTAATGTTTTAGAACATATGTATTTGTTAGAAATACAAATGCTACATAAGAATTTGGAATTGTGGATGCCCGTTGCGGAATTTGAAAATTTAAAAGATGAAGAAAGTGATACAAGCGAAGATGATTTTACAGATGCTATGACAACGGTAACAAAAATTACTTTAATGACCGATATTAATTTTAATACTTTTGTCATATATGTATAACGCGAGATATAAAAAATATATATTATGTAATTTATAGCCGCAGATAGAAACGAAAGAATTTGTTCCAAAAATGTTGGAAACTTCAACAGGAATTGTAAAAAATTCAGCTAACATCATGAAAGAATCTACATTTAGTTTAATAAGAAATATCAGTAATACTAATTTTTGGAAGTCTAGATTGAATCTTAACTTTAAAAATGAATTAGAAACTAATGCACAATATGAATTTGAAGTGGAAAACAAGAAAGACACCGATCTTCAAAGTTTTCCATGCTTTTATGAATCCTTACACGAACTATATAAGATAAGTGTTAATGAGATGAGTTACAATAAGTATTCTATGACAAACGTAGAAAATTCAAAATTAAAATGTTGTCAAGCGCTTTTAAGAATAACCATATTGAGTGAATCCTCTTGTTATGGGCTAGAAATAAGTGACATTAATCATTGTAAGTATCATATTATTAAAAATATATTTAACAAAAATTTAATAAATGAGTTACATTTATATAACGAAAATTATAAAATTATTTTATTAATTTCAGTGCTTTTAGAATGCGCAAAACACACTATGTCAAACGATTGGTTACTTAGTATGGCGTATCTATTGAGTTTAAATAGAGATCGTATCTTAGATGCTCAAACAATCTTTATAGATTTTCCACAAACTGAATTGTATATACAGACTGCGCTCTATTACTATTCATTAGAATTGTATAAGAAATTATACACTAATTGTGAAAAGTTATATTTATACAGCCCATTAGATTTAGTGAAAATTATGCTAGTTGCAGCACAAAAGTCTGAAGAATGTGATATTGTTAAAACATTACAATATTGGCAAAGTCATCTACTCGGTGAAGCACATATTACTAGTATGAAAGAAGTGAAAGTAAAAGATATAAATACATTAGAATTGAGACAAATTACTATCCATGTACATTCTGAAGAAACTGTGAAAATCTCAAAATCCATTAATGAAGAACGAGTCTCAGAATGTGTCGATGTTACTAATATTCCATCAAATTCTAAGGCGAATGAAGATCTGAAAATAGTTATCTCAGATGATATTGAGGCCGTAGAATGGACGGATGATTGGGGTGATTTTTCCGATAATAGCATGGAAGCAAATAACGAGAAGAAGGATAAAATTAAATCCAAAGAAATTTTACAAGAAGAAACCGTTCTTTCTCTTGATTCTCTTGATTGCATCATTGCCGAGTGTGAGACAGAGGAAGATCGATTTAAGCTATTTAAGAAACGGTTCAATCAAATCAATAATTTAGAGCAATATCAGGAAGTAAAAAAAATAATATCGCAGTGGCCGAAATTTAATATGCCAGATCATATCACAATAGATAATCATCCAGTTTTAAAAATGATGAAAGTGATAATTGCGCTTATAGAACCGAATACAGCTGATTTTGAAAAAATAATATTAGAAGAGCATGAGAAACTCATTGAATTATTAGCATCTAAGGAGGTATTGTAATAAATTGCATTATTTCCTTTTTTATAGATAATTAAATATATTGTACTTATTTTTAAATATATTTTATAATATAGATTCTCAAACAGTTTTTGAAACTTGAACGAAATCATATTAGCTTTGTACAAAGCCTTTACATAAGATTATGCTCTCAGGACGTCTTGATGCATAAAGAAGCAGTAATTCTTATTAAAGAACAACAGGTCATTGTCGTCTGTCTATTTGCCTACAAAAAGTTAATTCTTAAAATATATATATATGTATATAATTTTTTTTTTCAGACTGTTTTGTTACCACCATTAATACTGGAGAAACTTTTCCGAAATGATTTAACAGCATTGTTTAGACCAAATCACATTGTATACAAACAGATTATCGAATATGTCTTTGTAAATGAATCTTTAACCGGCATTGAGGAAAATGCAAAAATACTTGTAAATGAGTTAAAAAAACAGAAATATATACTAGAGGCTTTGCATATTATAAAATTAATGGAGAGAATATCACCGGTCTTATGCACATTTGATACTTGTTTTCAATTATTAATACAGGAATGAATCCCGAATGTAAAAAATAACTGTGATGTATGTTGAATATAAAGGGAGATTACAGAAAGATATTTGTTACAAGTAATCTCTCTGTTTTATATAAAAATGTTTAAAAGATATACATGCGATATGGAATTTAAAGTTGCCTCAGTTACAAAGTTTATTATATTTCATCGTAATAAGGAAAAAACGTAAGAAAGACTGAAACAATTTTAAATCCTTTCGCGAAGCTTTCTATGACTATATTTTGAAAGATTTATGTATCTTTTGTGTGTATGTGTGTGTGTGTGTGTGTGTGTGTGTGTGTATATATATATATATATATATATATATATATATACATATATGAAAGAATTTATTTGTAAATATGTATAATTACAAATTGCGTTGTAAGGAATAAAAATCAATTTGATGAAGAAATTCAGATAGTGTCTAACTAATGTATACTCATGTCTTATCAATCCTTTTGTGAAAAAATAGGTTAGCCTTATCCAAATCAAAGGGAATAAGCTCTCTCGATTCAATGTATCTCAAAGGTAAGTGTAATAACTGGGTAAAAACTATAGTCCGACTGAAATTTCGGCTTCGATTTCAGTTAGTTTCAGTAAAAAAATCAGAGTTTTCGGTCGAGAATTAAGAGAAAAATTAAGAGAAAATTTCGGTAAGTAAACCGAAAATGTATAAATTGCAATGCGTTGGCGAGCATTCAAAAAACCACATGTTATTGTCGGCCGATTGTTGCAAATCACGCCAGCGCTATTTCTTCTTTTTTTTTGTTCTTTTTTACTCGCCAAGTCATATGTCTAGTGCTTGAAGTTTCTTATAATTTAAGGAATAAGACATTAATAAAATCTTATTTTTTAAAAAGTATATATAAATTACATATAATATAATATAATACATATATATAAGTATACATAAATTTCACATATTTTGACATTTTGACAATGACTCTCTGAAAATCATGTGATGTTTGTAAGATTTATCCAATTTCGGTTTCGTTTTCGATTTCGGTCGAAATTGAATAAAAACTGAATATTCGTTTTTAGTTTCAGCCGGAGATAAAAAGTGGTTTCGGTTGGACTCTAGTAATAATTCCGCAAATGATATCTCCGTTGGTTTTATCAACTATGATAAGATTGAATCATTTAATCACCGCGATACGTTATATCGTGCTGCATCGTGTTGTATGCTCAATTACCACTGATGTAAATATCATTGCGCGTTTGTACCCTCCAGTTGTACTGAATGTCAACGATGATTGAGCGTGGACTACGCTCCCCGCACACATAATCGCTTGTCTAGCTTAGCAAACTGTTCCGTTCATGTGAGAATTTAGTTTGCCGCTTCCTTTGGTTGAATAAACACGTCCTTTAGTCGGGTGAGTCGATATATTTACACATATGTCTGCGGCCGCAAATATCCGTTTGCTTATTGCGGATGTTATTTATAAATGTGTATCTTTGTATTTAAAATACTTAAAATTTCTTATTATCTTGTGTTTAAAATATTTAAAATTTCTTATTATCTTTGTTGAACCTACTGAACACAACAGTAAATGCTTTCTTTTACTTTAATTTGTAAAAAATATGTAACAAATTTATTTATATATTACTTCTTTGAAATAAATTATTCATTTGTTTTCGATGTTGAAAATTATGTTTATATGTGTTTCGCGTGTACTAAATATGTTTTAAATAAAATTAAAGTAATAATACAATCCAATTACCATTTGTTAAGAAATGAATATTAAACAGCCTTTGTTATCGCAATATCAAGTTTTGATATAATTTTTATCAATTACAATTTATTTTTTATTTGCTGGTGTTCCCAATCAATTAATAAATTGTTCTCAACATTTCTACACTAATATACAAAAATTCTATAGCTGTAGTTTATATTTGTACAGTTTAACAATTAATCAACCGAAGAACAAAGAAGATATTCCAGCTACGGCTTTGTTCGCTGTTCCAAACGCCCTTCCTCTCGTTCTCTTCACTGTGCAGGGAACGTACATTTCTTTTTTCATCGACCCGGCTTCCCCCTTAATAACTCGGCTATTTTTGCGTCGTGCATCGCGACAGTATGGAGTACAATGATACGCTGCTCATCCCAGGTCAGCATATACGCCCGCCCGTGACCGAGGAGACGGCGGTCGCACTGCTAGAGCGACTCTACGGTATGAAAGCGACGAGCGTGCGCGAACTGAACTCTTACGACGATCGCAATTACCACATGATTTGTGATGGGACGACTGTGAATCCACGCATAATCAGCCCAGAGAAGGCCGGCTATGTCCTTAAAGTGATCAACTTCTTGGATTCTCGCAAGACCGATGTGATAGAAGCACAAACAGAATTAATGATTTTCCTCAATCAGCGAAATGTCTGCTGTCCGTTACCGATTAAGAATATGAACGGCGCGTACTTTTCTTTAGAGACTCTGAAGAACGAGAATACCATGGAGAAGTATGCCGTGAGACTGTTGGTCTATTGTCCCGGTGAATTATTGTACCATGTAAAAATAACCGACGAATTATTGTGCAAGGTCGGCAGCTTCACCGCGAGAATCGATGAGATACTCATGGGCTTCAATCATCCCGCCTTCGACGATCACAAATCATTGTGGATGTTGACTTCAATGCCGCGAGTGCAGCAATTCATGTATGCGATCAAGAGTTCGTTGGATAAGCAGTTGGTGCACGACGTGATCGTAAGTTTCCAGAGGGAAGTATTGTCAATCACAGACCAGCTGGAACAAACGATCATACATGGTGATCTAAATGAGCACAACATCCTTGTGAGTCCCGACGGTAAAGACATTGTCGCTGTGATTGATTTCGGTGATTGTCACAGGACTTGTTGTATTTTTGAGCTAGCGGTAGTTCTTTGCTACATGATTCTACAAACAGCCGATGTAGAAATGGGTAGATACGTTGTGGAGGGTTACGAAAAGATCAAGAAACTGACCGACGTGGAGAAGAAGATTCTTAAAATCAGCGTATGCGCCAGAATATGTCAGAGTTTGATAATGGGCGCTTACTCGCACTTGCACGATCCCGAAAATCAGTATTTGCTGACCACACAGAAAACTGGATGGATGTTACTAAAGAGATTGTGGCCCATGAATCGAGAAGATGTGATGCAAGCTTGGGGATTGACTGTTTCCTAAACGTAATAATATTGATCAGTTTGTCGAATTAACAAATTAAATGCTTAATTAAGGAATTAATTAAGGAACTAAAATTATTTACTGCTTTGGTTATACATTTTTCTATAAATATTTGAATGTATTTAATGATTACCTATTGGAAATAATTATGCAAAATTGTAATTATTAGATTGAATCGGTGGAAACAGAGGTGTTGAACTCAGAATAATTTATTTTAGTATTACATTTGATATCTACTGATTTCTAAATGTTATTAATCGGTAATAGAGTATTATTGATCATTTTCAATTGCAATAATTTATTACATTTATATATATATAAAATGAAAATGATCTACTGATCTTATCAATTTGACCTTGGGTGGCGCCAAAGTTAAATCAAGGTCAAATCGATTTTTTTAAACAAAACATCCTATTTTTTATTTTATTTTTTATTTTAGAATCTAATAGCTGATGTCAGGAACTTTTCAAAACACTATAGTAAAGCCTCTTTTTAATCAGTATTTTTCAAATTGAGACTTGAAAGTTATAGAACTGCCGGCATTAGCATAGGTATTACCTAAGGTAATCATATTCCTTTTAATAATGCGTGATGATGTATGTATATATATATATATATATATATATATATATATATATATATGTATATATATGTAAAAGATGTGCGTGCGTGCGTGCGTGCGTGAGTGCGTGTACAGGGTGGCACGAAGACGGTCTCACTCGTCCCGAGCAGGTAGAGTGGACTAAACTAAATAGAAAAGTCCTCTACCATTTTGTAATGCTCGCAATAATTAACGAGATATTACGAGATATTATATACGTTTAAAGATAGCCGAATATGCGCGTCCGCCCAACTTACTATTGTCGAAGATACGGCTTACTGAGCGTACGACGCGCGGGCCGCGAGGAGAGAATGGCCTAGCAGGCGCGCCGTTCGAGAGGCTCGCGACGGTAAGCCGCGCTCCTCACGGCTCGCGCGCTTGGTGGGCCATACTTTCAGCAATAATAGGTCGGGAGGTCGTGCGTATTCGGCTATCTTTAAACGTTAATATCTCGTTAATTATTGCGAGCATTACAAAATGGTAGAAGACTTTTCTACTCAGTTTAGTCCACTCTACCTGCTCGGGACGAGTGGGGCCGTATATTCATGCCACCCTGTTTACATAAAAGAATATCTAAGAAGAGTTGTGTATTCATTTATGTTTTATTTTTTATATTGAAACTGTCATAAACAAAACTTTTGAAAAGAAAGCTATTGTACAAGTAATGCTTTTCAAAAGCTGCAGTCTCTTGATTTCATAACTATTGTATATTTAAATTTATTCTCAATTATGTTTTTTTTTCATTAAAACATTTCGTCTAATTTATTAAGTCAATTACGAGAGCAATAATTCTACAACATTTTAAATTACATACATAAATGTAAAATGTAGTAAAAATACAACAGAAATAAAAAAAAGAAAGATATTTTTCAATGATTATTTATTTGTTCAAATGATGCCTCTTAACTTTTGTTATTAACGAATGTTACAGTCAATGGCCAGCATCCACAATTTTTGTATACAGGGTGTCCCAGAATGATCGCCAAATATTTCATATGCTGATAGAATGGATTAAACTAAGTTGAAAAGTCCTGTACCATTTTGTAATAATAATTTTTATAATAGTTAACTGGATATTAATTACTAAAAATCACCGAATATTGGTTTTCAATAATTTTTTACTCAAGTATTATCAACAACAGAAAAATAGTAAGAGACAAAAATTGTTTATTTTCTTTTCATAGAGTTCTAAGAATGTTTTTAGAATTTTTTATCAACATTTTAGTATTGCATTTTCTTATATATTGGCAACTATTTTTACCAACATGAGGAAATGTGATATTAAGAAATTTTATAAAAATTCTCAGTCTTCTCTATGAGAAGAAAATAAACAATTTTTATCATTTGCTATTTTTCTGTAAAGTTGATAGTACTTGAGTAAAAAATTATTCAAAATGTTCGGCGATTTTTAGTAATTAATATCTTGTTAACTATTGCGAAAATTGCAAAATGCTATAAGATTTTTTGACTCAGTTTAATCCGCTTTACCAGCATACGAAATATAGCGGTTATTCTGGAATACCTTGTATATTTCAAATCGTCTTAAATCTTAGCGGGATCTCATTAAGCGACCGAAAAAATAGTAGTTTTTCGTAATTTTTTCAAAAGGAAGATTAATATTTATCATTTTAAAACTTTTTGTACGTTTTAATGTAACTATTGTAGAATACGTACAAATTTTTATGTGAAAAAAATATAAATAAAAGTATAAACATTTAGTTTGTGTAGCGCCTCACTACAACGTCAAGATTTTGTACATCCTATCTGTACTAGGGAGTTTGCATAATTTTTGAAAAATATTGCATTTTATATTGGGTCATCTAAAAAATATCCGCGATACTTTGTCACTAGATATATGACCATCAACACACATCTAGTGACAAAAACCGCGGATACTTTTTTTAGATGACTCAATAATTTATATATATATATATATATATATATATATATATATATATATATATATAATATATCTTTAATTTTATCTGTAATTTTTAATATCTTTAACATTAAATAATAATTTTAACACAAATTGTGTAAGAAAATAAATAAAGAATTGCATTATTTGAAATGCTGAAGACGGTCCGGATACAAGCCCTCCCGAACGTGCTGTGACGTCACACTGCAACAACAAAAGCATAATTATTCAGTAAGAAATTAACTTATTTTAAAAATGAGCAAAGGAAACACGTACAAAACGTGTTTTGTACCTTTGTATAAAAGCACAACTAAAACATCGGAAAAATTATTCTTTTATGTGCCTCAAGCTAAAAATATGAGAAAAAAGTGATTTAAAAGTGCACATCGTATTAATGAATCAAGAAAATGGAATTATTTTTGTTGTGAAGATCATATTTCGTATATATTATACAAAATATGTTTTTTATGCTCTTTAATTATAACAATTATAAAAATATTAATCATGTTCATGTAAAAATATCCAACACAATACAAATAGCAAACACAGGTCACTTTGACATCAAATTCTGGTCATGAATGACGTCATTCGACTAAAAATTGACCAACCGATGTTTCCGTCACGTCATTATGACATCATATTTTAGTCCTGCTTAATTTTCAATTAGCAAATACATAATTTTGATTTCTCATTGATTTATTAAGTGTACAACTTTGTTTCCGCCGTTTTTCCGAAATTCGAGGCTTTATTGTAAAAAACTGGTTATACATCTATGATTCAAAGTATTGTCCATCGCTGACCACTACTTTCTTCCATCTTTCGGGCAGCGTACGAATCCCGCGTCGAAAAAACTGGTCATCTTTTGAGGCGATCCACGAATTGATCCAATTTTTTACTTCTTCATAAGACCGGAAGTGCTGGTCAGCCAGGCCATGTGCCATTGATCGAAACAAGTGATAGTCAGAGGGAGCAACGTCTGGAGAATACGGCGGGTGGGGTAGGACTTCCCATTTCAACGTTTCCAAGTCTTGACCACTTTCGCAACATGGGGTCGAGCATTGTCATGCTGCAAAATCATTTTATTGTGTCTCTCCTTGTATTGCGGCCATTTGTCTTTCAATGCTCGGCTCAAACGCATCAATTGCGTTACCGATCGCCTGTGATTGTTTCAGTCGGTGTCAACAGTTCATAATACACTACGCCCAGTTGGTCCCACCAAATACAGAGCATGACCTTGGAGCCGTGAATATTCGGTTTGGCCATCGACATGGCCGAGAACTCCCCATGATTTTCTGCGCTTGGGGTTATCGTAATGAACCTCTTTTGTCGTCCCCAGTCACAATGCGATGCAGAAATCCCTTCCGTCTTTGCCTTTCAAGCAGCTGTTCACAAGCAAACAAACGCCGTTCAACATCTCTCTTCAACTCGTACGGCACTCAATTTCCTTGCTTCTGAATCATTCCCATGACTTTGAGCCGTTTTGAAATGGCTTGTTGAGTCACTCCCAATGATCGTGCCAATTCTTCTTGATTTTGACACGAATCTTGATCAAGTAATACCTTCAATCTTCGAAAACCTTCTCTCTTCCATCGCTATGCTGGTCTTCGACGTCAAAATCACCGTTCTTGAAGCGTTGAAACCACTCACGTTCTTTCACTAATAGCGGCCTCACCATAAGTATTTGAGAGCATTCGAGCCTCAGCCGCAGATTTCTTTATATTGAAGCAGAAAATTAAAACCTCCCGCAAATGACAAGAATTTGACTCGTAAACTATATTTTCAATCGAGAATAACTTTATGATGCAGACATAAATTGACTAATGTTTCTATGGGATTATATTGACAGATGCCCAAGTTTATTGTATGACGTCTATGATCTATTTATTTCGACCACCACTTACCGCTAAAGCCATCTATAGGAAAACGGCGGAAGCAAAGTTGTACATCTAATATATCGATGCAAATCAAAATATTACTTGTAATAATAATTTCGTTTCTATGTCAATCATTCATAATTTTAATTAATACATAAGATATTTAAAGCTTATGCCTCTGCTGACAGTTTAATATTATTAATATTTGAAGAAATTACATAAAATAATACGTTGATATTTATTAACTTAGTTAGAAAATGATAATGACAAAGATACTGTCTTCAATCTCGAGAGATCGTTCGATCCATGGTGAAAAGAATATAAGGTGAAATATTACGCATAATGGCGATATAGCAATACTGGAAATAACCAATTAAATAAATATTCCCCAATATGCACTTTCCTGCGTATAATAGCGCTGGTTATACTAGAACAGCCAATCAAATATTACCCAAATTCATTTTCCTACTGCGCACAGGAGTACTTCACCTTATATTCTTTCCACCATGGTTCGATCGTAGCGGACGTCTCGCTGCGATCTGAGTGTTGCGATATGAATGTTTTATTTTTGAGCGTAAGACTAATTCTACAATGTGCTCTTTGTTTCTTACTGTTTGTCTCTTGCCTTTTTGGTCAATAAGACAAGAGACAAATAGCAAGAAATAGAAAACAAAAAGCACATTGTAGAATTAACTAAGTGTGACCGTATTTGACTGGGCTATTTATGTTGTGTTCTAGTGTTTTCCTTTCCCAGTCCATCGCATTCTCATATCCTTGTCATATCTTGTTGCCATTCTTCTTCGAGAAGCAGTTGTCTTCGGCTGCGGCCGATACTTACCAGCATCCAGGCTGTGGCCTAGTTTCCACCGAGAGTTTAAACCAACTACGTAGTCGAGTATTCCCCTGTTACAGTCGAACGACAGAGGAATGCTCGACTATAGTTGGTTGATTCTTACATTCTGATCCGGATTAAACCCTCGATGGAAACTAGGTCTATGACAGATTTTTTAACCTGAATAGTCGTAAGATTAATATCAGGTTCGCGGAGCAGAGTGAGCTTTTTCCTGCTATATTCCTTCGTTTTATGAAAAACACATCGAGTAAGCCTAATTTTATCGACTTTTCATGTAAAAATGAAGGTTTGACGAGAAAAAAGAATGATAATTTAGTTTCACCACTGCCATTTCAAAAATTAATGAAATTAGGCTTACTTGATATAGTTTTACATAAAACGAAGGAATCTGGCAGAAAAAAGCGTTATTCTGCCTCGCGAGCCTGAGATATTAATCGTTAAAGTTTACGACTATTCAGGTTAGAAAATCCGTCACAATCACGAAATACTGCGATGCAAATAAGCGATGCGGTCATATTTTCATGTGAGGCGCGAGCCTGGATTTGACATAGACTACGTTAGACTATTTAATAAATTTTACTGCGAATGCTAAGCTATTTCCATCAGATACAAGACTAGGCCTTTTATGGACCATGTCAGATTTTTTTATGAGGTTATGGCGTGGCAAAGCAGTGGCAAAGTATCATGGCAGTATCGTGACACTGACGGAGAAATTTCTACCAGGGCACACACATGCAATTTATATATGTAACTATCATAAAATCCTTCAATAAATTTCGGCTATAAATTATTATTTATTATATTTGTCTTAATTAATATGTCATATAATCACAAGTAGCAAGTCGATGGCGTTTATCATTTTTACATTAAAATGACAACTAATAATGTCAGCACTAGCTATAAGCTAACTGAGTCTCAACACAATGATAGGTACTAAGTCATAAAACACCAGTTATAGTCGTAGCACAATATTTTGGGATTGTGCACTAATCCACAACTATGACTCAGGTTTCACGATTGAGAATGTGAATGAGACCCTGTGCTGAGACCCTATATAATACTGCTTGAAAACATTCTAACATGATGTTAAAATGACGTTCCCGTGATGACGTCAATAGTCTGCGACATTCGACCGTCATTAAGACATCATTTAGTGACGTCATCTATAGTCAGTAAATGATTAAAATTTGACGTCAAATGATGTGTGTTTGCTAAGCTAAAACATTGAATGTCAAATGTAAAGGTATTTTGGGAATTTGTAAAATTATTTTAAAATTATAATTCATAATTAATAAAAAAACATTTTCAATGTGTAAATGCCATGTTTTAAATGTTTATAATTTTAAATTAATAGAATTTATTAGAATAATTTGCTTTTTTAATTTTCGAACATTTTTTCTTTTGCAAACGTATATGAAATTATCAACTAGCAATGAATATTTTTTAATATTAAATATTGATAAGTTGATAATGTATAAACTGTTCTGTTCCATTGATAATGTATAAAATGTTCTTTCCTCTTTATGTCTAATAATGTATATTTCGGTAACTGATCGATAATTTATCTAATTGTTTTGCTTTGATTTGTTTGATTACTTTATAAAATTAATTATTTCCTAAATTTTCAATCGTAGATTCAAAATTTATTGTCATTTCTTAGTTGTAATAAATTTTTTTGAAGTTGTAATATTAGACAAGGCTGATTTTCTCCAGTAATATTCAACTTCAATTGAAGACTCATATGGTCTATTAATCCACATTAAGAATGCTATACTATGCTTACATTCTTCTATAATTAAATTCAATTTATTTATAGAAACTTATATATTTACACATATGTATTATATTTTGGATTTATTTTTATTTTGTATTTTTAAAGTCGCAAATGACTGAATTCTATAAGGATATTTAAATGACTGTTTATTGAATTATTACTTTTATTAAATAAATTTTAACCTTCTGATGCTGCACATTCAGATATTCTACGCGTTGAACTTCTTTTTCTTCATCGATAATATAGATTACACTATAATAAAAAGTAGTATACAAGAAAGACTAAGAGCCAATAACGTATAAAAGAATTTTAATTTAAATAAGCAAAATTAATACAAAACAATTATAATAAACAAATGTTTCAACTCCAATTGAGTCATTTTCAATGTAATCTTAAAATATATAAACATTGTTCTAAATGAAAAATATGTACATGGTCTTACAATATTATTACAATCCCTTAATATGAAATTTTTCATTCTGTGTAGTACTGCTGTCAATAAGTTCAAAATCTCCATCAGTGATTTCCAACCATCGTATTGAAGAGAATCATAACTTTAAATGGAATAAAGTGGACATATTAGATGTAGAGCCTTCATATAATAAAAGGTTGATATCTGAAATGGTCCATATTAAAAAACAGAAACATAAATAGACAAAATGACACGGAATCTTTGCTGGAATTGTATTCTGACATTATACATTCTCTTTCTCCTTCCTAATATCTTCTCTCCTTTTTCCCCCCTATTTTGCCGTTTTTCGTTCTCGATAATGTTTTTCTTCTTGACATTTCGTTATTTGACATCGTGCAAGTCAGATGCTTGTTACCTTTGCAAATTTGTTTATAATAACTTATTAAATAAAAAGACTATTATATTGTACCACGAAATGGATTATAATCTACATGCGTTTTTTTTTGTTGTTTATTAATGGACTCTTAACACATTTACTAAGATACATTATCATATTACTAATTTTTATGTAATTAATATTAATTCTTTTTGTTCACGATTACTTTTCCAGAATTTTCTTATGACTTTGTTAATTCTTTATAAAAATGACTCGCAGCATACTATACAGAATGAAAAATTTGATATTAAGCGATTGTAATAATATTGTAAGATCATGTACAAATTTTTAATTTAGAACGATGTTTATATATTTTAAGATTACATTGAAAATGACTCGATTGAGTTGAAACGTTTGTTTATTATAATTGTTTTGTATTAATTTTGCTTATTTAAATTAAAATTCTTTTATACGTTATTGGCTCTTTGCCCTTCTTGTATACTACTTTTTGTTATAAGTACAGAGCCTTTTCAATTTTTTAGTTTTACAGTATAATCTTTTCGTCGAACTCTGTGTTCAGGATAAATTTTTCCTTTTACTGTACAAATAGAACCTTCTCATTTGATGCAACCTATCTATATGTCTAATATCACTTACATAACTGTGCGAGAGCGCACCGCGCGTAAAGATTCGAGTGAGAGTTCGGCGCACGGCTGGTATGATGCACGACAGTAAAATCAACTCAATTTCTTTGTAATTTAACAAAAGAATTTCTTTAATATATTCAGTTACAAAGTCAAAAGATATAATTAATTAAAGATTAGATTAACAGAATATTAAAAGCGGTCACCTTTTCCAAATTGAGTTTGGAATCGCGGTGATGGAAAATCTCGGCGATTTTTCTCGACGCTTCTCGAAAGTTTCGGTTTATAGCGATTTCACTAAACGGTTAGCACGGCGATTTTACGAAGCGAGATTACGACTCTAAGAACTCTAAGAACTTTTTTGGAAGTAAGAAGGAGGACGGCGAGATCGAAGCATTTATTGCTTTCGGCCTGAGCTTTCCCTTTTGGGAAAAGTCCAATAAAAATTTGCCACAATCGTAATTATTACGTGGCATTAGGTGTACAAAATTGATTGGCGCTTTGGATTCTTTTCTAGCGACGTTCAACGTAACAGTCATGCGCGACAGAAAATCCGTGCGTGGGATTGGTGACAGCGCGTGACGTATTCGTCGGAGCGCGGCGCTCGCGTGCGCGAATTGAATTGTTCTAGAACCTTCGATTGTCCGTTGCCGGTAACGACAACTTGTTTGCGTGTAACGAATTGTTTTTAAAAAGAACAAAGAACGACGAATTTGATGATTTTAACGAGGATTAAAATCATGTTTGAGATGAAATCACGAGCTCAATTTGTGCATGCGTTCAATGACAATTAATGTCGATCGACTGAAAGAATTCTTGCTTTCCTTTCGAATTACCGATCTCAAACAATAACCTATAAGTTATTCCTATAAATATGCTATAGTAAAGTCAGTGTATTTTCCTCTTGACGATCTATGATATATTAATTATAATATTTATTCATGTTACTTAGAATAAAATTGAAAAAAATTACTACTGTAATAATAAAAATATGATAATTATCCAGAAGATAATCTCCTCACCTTCAATTTCAATGAAATTATGCTCATTCGATGTGTTTTTGCATGAAACGAAAGAATCTAGCAGTTAAATGTTGTGCTTAGTCCTGCGAAGTGAGATGTTTATATAAAGCAGGGTTGCCAGATATTTGACAAGCATCGTCGCCGATGGAGGGCTTTCGTGTCGTGCCAAAATCGCCCAATTGAAATGCGCTTTTCAAAAAAAAAAAGGAAAAAATAGGAGAGAGAGAGAGAGAGAGAGAGAGAGAGAGAGAGAGAAAAACTCTGTACCATAAATTTTTGTATTTCTGATGAATATTGAATATTATACATTACCGGCCTATTTTAAAAGTGTGTGTAGGTACATTTATTTCATTTGCGGAAAAACTACACAAACTTTAACAGTGTTTGCCAATACCAATGATGACTTTTCCAAAAATATAATATGAGAACACAAATACTGCAAAGTTTGTGTAGTTTTTCAAAAAGGAAATGTGTACTTACGCTTTTTAAAAAGTTATTAGGTGTACAAATAAGTTTTAAAGCGTTTTTTGTGTAACATATAATTTAAACTTAGAATTCAAATATTTTCGCGCTCTTTTGATATGTAGTGGCGCTTAAGGTGTACTATTAAAAAACATAATTGACTTCACAAAATTGGAAACTTAACCTCAAAATTAAATGGTTTTAAAATGGCGAGCGACAAGCAATTTATTCGACACTGCATTCGATACGAATTTAGGAAAATCAAAGAAAAAGCGCTGCTAAAGCATGTGAATCAATTTGTTCTGTTCTTGGAGTCAATGTTGTATCCAAAAGTACGTGTGAGTTTTGCTTGTTTTAGGCGATTTAAAGAGGATGATTTTGATGTTAGCGATAGAGAACATAGTGGTGCTCCTCAGAAGATTACAAACAATGAATTGCAAGCATTACTCGATCAAAACTCATGTCAAACACAAAACGAACTTGGTACAGCAACTTGGAGTAACTCAACAAGATATTTCAATTCGTTTACGGCAGATGGGAAAGATTCTGAAGGAAGAAAAGTGGGTGCCGCATGCATCAAAAGAAAAAAACAAAAATGATCGTCTTGAGAAGTGTTTGAATCTGTACAATAAACAGCATAGAAAATCTTTCTTATGGAAAATTGTGACTGGTGATGAAAAGTTGATTTTTTACGATAATCCTAAAAAGAGAAAACATTATGTGGATCCAGGACAACCCACTACATCAATGTCAAAACGCAACATCCACAGCAGCAAAGTTATGCTATGCATCTGGTGAGACATGAAGGGTGTGCTATATTATGAACTGCATCCGAATGAAACAGTTAACAGTGATCGCTACAGTCAACAATTGATCCGTTTAAATCAAGAAATCGAACGAAATCGTCCATTTATTGGCAAAGGAAAACGTCCTGTGAAATTGCTTCATGACAACGCTAGGCCTCATGTTGGTAAACTTGTAAAGGAAATGTTGCTAGCTCTTGGTTGGGAAGTTCTGCCGCACTCGGCGTATAGCCCAGACATAGCCCCTTCTGATTATCATTTATTCCGGTCAATGCAAAACGCAGTGTACACTTTCGAGCATTTGAAGAAGTGCGAAAATAGGCGGATAATTTTATCGCATCGAAAGACGAAACCTTCTTCGCTTCTGGAATTCGCAAGCTGTCCGAAAGATGGCTAAAGGTCATAGATAATGATGGAGATTATTTTGATAATTAAGTGTGTTTTCGTTTCTAAATAAATAAATATTATAATAAATTTCATTAAAAACGCTTTAAAACTTATTTATTACACCTAATATTTAGGTCCAATTTCACAACTCACGATTAACTCTTAACGAAGTTGAACTTATTTCTTATTTTTTTTCAATTCTAGAATTAGAAAGAAATAAGGAATAAGTTAAACCTCGATTAAGAATTAACAGTGAGTTGTACAACTGGGCCTCAATTTTCATCACTCGCATCCCTGAACAATGTTAATCCTTCCTCAAATGCATTTTCCTTCTCAATATTATTTGCGGAACATGAAACGTCACGACTATTTACTGTTTCATATATGGCAGACGTGAACAGTTTCAACATTTTTTCTGTAATTTCAAAATCTTTACAACAGCACTTATCGATTACAACCAAATGAATACGAATTCTGAGCAGAGCAACAAGCATATTAAATTCTAATCGATTACGTGGCTTTGTTTTTATGGTATTCATATGAGAGAATACGCATTCTACGGCTACATTTGAGAAAGGAAGACAAAGAATACGCAGAGCAAATATTGCCAATTCGTTGAAAGGATGATCTCCTCCTGCATTAATAAGCAGCATTAATAAGCTTTTTCATTTGGACCAGAATTGTACTGAATTTGAAAGCTCTGTATCACCGAATTCAGATGGTCAATCAATAAATGGAAGTTTTCGCCACTGTTCTTCGAGAACTTCTTTACATTTGATCCTGAAATGAAGTTTTTATAAATGGTAAATAATTAAACTCTTCGTAAAAATTGCATTTATTTTTACAGAATACAATATAAAACTATTATAACATATGAGAACTAGTGGAAGTTCTTTGAAGGCAGGTTGGTGACTCGACGAAGGCAATATTTCGGATGCAAGAATCGCACTGCTTCTAGAACAGAGACATTTGTAGGCAGTCTGTTGGCGAATTCTATGCATAAAACTCTTAAAAACTTCATGCATCGATCCTTCACTTCATAAAGTGCTTTTTTCGAAATCTTACATTGTTGCGCTTCAATTTTAAAGTTATCTCCATAATCAACGAAATCAAGTGATAAGAAGCAATCATTTTAACTTAAATATTTTTTGATTGATTCTAAATTTTGAATATTTAGACGCTTGTTATTGAAAACAAAACGTATAAATATAGTAAAAATACGGGTAACCAGTGATAATAGCAGAACTCACAGATCTCCAAACAGTTTAGTTACTTCAGGATTCTCTTTTTGAAATAAGAAATTCTATAACCTCTTTTAAAACGGGACGTAAAAAAAGGAGATATAAATGGTTCGAATCTTTGAACATATCCCGTAGAATACGTGCCATGTAACACTTATTTTCCATCTGCATTGCCATAATATTAAAATGTGTTTTTAATTCTAACCATTGATCTAAAATGCTTGCCACAGTCCCAAGCTAACCATCTAGTTTTTAATAGTTTTACAAGCTGTTCATTGCCTCCTCGTTTATCGTAGCATATAAACTGTTGTATAGAGATTTACGAAGCGGAGAACATGAAAACCAGCTGTTGGTTTCTCTAATAAGAAATTCCAGCGAACTAGACAATTCGTCAGATGCTTGTGATGCTGCCAGATGAAGTGAATGACACATGCATGGTATCAATTGAAGCTCTGGGACCAGAAAATTGAAAAGTCCGACTTTACGATTTGAATTTCAGATTTATAATTACAAGCAAATTTAAAATTTAATTGGATATACTTCTTATAAAAAAATTTTTGAAAGTTATGAAAATTATTATCAATTGATAATTTTACTTTGAAATATTGAAATTTTACTTTAAAAATTTGGAGTTAATGAAATTTCGGAATAAAACTGTTAATTAAGAGCATTTTTATGATTTCTAAATAGCTTTTATTCCAAGAGATAAAAGAGATAAAAGAGAAGTTTGAAAGAGATAAGCATATATTTTTGATTTCATACATTCATGACGATCATAGAGAAGTCTATATAGGGAATGATTGCAGCCAATCATAGTGCTCGCGTTATCAGTACCGAATCCTACCATATTTTTAACATCAAGTTTTATAGTTGCAAGATATTCTATTGTAGCTTTACTGTAAAGATCTTTTGCACTAGCTTCAGTTAAGCTGATACAGCCAAGAAAGTCGGTAATAATTTGCTGTCTCTTTTTACTGAAGTTTTGGATACAGAATGCGAGATATTTATACACTGACAAGTCAGTGGATTCGTCTACTATAAGTGAACAGTAAGTTTGATATCTATAGCTTCTATAGTGGCTGCAATTGCATCTGAAACAATTGATCATTTTGATATTTATAATATATATATATATATATATATATATTAGGAGATAACAGCCGAAAAATTAGAAAATTTAAAAATAAATTTATTAATGGAATAACTTTATAAATTACAATTTTATTATTCTCAATTGAGAGAATACTTGTGAATAAATACAATATTTATATTATATAAAATAAAAAATATTTACTTACCATATTTTAATTTAGGCTAAACACGCATATTTATTCATATTTCGTTTATAAAGAGTTCGGTTGGCATGTTTTATAAGATTTGCATGTTGTGCGCGTAAATTTATTTCATACTTTACATCGAGCCTCTTTGTTATCGATTGTGACAAACGTGTCTTTGTTCTCTTCTAGCCAATCTATAAGTCCATACTACAATTTTTATTATTTATTCATTTATATTTTAAACCTTCGTCAGTATTGTTGAGTAGTTTAAGCCGTAATCACACCACAAATTGTTGATTACAATTGTTATGGTTGCATTTTAGCAATAATGATGCAACAAGTACAGATTAGCTGTAACGTGATTGGCGAAAATAGAACCGACAACCATAATCGGATTTAGGACGTGATAGAGAGCCTCCCGCAATACATTCATTTTCTTAACATTTACAATCAAAATATTGATCATAGTGTGTCGTTAAAGAGTCGTTAATTTCAGATTTTGAGTTAATTTCAGAGCATTCCAATTTGCATGTTTGAAATTAAATTTACAATTGACACCATTACAAGAAGGTTCCTTGAAATTAATAGATCTTGGCCAAAGGCTATTTGATTTCGTAAATGTGCGAAAAATTGATAACATTTTTCCTTAAACAGCATTCTTTAGAGTCGCGGTTCAATTCAAGCTCAGAACGCTCATAAGCATCTATATTTAACATTTGATAAACAATAAGAATGAAATTATTTTCAAGCATTGTGAACGTGAATCGCGACCTAGATGTTAGTTCAATTCTAAAAATGTTGATAACTAACCTGTAAAAATCTTTTCTTTTGCGATTCCCATTCTTTGCAATAGTGTTTTTTATATTTTCCGTGTTTACTCATCTTCAAATTCGCGCGTTAATACCTCTCGGATCTCCGATTAAGCTAACCACAACAGTGTCGCTACGCGTAGTTTAGCGCCGAGACACTACCAGTATCTTTAGACCGAGCTAACGGATAGATTGTGTTCCAATATTTAATTGTTAGCTATTAATAGTATAATAAACATTACGTGCACTATATATTTTCAGCACTGGCACAAGCCATATCAGGAGCCTTGCAGAAGTACCAACAAAAATTCAATAGTGTGTTCAGCAACAACAGTTGAAAGTGAGCGCCCGCTGCGGCGCTATTGATGTATTCTTCTACTTGCTATTGATATATTCTTCTAGATGTAAAAATCTTATTGGACGATATATAAAGGGGGCCTCGGCGCTGCTGTCACGGCGTCGCTTAAAAGTCGCCGTAGGGAAAAAGAAAATCGCCTAATTTGCAACATGTTGCTCTCGGTCATTTTTTGTCGTAAATTCTTATTCCAAGTCGCCTAAAAAGTGACATGTCGCTTAATCTGGCAACTCTGATATAAAGTTGACGACTATTTAGGTTAGAAAATCTGTCATAGTCGAAACACTGCGATGCAAGCATGCGCTGACATTTTTATGCTCTAGAAATACTATCACACTCCGAATTCTAAATGGATTTTTACTGCCTCTAAAAAGATTGTTCTCATATTTCACTGTCTTTATAGGTTAGAAATATTTCAAGCGGACACTGTCTAGACTGCAACTTATAGGCGGTTAGACCCCAAGTGGACATGTATTTCCTTTTTGTTCGGGGCGGTGTAGCCGCCTATTGTCCATGCACTCCATTGTCTACATGGGTTACTAAGGAGCAAAAAAAGATATATGTATTTAACAATTGTTCTATTCCAAATAAATCATAATCCATAGCCGTCCCGAACAAAAGAAAAAAATAGCATATCCTATCCGCTTGAGGCCTATGCACATGCACACATCGTGTAAGATTTTCCATATATATTTTATTTTATGTATATATATATATTTTTTATGTATATACATATATATATTAGGTGCGCAACTAAGTTCTCGCTGTTATTTTGATGAAAATGCAACTTTATTGTGAAAAAATGGTTACAAATGAATCATTGAAAGTATTGCCCATCGCTAGCTACTATTTTTTCCCATCTTTCTGGCAGAGTTCGTATATCATCACGATAAAACTGTTCACTTACTGCTGGAGCCATCTGTTGACAAACAGCGGGAACTTAGTTGCGCACCTAATATATAGGGTGGCATGAATATACGGCCCCACTCGTCTCGAGCAGGTAGAGTGGACTAAACTAAATAGAAAAGTCCTCTACCATTTTATAATGCTCGCAATAATTAACGATAATTAACGAAGATATTAATATTTAAAGATAACCGAATACGTCCTCCCGATCTATTATTATCGAAAGTACGGCCCACCGAGCGCGCGAGCCGCGAGGAGCGGAGCTTACCATCGTCAGCATTTAAGCTCAAATGGTGCGGCGCGTCTGCTAGGCCATTCCCGCTCCTCGCGGCCTGCGCGCCGTGTACTCGGTGGGCCGTACCTTCGACAATAGTAAATCGAGCGGACGCGCGTATTCGGCTATCTTTAGAGACGTTAATATCTCGTTAATTATTGCGAGCATTACATGGTAGAGAACTTTTCTACTCAGTTTAGTCCACTCTACCTGCTCGGGACGAGTGGGGCCATATATTCATGCCACCTTGTATATATGCCAAATGTTTTTACATGAAAAATTTTTCTATTTAAATTAATTTTTTTCGTTTTATACGATTAACTCTTTAATTTTTTGTGATAACACTTAAATTGAGCAAGGTAACGCAATTTTGTGATAATGTTTTGTATAATATTTTGAAGGAGAATTAAATAACCACTACTTTAGTTGGAAGAGAAAATGTCTTTGAATAAATTGTGATAATAATTTCATTTAAGAGGAATTTAAACTATTTGGATTGGAATAAGAAGATTCTTCAATAAGATATACTTAGGTTTCATTTCATAAAAATTAAAGATAATATCATTTGGATTAAGTAAATAATAACAAAGATAGTATCACTTGGGTTTTACTTTTGATTTTGATAGTAGAATTTAACTTGGCGCCAGAGTTGTTGATATCAATTCTTTTATACAAATGATACACATCATTAATATTCATTATTTATTTAATTTGACACATTATAAAGAAATGGGATTTAACTTTGCGCTCTTGATATCAAATCTATTAAAGGAATAGTACATATAATTAAAGTTAATATTATTTATATAATTTGGTATCCGAATTACATGGAATTTAACTTGGCGCCTTAATTTTGTTGTTATCAAATCTTTTATACATATTATTAGAGTTAAATAAATAACAAGAGACAATACCATTTGTGTTTTATTTTTTAATTTGATAGAATTTAACTTGATTAGTTAAGATTGTAGCATTTGAATTTTAATTTTTCATTTGATTAATTTTTTTCGAAGAGTAATAATTTTTGACAGAGAATTAAAATTGCCATTACTTAGGATTAAGAAGACTTTCAATAAGAATATCTTTGAAGAAAAATTAAAACTACTATTAATTGGGTTGGTGATTAACTGTCAATTGAAAATTATTGAAAAGAAGAATTTCTGAAATGATATATACATAAAAAGCCAAATAAGTAGTATCAATAAGCAAAGTGACACTGAAGGTCTGCCCGATGTTTATCTGCCTTTTCTAAAGAAAGATCTCTCTCACACTTAATAAATAATTCTAGAACAATCTAAACTTTTGACATATATATAAATAGTAGTAACATATATGATATGACAAATAATAATACACAATGTCACGACGAATTTCCATTTGCGTAAAGGAAGTGCTTAAGATTCATCATTTTTTCTGTAAAACAGGTAATGATTCAATTGTCAATTGACTAGAAGATATTAATGATAGGTTAATTTTTTAAATTAGAATCTGGAAATTCTTGTTCTACATAATTTGCAATTGGCGCTGCAACATTGTTGTATGATGCACAAGAAAGAACACATTTATACATAGTTATATTACACGACGAATTTAATGTCAGATATATAGTTATATTACACGACTGAATTTAATCAGATATATGTAATTCTGCATTTCAAGAATATTTGTGAATTTACTGAAGATGACCAGAGATTGTGGTCGAAACGTCTAAAAAATGTTTTATTAATGTAATGATATATTAAATATCACAAACAATATCTTGTGCTGTGGTTTTATGCTCTTCTTTTTGTAAGTTTTAAAATAAAATAGATTATATATCATAAGTCTCGACTGTTTGTCGTCGTGTGTACCCACAATGTCGATCTTCTTAGTATTTTCTGAAAAGAATAAAGCATTAATATAATAAAAACAATAACACAATATATGATTTAATCAAATTCATATAACTTACCGATAATAGATCATATTTAACTATTAATTCTTCCCGTCCATTTCTTAAAACGTAAAATTATTTGACTGATCATATGAATTACGACGTCATCTATGCTCGGTTTCAGGAGTAGGCTTGGTAAGATCGTAACAAAGCTTTCAAATATTTTTTCTCTGTCAAACGAAACAAGTAATAATTAGCGATTGTCTACTAAGTTAATTATATGTTATCTCACATATTCTTAAATGAGTGCTTTACAAAAATTAAATTATTTATCGTTTACAGTTTTTACTTTTTATTTAAATTAAATACAAATGCGATTGCAATTCTTTCTTAGGCAAACGAGAAGATGCTTCAATAATCAGTCTTAAAATATGATTTAAATTAATACAGTTGCTATACCAAACTGGTCCAGCTTTCAAAAATAAAGTTTTTAGTAGTTTATTTGAGATAAAGTCGACGAGTCGCACCAATCTTCAATAATACCTAAAAATGAGAAAAGTTTCGTAAAAAAGGCCTCATATGATAATTAGATAATAATATTACTTGCGTTTATTACATAATAATAATTTACCATTTAAATACAATACTTCAGAATATGCAATATGAATATGCAATAGCTTCTGACAGATTTGGGAAATTGTTCGTTACAGTTAAACAGAGATGTAAATCATACGTGAATTTGACAGTTTCAAATTTTGTTCCAAACATTCTTTCGTAAATTCCATTTAAGAAGAATCTTTTTGACGTTTTCTGGATAAGAGGCTTTACTTTACCATAAAGAAACCTCGATAAGAAATTTTTTTTTTTCATATATGCATCATGAAACGTATATTTAAACCAACGCTTCATACGTTTGATGCTACAATCATTCTGATCCAACAATCAATCAATATATTAATGTATTCCATAATCGATTGCATAATTACAATTTGCTCAAAATTGTAATTTCTGTGTAACTCTCAACTTTCTCATCTGGACATACTTTGAGCCAAATACCAGACATTAATGGCATCAATAAATTTACATATTTTACAAATTCTTCTATAGGTAAAGTTTCTTTCCCATGATTATCTATCAAGATCATATCTTCGTCAAAATTAATTTCACAAAATTGAGTCGCACTAAACTATCGCTATAAACTGGAATATATTTTTTCGTTTTCACAAACGGAGGCATAATCGATCATGTACAAAGTTTCCTGTAGTTAACAAATTTACATTAGTACTTTTTGAATGTAAGGTTGTCATTAATTGTGCCACAGAGCTACCTTCATTATGTAACCTGTACATCATATTCAAAAAATTAGGTAATATTTTATGACTATCTTTCGCCAATGCACTATATTACAATTTTGTACAAGCACATCTAAGAAAAGTAGAGAATCTTCTTTCATGTGGATCAATATGTGTCATTGCTCAGATACGATATTATATAATTTCATGCAAAGATATCAACTGTTCATTTGAGATAAGGCCAAGAATAAAATTAAGTGCATGAAATGAATTTGTACGTATTTCTTTCTCTTTATCATGAGATAAAGCTGCGGTACCATGTAACAAAGAATTCAATTGTGAATGTAAAGATTTTAGATGATTTTGTAACAAGATGTTTTTTAATTGTTTCAAAGCATCTTGTCTCACAGTTGAATTGTGATGCCGAAAACGTGTTAATAAATCTTGGAAATACATTACAAGTTACATAATAATGTACATACAAGGTCGAATTATGACGCACTAAACAAGTAGGTTTATGCAAGACATCAACATTTGGCAATTGTTAAATTTAATCTCCTCGAGGTTGATAAAATTAGACTCATTCGACGCACGTTTTTGCACTACACAAACAAATGGCAAAAAAATGTGTCGCTCTGCCCTGCGAACTGAGTTATTAATTGTTAGAGTTGACAGATATCCAGATTAGGAAATCTGTTGCATCGATGGTATGGAGAGTTAAACAAATTTTCTGCTTTACAAATTTTCTGCAGACAAATATTTAACCAAGACAAATACAGTTGTAAAAATAAAAATTATATAGAAAATAATTTATATTCTTAAAGCAAAGAATGTGTTCTTAAAGCAGAGAATTTGTGTAATTGAAGCAGAAAATACTTATTCTAGCTTCAATTACATGTTCTCATATTCTTCTATGCCGATGTGACAGATTTTCTAACTTGGATATCATCAACAACTTTAGCAATTAATATCTCCACGGCGTAAAGCGGTACATTTTTTTTACCAGATTCATTTATTTCGTGCAAAAACATGAGTAAGTCTAATTTGTGTAATTGCAGAAAATCACTTACATGTTTCTCTATTTTAATATTCTTAATTTATAAAGAGATTTTTAAGAAGAAAATTTTAAGATTTCGCTTTTTTTAGCCTTCCTAGCATAAGGAGACGGTTGCAGACGATTTATTGCAGTGTGACGTCACGCATTTGTTAGCCAATCAAAATTGTTTTCTCAAATTTCAAATATTATTAAACTTTATTTTAGTTTTTTAGTACCTATGTATTGGTAAAAATTACAAATTTTATTATACATAAATTTATAATAATGTATATTTTCATAATATAAACAAAAAAAAATGTATTTTTTTCATGCAAACTCCCTATCTTTACCAGAAACAAAAAATTAAGAAATATTTTTAATTGTTATAGTTTTTCATTCTAAATGAACTTAAGAAATTAAAAAAATATATGTATATATTAAAGTTTTGTGCGACTTTGAAAAAAAAAGTTACGATTTTCACTAAGTAGCAGCCGTTTCTTTATGCAAAAAGAAATTGTTAATGTTGATTTTTATTTAATTTTTTGGATTCATCGAGGATGGTCAATTGGTCAAAAATTTTTTTTTTCAATCGTGTAAACAAAATTGAAGGAAATGCAAGAAACAGATTTCAAATAAAAATGCGTTTAAAGTTTTTAATTTAGTTCTTGAGTACTTGTAGTGCTCGGAGGCTAATCTGTTATTCCAGGTATATACAATAAAGCTTCCTTATGGAATTCATTTTGAGCAATTTGAGTCATTTTGTTCGGATCTCTCATGCTATTAACAAAGGAACCAATTGTCTCTGATTTTAATAAGCTTTGAATATATTGTAAAGCATGAAAAAATATTAGATTTATATTTTTTGTTCGTGCTTATTTCGAGGTGAAACACCTCTTCCGAAAAAATCATTTTTTTTTCTTTCGAAACTATTATTATCGAACTAGAGAAAGATAGAAAAAATTTTCTCAAAATGAAAATTGAAGAGTATTTTGAGAGTACTTTAGAACTATAACAAAAAATTTTTTTAAAATTATACCTGTGCGCCGTGCCCATATATACAAGCGCTGAATTTATACCGAAGGACTTCGAATTTTACTCTAAAATTTTAGGAAGATATCTCGAAGAGTTGTATTACCGATTTATGAAAAGAAAAAAAATCGACTTCTTTTGTCCCTCTACTGTAGGAGACCTCCTTAAATGTCATAAATCAATCAAATCATAGAATCATATTAACATTAAGATAATCTTATTTAAGATAATCTTGGAATAAGAAAATATGAATAAATTTGCATTAAACAATTTTAATATAGATATACAGTTCTAGTAATCGAATTTTAACTAGATATGAAGATATGACATATGGTATATTTATTAGGAAGTTTGGAATTGAAATTCTTTGCTAAATAAACTTTAAGAAGACTAACTGCAGTATTGTGCAGTGATATATTCTCTTGTTTTATTCGCATTTTAGGCAGTCACATATTTACATAGATACCATGAACAGTAATGCTTACGTACAGTTCTAAGTGTGGATTTTACATACCTACATCATGATATATACAAAAATGTACGTATCAGAACTCATCTCCCTTTCAAGAATTGTTGTTATCATGCGGATTATAACCACAAAATAATTATTTCTCAATATCGCATTGATCAGTAACATGCCGGAATCGTATTGTTATAAGGTAAGTATCGATTAAATACTTACTAAAATGTGACACAGTAGTATACATGACATGGTGATAGCAGTTACATATCATTGCACTTGCTAGCTGTAATCATTGTAGGATGTATTAAAAACCGTATATCTTCCTTCAGCTAAGGAATGCATGGCTGAGGGAAGTATTTCGACTTTCGACGTTTCCGGTATATTTATATTTTTTCTTTTAGTCTTTCAACATATAAAGTATTTATGCGTGCAGTTCAATAATTTATGAGTTAGTTCGTAATATTATACCTTTTATCTCCTTGTCTTTAGTATTCTAATTTATATTTTACTTAAATTTCATTTACGTTTCAGCTTGTTTTGGCAAACTGCTTTAATTGTGTCGAGGCAAATTCGTTGATAGCGAAAATCTGTTCACAATCTTATCAAATCATATACTGACACATAACTTCACATAGGCGCTGCGTGCCGTAGGTATGAAACGCAGCGAAATGCACATTTATATTAATATAATCTGCCATTTTTGTATTTACTATACAATAATCGTAGGAGAGTTGAAGATTTATATATATTTTTAAAATTTATATTTTTTCAAAATAAATTTTTAAAAATATTTCCGCTAATGTGCATGTCTCCTACGAAAAATTTCGGCAACGCCTATGATGTAATTAAAAGTTTACGATTAATCATGTATATAAGAGAGGGCCAAATCTTACACGTATAATCAATATCCGCGAGAGAAGTTTTTATTGAAAACATCGAATTTCTATGATGAGTTCTATAAATTTGCGATAAATGAATATTCGTAACTATTTGATAATATCTATAGATAGCGAGAGAAGTGATTAGAGGTACATAAGTAAAGTCGGCCCTTTAACTGATAATGGAATGATCATGTTCACGAACTTTCGCCAGAGATTATTAACAAAATATTATATTACAATACTTATATATTTTCTTTTATTGCTTATTGGATATCTATATTGGCTTAAGATCGCCTGACGGGACGCGTATAGGCGCGCAATAATCATCGATAACTTATGTTCTTAAATATAACTTTATATTTTACATTCGTAATAATTTATATTGAAATTTATAAACATAAAGAAGTGATGGAAAGATAACATCAATAAAGATATGTTCAAGGACAGAGTGTAAATATAATTCTTTCCTGTTTATAAAAATGAATGTCAAATGATTCTTTAGTACATGACAAAACTTTTTACATTAATGCTCAAGAATAATGATCTGAAGAGCGTTTCAGTCTTAACAGGATAATTTTCTTTTGTTTCAGAAATAAATAGATAGTTGTATTTAATCGCGGCAGGCAATAAATGTAAGAAAATAAGAAGAAATGTTTCTAATGTGAAGAAATGCTTTGCGACACAAACAACGTATATTTCCCACGTTTGGGATTTAGCATTTTATTAGAATTTGAATACCTTTTTATTTAAAGCCATTTTTCGTGCACTTCAGAGCACCAACATTGATGACATTTAATATCGTATCGATATCAATATGTAACAACGATCTTCTCAGAACATATAGTATCTTGTAATCGAGAATGGTTTGAAATGGATCGAAATGAACTCAAATTTTCAGAAATACGCATTCGCGAATCCTTTAAATTCGATTAAAATGAATCCTTTTCGGAATGCATTTTTATTTATTTATAGGAAATGAAGCATGAAGCACATTTCTATGCCTTTCAATTTAAAAATAATATCATGCTTTTTTCTTCATAGTAAATGCTGCTCAATTCAAAGTTCTGAATAGGAAATGCAGTTTTTCAGTCTAATTGAATCTAATTAAATCCAATTAAATAAAAAAAAGTTTTTTTTCGCTATTTAAAATATGTATTCGGATAGATAAAATTTCAATCTATTTTAATCTATTCTCGTTTACTGGATAATAAATTTACTTCCCTTTCTCCCATTAAGTGCTACAACAATATAACGCTCTTAACTTTTTGTGGACGAATGTCAGATTTCCATTTTCCTTCCCTTTTGTTTTTTTAATTAGGAGAGCAACATGAGGTTTGACGAGCAATTTACAGGAATATATCGCGTCAAACTACACGTAACATATGTTAGAAAATTATGATTTAATTAATTTAGAAATCGTTAAAGTTGGCGGGTATTTCTTTGTTTACACAAGGAACATTCGAGGCGAGGTGGTAAACTGGCTCTCGCGACGACACGATGAGAAAACTATTACAGCGAAGTAGTTTTGGTCAACTTTTGGATACTTGTATTTTAATCTATAAATCGGACATTGTAATACTGTGCAATTTTATTCCACAGTGAGCCGCTCCTTCCGCGTGCGTTACATAATTTACTAACAACAGGCATCCCGGGTGCATTTATATATGTTACGAAGTAATTATTCGACTAATCACGATTTACACTCTCTGTCTTTTGCACACTCTTCATTAGCGTTCATTTTGTCTAATCCTCACAATGAGTCATTTACAATCAATATCTCGAATCTAGCGACACGATACGCAGCACTGTTTCTTATACAGGGGCACCTTACATATGTTTATGGTTTTCACTCTGCACAGTGGCAAGTGATCCTTGCAATCTTCTACAAATGCTAAAATAAAATAACATTATTAAATACAGTATCTTTTAAGATCGTAATGTGAATATATAACAAATCGGAAATAAAGGATCTATAAAACGGTCAAGTTGAATCTTTATCACTTAAAACTTAAATTAGTCCGTGTGAATTTATGTCTGTACTCTCATATCCAATCCTGCGCGCCGAATTTAATTTTCAGTTTTAAAACTCAAGCATTACTTAGAGCATCATAAATTAAATCAACAAGCAAATTAATAATATTGATGCTCACAGCCATCTTAGAAGATGTTAATAATATGATGCTGATGAGCAACAATCCAGTAAATAATTTTACACATTTAAAAAAAATGGTCTGAAAAAATTCCTTGTTTAATATTATTTATTTATAATGTCGCGTTTATTTACAATGAAAAAGACGTTGTTCTCACATGTACTAGTAATTTTTGCGAAGAATATTACTATACTCCGTTCAACGAGAGAATGATCTCGGATCGGACGAAAATTCGTTCGTTTTGTGCAGATCTTCATAGCTTTGTAAAGCATTACATTGCTTACTATGTGCAAATCGAGGTCATTCTCTCGTTAAATAGAGTATAAACCTCGGTCTAATGGTGTGAACGCTTGCACAGAATACAATAGAGATCATCTGCCGAAGTAATATTTTTTGCAATAAAATTATTTATAGATCTTAATATATTATTCAGCATCATCAAGAGCTTTCCAAGATGTCTGTGAGTATCAAATTATTAAATTGTTAATCAATTTACTTTGTAATATTACTACAGTAGTTTAGTCGGCTTCGCGGTTCAAATTCGAAAAATAATTTTGGCGTGTAGTTTAAAACGCATTATTACAGTACTACTATGTACTACAGTACAACTATGTACTAGTGAATACATAATAGTAATATATAAATAAAAATTAATGTAGAAAAAGTTTTTCCTCAGATTCTCGAAATTAAATAGTAAAATTTAGGCAAATGAGAGAAGAGCACAGGTATTAGAGCACAAATATATAGCGTTGCTTCTGGACATGTCAGTTTTTAAAAGAACAATGTATTAGATCAAGAGGCCACTGAAGTGATTTTATTATCTATAGCGACAAGTATGAGAAGTGAGTAATCTTTTATTTCACGTAAAACAAAAACAATACATATATATCTGGATACACGGAGAGAAATCTGTTACAACTTTGGCACCGACAGCCAATAGTACTAGAGTCCTTATAAAGTCTTATTCTACATTAATTGCAAGCTGATCGCAAGTTTGTTGCGACAGCCAATATGAAGTTGATTTCAAATGCTTCAGATTGGCTGTCGCAACAAATCGATCGGCTTGCAACTAATATAGAATCGGTTTAAGAGAGTCGCGTCAATGTGAAGTAAAATGGCGTCTAATAGGGACTCTCTTAGAAAAGGGCTCTAGACTCTCTACTACGTAGAGCATAAAGTCATGGTGGAAGATTTGATTAATAAAGTGAGATGAAATTATTTTAGATGTATCAAAATTATAAATAGGTAGGCCTATACGTTATTATAAAGGCTTTGAATTAAATATATAAAAGATACAGATATTATGTGATAGGAAAGTGACATTCTAATCTTGTCATCAATCATATTATTTTAGTGTCTTTTTTAGCAGAAAACATGACTAAAACATATTAAAACATGACTAAAACATGATTAAAACATATTGTCAAAAAGGGCGTTTAAAATTACCAGTATATGTATACACAGTAGTTTAACGATTTATTTTATTGTAAAATAAAAGTATTGTTAAATGAAAGTGTTATTTTATTACTATTTCATATCATCACTATTTCAGTTCCAAAAGTGTAAAACTAGTTCAGCTATAGAAAACAAATCTACTTCGGTCAATATTTTGTAATTTAACATAAAGTTTGTTAGCGTCGCATGTTCTAACATGTTCTAAAATGCTTCTACCATATCATTTACTCATAACTTTATCGTATTCGTAAATGATTTACTTATTAAAATTTTTAAAAGTAAACAAAATCAGTAATTTAATGAAGTTATTAACATAAAGGATAATAAAAATAAAATTATCTTAAAAGAAAAAAAAGTGTGGAAAAATATGGTAAGGAGAAAAATCGGAAAAAAACCATTTTTTCCCCAAAATTTCCGAGAATTTATTTGGACTAGGAATGCTAGTTGTTAATATATTTTAACAACAGTTCCGGTCTTTAAGTATTTTTAAATAAATTTTCAATCTGAGAGCTACATCTTCAGTTTTAAAAAAATTAATTTTTATTGTGAAATTCTCTTGTTCTCGAAGAGTTCTACAGTTTTTGATAAGTTTTGGTAACAGCTTCGGCATTTAAATATGTATTATTAATTAATTTATTAATGTGAGTGCTCCGCAAGAGTAAAATACTTCCTAGCAACTAGTTCCAGCTGACTTCTTGGCATTTTTTGATAATTCTGTAATAATTCCGATGTTTTCGACAGATGTTTTGTTCAGAGTTCCAGCCTTTAAGCATTTTTGAACAATGTTTTAATATGCACTACGCAATAAATACATGCGGACGCGGACCAGTGCAGATGTACGGTGATAAAATTGGTTAAAAACGCGCGCATGCGTACTGAAAGGTACACTATCTAAGTGAGAGGTACATATCGTCTGCACTGTAGTGTTTTCGCCAGCTCTTAATTGGCGTTAGCAATATAGTAATATTACATATATGCTTTAAGGCTCCTGACTAGTCACGGCAGCCACATTGGAATCATGATGTCAGAAGTGACACATTAATTTATGTTGCGTGCCATTTTTAAATAAAAATAATTTGGACGAAACAAAATGATATCACTTCAAAACACTTGTAAAAATCGATAAAAACTGTCCTTTTCTCCCTTGACAGTAAATGGTTGTAAAAGGCACGTAAAGTCTACATATTCCTATATTCGGGCAGAAACACACGGTCCAAGCACAGCTGTTGAAACGAGTAAAATATACGCTTTTACATATAAAATTCCAAGATAACTTTAGTTTTCATCGATAATTATGACTTTGATAAGTACGAGACAAATCACATTTTTACAATTAAGCAAATAATAACGAAATGGTACGCAACGTAAATTTCGTCGTCAAAACGTCAATTTTCCACGCCTAAGTTCGGCCATTTATCGTGGTGCGGCGCTGTAACACACAACAAGCACTAGAGACATGTTCGTGTGCTCACCTGCGGTGCGCCGAGAATGAACGAGACAGCGAGCTCCTTCTCACACTTGTTTCAAGCAACCGAAAATATTTTCTCGGTAATCTCGGCCGCTCGGCGGCCCTAGACATTAAGACTCCTGACTACTCAGCCAAGAACTCTGCGTTGACGGTGGCGACACAAAATCAGACGGTGGTCTGGCGAAACCGGTAGTCACACACTTAAGCCCATGTCCTGTGCTTGCCTGTGGCGCGTCGAGAATGAACGAGACAGCGAGCTCCTTTTCACATTAACCACTCAAGCGACCGAAAATGCTTTCTCGGCAATCTAAGCTACTCGACGGCCTAAGGCATCAATAAAGGGCGGGAGGCATTCTAAATAACGTATAAGTTTTAATAAATTGTAGTAATAGTGTACTCCTCCCATTAATCCAGAATAATATAAATCATGTTGGAACGCAATAGTTTACAAGATATTTAATTGTTTGATTTTTTATGCACGTTATATAGTATATCTCTCCTTCATAAACTCGAGTAGTAAGAATAGTTCAATAAAAGTAGAATTTTAAAAAATTATAAATCAGCATTTCTCTTCACGAAAGTCTCGAAAAGCCATCAGAAAAGAAATGCGTATGTTTGATGAGACTCGAAACTTGTAAAAAAATATGCAAAAAAAATCGAATAGTTGCAAAAAGTTACATTTTAAGAGATTTTCAAAGCTTTGCATTTAAATCTGAATGAACAGAGAGCGAATGAAAAAAAGGCCTTTTTCGGTGTTTATTTTTTTTCTACTGAACTAATAGATCGATTTTAATGTTCCACGTCTCATTTTGTAGGTATTTCGAATATTTACATTTTTGATACCAAATTTTTTTCATGCAATCAATATTTTTCGTTTTATAAGCGAAAAACGTATTTTTTCCGACTATTCGATTTGTTTTCGCATATTTTTTTTCTATGTTTAAACATGATTAGTGAAGCATTATTTAAACATTATTGTATACGTGATTAGTTAATTTTAATTCCGCTTCCGGGAAAAAATATTTTATATGTAATAATATAAAATTATATAAAATTATATTTGTAATAAATGAACAATTCTCAAGTTGCAAACATACACATTTCTTTTCTGATAACCTTTCGAGACTTTCGTGAAGAGAAATGCTGATTTATAATTTTTTTCCGATAAAATTCTACTTCTACTGAATTATTCTTGTTACTCGAATTTATGAAGGAGAGGTATATTATATAACGCGCATAAAAAATCGTAAACAATTAAATGTCTCGTAAACTCTTGCGTTTTAACATGATTTATACTATTCTGGATTAATGGGAATGATACACTATTACTACAATTTATTAAAACTTATATATATATATGTTATTTAAAATGCCGCCCGCCCCTTATTGATGCCTAGGGCCGCCGAGATTGCCGAGAAAGCATTTTCGATCGCTTGAAACAAGTTAGTGTGAGAAGGAGCTCGCTGTCTTGTTCACTCTCGGCGCGTCGCAGGCGAGCACACGAACATGGGCTCGTGCTTAAATGTGTGCCTACCGGTTTCGCTAGACCGCCGTCTGATTCTGTGTCGCCATCGTTAACGCAGAGTTCCTTGACTGAGTAGTCAGGAGCCTTAATGTTGTCTTCTATTTAACTAACAGTAAGGATACTTAATGGCGGAGTCAATCAGCATTGGCGTCATTCTCTTTATACTCACTTTAATTGAAATATGCCACGCGATAAGTATCGGCTGTCTGTGGCAAAATCATATCAGATTTCTCTTCGTGTAGGCGAAAAATAACTTATTAAAAGAATATTTTTTAGTAAAAATGGAAAAAATTGAGTTTTTTCCTCGATTTTTATTTTTCTGGAAAGTTAAGAACTCTATTAGAAACGATAGGATTCTTCGAGAACTATATAAAATTTCACTATATAAAATTTCATAAGAAAAATTAATTTCTTCGAAACTTGAGGTGCCACGTATGTGAAGCTCTTCACGTTTTTAGTTTTTTACTTTTTTTGATTAAATCAACAGAACTTATAAAACCTAACGGGAACTGTAGAACTATTATGGGTGCAAGCAAAATTGTTAACAAAATTTCCAATTTTTGAAAATGTGGTGCCAACTTAACAGAGACAAACACAAATTCTCTATTTTAAAAACACAAATTCTCAGTTCTAAGAACACAAAAGTTATATAAGCAATTATATAAGAAAGTATTTTGCGTTGTTAAAGCAGGGTATTTGTTTTATCGGAGCACAGTTGTGTCCAAAAATTATGTTTTATTGATGAACTTTTTTGTTAATAATTTTTTAACGACTAACGAGTGACGACTAAAACTTGGAGGTTATGACCTTGACAATGTATGTATGTATGCAAGATCAAAGTCATCGGAGGTTGCTCCCTTTTTTTATAGTTTTACCTAAAAAATTATTGAAGATCAATATTCGGCAAGATCAATTTTAGTAATTAATATCTTGTTATAATTATTGCGAAAATTGCAAAATGGCAGAGGATTTTTCGACTCATTGTTAGTTTAATCCGCTTTATCTATACACGAACGCTTTGTCAAAACTTACCGGATACTCTGTATATACATACATGTATATACATTGTATGTGCATATATACAGGGTATGTCCTAAGTACACTAAACAATTTTAAAGGGTGATTACACATACAAATTTCAGACGAAATCTTTGAATAACTATATATCCGAAACAGTTTAGTTTCAAAGATATTCTAATTTTTTTGTATTACTTTTAAATACAATTTAAAATAATTTTTGAAAATAATTTTTAACATATTGCTTTTGCTTTCACTAATTAGTTTTCAAATGTCTAATTATACCGTAACTGATGATATTTTATCAATTATACTAATGCAGTATTATTAAGGTAAATGTTTAGTAAAAGGGACTACCTTTCATCTGATCTTGAATTTGACATAAGTTCAGAGCTAGATTAAGATGCCGTCCCTGAGCAGTGAAATTCTTGCTCCCATTTAATTCTTCAACAATAGTGTGTTCGTAACGAATAAAAAAAAGATTTCTGCAAGGATTGAAGTAGCTCAGTTTTATTACTTTCACGTACACAGTACATGCGTATGTTTCATTTTTTACATTTTGAACTTTACGCGCTTTTTTTATTACTCAACTCATTAATTGTATAATTATAATCTATTTTATGATTAAGCTCTGCTTCAATGCGTAATAATGATAAGGCTTAAATGCTCGTTGCTCTGAATACTTATTTCTTAAGTGCAATTATTTACTATAATCCTTGTACGGAAAAGGACCTTTCAACTGAACAATTTGACACTATTATACAAAATAAAATTCGGTGTGCAAAATTAATGTTTCAGTGAATACAAATTAAGGAAATCCCGTTCATGAAGTATTTTGTAATTCGGACACTGATATTTCTTTTATATTTCGTGTGCGCAAATGTGTACTAAGATGCTATTCGACTATCTAACGTCACTTTTAGTCGAGATCTCTGAATCTTTGGTAATCGATAGTTTCCAATCAGAGAGCCGCATTAGCATTACTTAAAATGATTTTGAAATAAGAATGGAAATACCGGTCAAAGATTGAAAAATTCGAATCTAGTGATTGATGAACAATTTTCTCAATTATTCGCATCTAGCAAAAAAGAAACGATTATTTTTTAGAACTTTAAAAACAAAATGCCGCCTCTCTAAACTTGTCGCTTCTTTATTTAGGCATAACTTAAATTAATCTATGATACTAATATGTCATTGCATACGAGAGTCATTTGAAAAGTTATGAGCCTCAGCATGAAGATGATATTACTCATCAAAACTATTCTGGTAATACAATCGTACATGCTTTGAAAAATACCTGTGAAAATTTTAGCCATTATAGACGCTTAGCTGTTGTTTAACATTCATAGTCATTTGTGCCAATCGATGTCAGTGTTTTTGTAAAAATGAAAAAAAATCGAATATCGATCACCATAACAAAAAATTACGAATTGCGGTTCGAATTAATTAATTACTCACCGTATTTAGATCTGATCCCTAATGACTTTTTCCTTGGTTCAAAGTTAAGATAGATTTTCTTTGTGCTGTTAAAATAAGCAATTGGAACGATAGATTTGCCGCTCGTTATCCAGCGGCTGAAATTTTGTAATTTGAACAGTTTCAACTACAAGCGTCAAACGTTCAAACACTATTGATAATGCTGACATACTGTATTAACCATGTTGATCATCGTTGAATGCGATATACATAACCTAATTTATTCTTTTTTTTATTGTTGATCCAGATAAAGGATTCGATGCAATCAGAATAATCTAATAATTATTTAATTCAATATAAGTGTATTAATATTGCAAATAATACATGAAAAATATGAACAACATATCGAATTTGTTGCTCAAATGTCAAATTTAACTCTTTTTCTTCTATAAAATTGTCGTTCTAGTTTTACGACAAAAATCGTCACGTGATCTTTTTTCACTGAAACGGCCAGTTTGAACAGCTCGTGAAAATGTACCTTTAGAATGTGTCCTCGAAGGACACAGATTTTTATCAAACGAAAACACTAAGGGGCTCCGCAGGAAACTGAGAACAGAGAATAAGAATTTCAACCTATCAGAAATCATGTATTGTGGAATACACAGTTTCTGATAGGTTGAAATTCTTATTCTCTGTTTTCCCTGTTCCTTTTATTGTGCGGAGCCCCTAACATCGATTGGCACAAATGACTCTCAAACAATAACTGAATGTCTAAAATCATGATGGAAAGGATTGACATGGTGTGCTCAGTTTGGGCAAACCACGCCTCTTTTGCGAGTCGAATTATAGTTCGTAAATTCAGTCTGAAGAAATAAATGATGATGCTACAACTGATCTCTATGCATCTTCGTTAGATTCCGCTGCGTCCTTTTCCCTCTTTGTTTCGAAACGTGAAACAACATCAACTGTCAAGACTTAAATACAATAGGCACAGACAATAGGCGCAGGCAACAGGGAATAACGAGCCGTCCAATCAGAGTTTTGGTGTATAAGTTCGATATTATATTCCAGAACTCTGATTGGAGAGCTCATTATTCTCTGTTGCTTGTGTCTATTGTGTTTAAGCCTTTAAGTAATATTAAATGTGATTTTAAGAGTTTATTAGTATATGTGTTACATTATTCGAAATGGATTTTTATTGGAATTATTCAATTATTCCTTATTAAATTTCTATTGCATTTTCTAAGAAAAACAGAATAATTCCGTAAGTGCCCTAAGAATTCCGCCAAGCTATACGTTGGTGAAAGTATTGTTGGGTCATTGTACTTATTTACTTATATTTATGTATTGATTTGTTCATTTATCCAGGAAAAAATGTTTTATATATAATTGTGTATATACAGGGTGTCTCTTAAGATGAGTCGTTAAAAAGTGCTTCGTCGCCGCTCGAGTGTGGGCCGTTCTACGAATTCGCGCGGCGCGGCTTAACCGCATATTGGCTTAGACATTTTCTTTTCTCAGAATGATATAAGACTTTTTTGTTTCCTTTGATCCATTCTCCGCCTCCAATGTGACCTCGATCCATCTTAAGAGATATCCTGTGTGTGTGTGTGTGTGTGTGTGTGTGTGTGTGTGTGTATATATATATATATATATATATATATATAGAGAGAGAGAGAGAGAGAGAGAGAGAGAGAGAGAAGAGACAGAGAGAAAGAGAGACATCACAATATAATTATAAATATATAAAATATGTTCATACATACATATACAATTATACATATATATACAATTATAGAAAATTATATAAATCTTATAATATTTTATAATTTACATATAAAAAAATTTTGAATTTTTAGAATTTCTGTATTATTTTGTAACTGTTCAGAAAATATCTCAAATTTTTTTATACGAATCCGTTACGTACAATATTTCAGAATACATATTATACGTAGGCTGCTGGAAAAGTTTCTTAACAATATGAAAAAAAACGTGTAAAATTCGATAAATAGCTTTATTGTTTTTCGAAGTATTCGCCTTTAAGATCGATATATTTTTGCATATGCTCGAACCAATTTTCGAAGCATTTTTTCCACTCTGAGGCTGTAACTTCAGAAATCAGTGTACAAAATGTTTCAACAGCTGCTTCAGGCGACTCAAATCACCACGCATCTTCTTTTTGATGAATGTTTGGGAACAAAAAGAAGTCATTAGATGGTAAATATGGTGAATATGAACAATGATTTCATCATTTCGACATTTTTACTGGATAAAAAAATCAACGGTTGACTGTGTGACAGCTGGCGTTGTCATGATGAAGGATGGTGCGACGATTTCGGTTTGTTCTACGCAATTCATTTATGACTTCTGACAAATAAATTGTTGTATACCAATCAGTATTTACAATCCTTCGATCCTCTAAAACCACGGTTGCCAGTATAACTGAAGAAACAAGCAATCATTTGCTTGGCAACACTGCGTGAACGAACAACTTTTGTTCCGGTTCATTTTGAAATACCCAAACAGTGGATTGTTGTTTACTTTCGGGCTCATACGAATAGATCCATGTCCCCAGTAACGATGTTGTAGACCAAATTTGATCGACCTTGGTTGAATTTCTTGAGCATTTCTTTGCTCCATTTAACACGAGCCTGTTTTGAGCTTCGATCAAATTGTGTGGGATTCAACGACTGCAAAATTTCCGTACGCTCAAGTGATCATGCAAAATCATATGTATTGCTTTCATGTCAATGCCTAAGGATGCCTGAATCTCGCTGTATGTGATATGCCGGTCTCGCTCAATCATTTCACGCACAGCATCAATATTAGCGGCAACAACAGACGTGAATGGACGACCTTCACGGAATTCACAAAGAAAGGCGTTTATGCTGAAATTCGGCAAACCAATTATAAATAGTCCTATGATGCTTCATCCCCAAAAGCCAAATGAAATCGATCGATGCATTGTTTCGGAGTTAAATTACATTTGTAATCATAAAAAATCATTGCCCGAAAATTTTCACGCGAAATTTCCATTTTCTCACAAAATAACTTCTTTTAAAATACTATGCAAACAAAACTAGTTGGCTTTACAAAGTGTCAACTGAATTATAAGTTAAAAACGTCTAATTTTACGGATATGATAGTAGCAGAACGTTGGCGCCACTGGAAGTATTAGATTGCAGAAACTTTTCCAGCCTACATATATGAAAAATTGTTTAAAAAAGTATAGATACTTTGAGTATATATTTCTAAATTTTTCATTCTTATTATAGTTCCTACTCACTCCAACGAACATGTTAAAGTGTAGGAGCTAGGGTAAAAGCATGCGAACAAACGTTAGTAATACTAAATAGATACATAATAAAAAGAGACAGAACCTAAGTGATGTGCGTACGAAGACAACTAAGGTTGGCTAAACTAAAACTACGAACGAGCAAGCGAGAGGACAGAGAATTAGAGAGAGACGCTTGTAAATTGAGCACACTATGGCTGCGTTCGGGCAGCGTGTTATCAACGCTATTTATATCATACCATCCTTGTTTCACGTTTAATGGACGATGAAGATAGAATTATACAAATAGCGCTAATAGCGTCTCTCCAAATCCAGCTCATATAATCCTTCCATCAGGATCCAAAATGGCTACAATTTTCACAATTTTATTTTGCAAAACATACGATTGTAGTATCAAAATGGTTTTGATAAGTAATGCCATCTTCATGTTGAGACTCAAAACTTTTCAAACGATCATCGTATGTTAAGGTGTAGTAAAAAGAAATCCATTATTTTTCCAATAGAAAAATGGCTTTAGTAATCTGTATCTCGCGTTGTATAAGTGCGATCGGGTTACGCTAGATGGTGTTAGAAAGATAAGATTTCGTACTAAAAAACTTCTTAGACAGTTTTGTGATTGCTTGACTCAGTATTGTTTGAGCGCGCGTCAAAGATGGACATCAAAGAGAAAATACGCCATATTTTATAGTTTTTCTTCGATAAAGGCGAAAACGCAAGCCAGGCGGCTGAAAATGTGAATAGTGTTTATGGTCCTGATGTAACAGCCAATCAAGCGCAATTTTGGTTTCGTCGATTCCGTTCCGATAATTTTGATATCAAAGATGGATCACGTTCTAGAAGGCCAATTGTCGAAAATGTCGATAAAATAATGGAAATCGTCGAGTCATGTAAGTACTGTTTCGATTGCCCAGGAACTAAACATTGCACAAAAAACCGTTTGGAACCACTTGAATAAGACTAGATTCAAAAAGAAGCTCAATGTATGGGTGCCACACGAGTTAACGCAAAAAAATCTCATGGACCGAATTTCCATCTGCGAATCGCTGCTGAATCGCAACAAAATCAACCCATTTCTGAAGCGGATGCTGACTGGTGATGAAAAGTGGATCACTTATGACAACGTCAAGCGAAAACGGTTGTGGTCGAATCGCGGTGAGCCAGCGCAAATGGCCAAGTCAGGAAGGTTTTGCTGTGTGTTTGGTGGGATTGGCAGGGAATCATCTACTATGAGCTGCTCCCCTACGGCCAAACTCTTAATTCGGACCTGTACTATCAACAATTGGACCGTCTGAAGGAAGCAATCGCTCAGAAGCGGCCAGCATTGGCCAATAGGAGAGGAATTGTGTTCCATCAGAACAACGCAAGGCCACACACATCGACTCGTCAGAAGCTCCGGGAGCTTGGTTGGGAGGTTCTTATGTATCCACCTTATAGTCCGGACCTGGCTCCAAGTGATTATCACCTGTTCCTGTCTGTGGCGAATGATTTTGCTGGTGAAAAATTCGCCTGAAGAGAAGCTTGTGAAAATCGACTGTCCCAGTTTTTTGCCAATAGGAACGAGGGTTTCTATGAGAGAGGCATAATGGAATTACCTTCAAAATGGCAACAAGTTATTGAACAAAACGGTGCATATTTGACCTAAATCGAATCATTCTAATTATACTAAATAAAGCCTTCAATTTCATGCAAAAATAATGGATGGATCTTGTTACTACACCTTATATCAAGATTATGACCTTGAGTGACTTCCGACAGGTTTCATCCGGTTCGTTCTTTGTTAAAAAATTATTAAGAAGATCCTTGTTTTACCGATTAAATCATGTAATTTTCGTATAACAAATACTTTTTTCCAGGATTGGATAGTGCTAAGTTAAAAAGATAAAAGTTAAGTTAAAAAGTTAAAAAGTTAATTAATTTTAACTTAACTTAATTTAGACTCTTAACTTTTTATCTTTATTTAGTTACATTTTATCTATTAATTTTTTATTTAATATTTTTGAAGTTAAGTCTCAGACATAATACGCGGTAATAGAGATAACTTAAAATGAAGTAAAAATAGCAAAAGTGAGCAAATTTATTAGGTGTTGACCAATGAAATTATAAATATTCTAGTGAATTTGTTTACTTTTGTAATTTTCATCTCATTTCAAATTACACAATCGACCCTTAGATTTCAATCTGTCAGAAACCGTATATTTTGATATATCTAGTTTCTGATTGAAATATTATTCCTTATTAAATAAAATATAACACATCAATACTATCTTCGGCTCATGTGAGCTCACGTTGAGCTCATGTGACCGGTTGTTCAGTGCAGAAGGACTTATTTTCAATGACTTGTAAGGAAAGATGTCCGACAAAAATTTCGAAATTGCTTTATTACTTAAATTTAATAAGTATATGTGAACAGAATATGTAAATAGAATATAGAGTATTTTCTAAATGAAGTATATATTTGTCATTTTCGATATTTGTAAGACTGAAACCCTAAAATCATGAAATAAAAAAATAAAAAAAATAAATTTAACTTTTAACTTTTCAATTACTTTTTTATTAACTTAACTTTTAATTTAATTACTTTTATTATAAATTAACTTGTATCTTAATTAAGTTAAATTTTCAAGATTGTTTAACTTTAATCCTAACCCTGCTTTTTTCCTCTTTCATCGATTCGAAAATCCTTTTCTAGGATTAAAGTATACGCATTAATATTGGAAAGTGGAGTCTATGCCGAGAATAATCAAAAAAATGTCAAAATTGATTATATTTTTTATCATTTCTTAATGTAACATGACGTCTCAGCTGTCAAATCATCATTTGTTTAATATGAAACCTAGCAAACGAAAATGGATTGAAATTAATTGAAATTGATTCAGATTTTCAGAAATATTCATTCACGAATGTTAAAATGAATGCTTTTCAATTCTGAATGCATTTTTATTCATTTATAGGAATTGCATGGAACATATCTCTATCTGCCTTTCAATCTAAAAATAATATTAGCTTTTTCTGTGCATACAAACACAATTGTAAATACTGTTCAATTCAAAATTTTGAATAAGGAATGCAGTTTTTCAATTCAATTGCATCCAATTGAATCTAACTGAATCCAATTAAATCCAAAAAAAATATTTTGCTATTTAAAATACGCATTCGGATAGAAAAAAATTTCAATCCATTTTAATCCATTCTCGTTTGCTGGGAAGCTTTGCAACTTGTACGTACGAAGTGGTTTCCAGATACATATTGGGTCATCTAAAAAGTATCCACGGTTTTTTGTCACTAGATGTGTGTTGATGGTCATATATCTAGTGACAAAGTACCGCGGATACTTTTTAGATGACCCAATAGTTTACACGAACAAACAACGTTGAGTTCTTAGAATTAGACTTAGACGCTTTATCGCGACGAATTTGTTATACGAAAATTCAGGGTGCGATTACATGGAGCGCGGTACGCGGGACGTGGTACAATAACTAATAGTAACTAACTAGGTAACTGCGGAAACCGCGTATTACGTACCGCCTATTTCTTTCGCTGATATTGGGTCATCTAAAAAGTATTCGCGGTTTTTTGTCACTAGATGTGTGTTGATGGTCATATATCTAGTACAAAGTACTGCGGATACTTTTTACATGACATGGACAATATTACATGGAGCGTGGTTTTCGTACGGTTTGCGGCACGAACTAGTGACAAACTCACATTAGTATGAATTTTTAAAAATATATGAACTTATTTTTATGCACGCTTTATCGATACTCTTATTTTTTTAACAGATTCACTTAATAATTGCATTTAAATTAATTAATTCCATTAAAAAGTGCATAGCAGTGTATAGTAATGTGAGTTTGTTACTAGCTCGTGCCGTAAACTGCGCTCCATGTAATATCAACGAAAAAAATAGGCGGTACATATGCAGTTTCCTAGTTGCCTAGATAGTTACTATTAGTTACTGTACCGAGAATCGCGCACCCGCGCTCCATGTAATCGCACTCTACACGAATGTGCGATTGCGTGTATCATAGGTTACATGTGGTAGTATATTAAGACATGCGATGCGTGGCGCGCGGCGCGACCTCTGGTGACTTCGTCGGAGTTCGACCTTTAGGAAGCTTCCCCTTAACAAAAAAGTTCATTACTTTATGGGACGAAACAAGGTCTATAATAATTGTACTATTTTTTCCATAAGGGTTTTCGACTTTCCACACGAAGCAAGATTCATCTCATCTCTTCCTTCTGCCATGAGACATACGACTTTTTACGCAAAGCAAGGCCTATTCCACCTCGCTCCCTTGCTAGGAGCACATGACTTTCTAAGCATAAGGGAATGGTAATGCAATCTCGCTTCGCGAAAGTCGTGCGCTCTTAAACAGGGGGAGATGGGATGAATCTCAGTTCAAATAAAAAAAATCATTACAAAATCACAAATTTTCTGCTTTAAAAACAAAAATTATATAAAAAAATGTTTTCAAAAAAAATTTTTATTTTTAAACCAAGAAATTATTTTAAAGCAGAGAATTTTTTATTATATAGCAGAATTTTTTGTTAATAACTTTTTAACGAAGGACGAACGCTGAGTAAAAGTTGTTGGAAGTCATTCATAACCTTGACAATATATGTTAAAATCAAGATTATTGGAGGATAGTCCCTATTATTAAATATTTATCAAGATCTCTTTAATACTTCGATAGAATAAGCCATTTTTAATTAAAAATCAGTAGTCAATAAAACAAAACATGTTAGTCGTTACAAGACAAAAGAATTGATCTTATTTTTGTCTTGTCATGATTAACATGTTCTATTTTATCGATTATTGATTAATTATTATTGAAATGATCCGTGTGACTTTATTTCAAATGTTTTTACGAACATGGTTTTTCTATTCGTTGTTAATATGTACTTTTACTTTTATGAATTTCTTATTTATTATAGCGTTTAACGATTAAGTAATTAGCAGTAAAATAGAAATCTTCCTGAATGCGAGAACAAATATCTTTTTTTCCCTTTTTCTTTTCCTAATAAAATTAAATTAATTTTAAACATATGAATGTAGTGAATTCGCTTCGCATAAAGGATATTAAGGAAAACCGAATTTTTATTACTACAAATTGTTAAAACTCAACTATTACTTATTAAGAATAAACTTATAGAGTGGGGAGTAGTCCGCTTACGCGGAGCCTTGCTACCTTATCTCAAGGAAAGCGCGAGTATAGGTTCTACCAAATTTTGAGGAGTGTCGATTGGTTCTGAAAGGACACTCCCACACTCATTTTCAGAATATAAAAGGAGCTGTCAAAGACAGAAACAGTCCTTCTTTTCCTTCTTTTCCTTTTTTCGGTCAATTCAGTCACCCAGCCAGTCAGTCAGTCGGTTATTCAGACAATCAGTCAGTTACTTAGTTACAGTTACAGCTACAGTTACAGTTATACAATCAAGGTGAGAGTTATTCTCGCGCTTCTTCAGAATCTTACTTTTCTTTTTCATTGTTTTACTTATAGCATTTACTTATTTCAATAAACGAAAATATTGAATCGAATCTATTGATGGAATCTCTAAATCTCTAATCGGTTACATACAAGTACATATACATATATGAATATCTGAGGTTGTGCGACTGTCGCTGCCAATAGCGTGGCCCCCATTTATTAACACTTCCTCGGAGAATTCATAATTTTCTCATATTCAGAGAGCTGTTACGACTGTCGCTGCCAATAGCGTGGCCCTCGTTACGACGGTTCTCCGGAACATTATTATTATAATTCTTTTTCTGTATTATCTCCATGCCTACCAAAGGCGGACGAAGACAAAGAGAAAAGAGATTGAGGTTCCAAATTAAATCGGCCCTTATTTCAAATCAAGATTACCCTTCCTCTAAATTATCCGGTACTTCCCAGTGAACCGCATTCTTAACCGCACAACTTAATCTCCGGTCCCCGAGTAAATTGTTTAAATACATTGACTCAAAAACAGAGAAAATCTCAACAACATTAGACGTAACACTAAAAATATTACCTCGGCCAGGAATCGAATCTTGGCATAATTTAATTTGTGATATTACTGCTTTTTAGTTATATTAGAATTGCATTTCAAAACTGAAAATGAAATTCGGCGCGCAGTTTGCAGAATTAGAAATATGTATTATAATATATAAATTCACATGGAATTATTTAAGCAATAAAAATCCTGCTTGACCTTCATTTCCGATTTATTGTAAAATAACATTATCATTACTAATATGGTTTTATTAATTAATCGATGAGAATCTGAACTAGGTTGAAACATATATTTACTTGCTTAATAAATAATGTAATTTACACTTGAATATCCTGTGTTGCTTCATATTGGCATTACTTAATTTGTTAGATTTAATCACTTGAGCTTATTTTATTTATTAATTTGTTTGGTTTCTAAGTTTTCTTCAAAACAGGATAATTATAAGTCTTAGAAATCTTAGAATATTTCAGAAGTTACATACATGCAAAATTCTAGAAAACAATTTAGTAAAGGAAAAATGACCAAGAAATGTTCAACACAAATAAGCGAAGACCATATTCGATCAAAGCGAACTTTGGCATCTAATTTTTTCGTATTAATTGCCAGTTTAAACATTCACACAATAATATTATTAGGCATCAAAATCTTTGGTGTGAATATTTAATATTGATCGAATATACGATGTTTGTGTTCATTTGTGTTGAATTCTAGAAAAGATGTAAATTTTCTCAACATTTCTGAAAAGTGTTACAATTTGTATATAAAAAAATAATTTTCTAAAATGTTATAAAATTATATAGAAATTTTGAAAAATTCTGAAAAATTCTATGAAGAATTCTAAGAAAAATTTTTATCAAGGCATTAGTTAGCATGAAGGCTAAATCTTAAAATCTAGTATATTTTTTTTTTGCAAAAACCTACCGGTAGACTGAGGACAAGGCGGACCCCTGCATGTTTTCATTACAGGAGGTCGTGGTATATCTCTACAAGCATTTCCCGCTGGCTTCTTTGTACCAAACCAGACACATTGTAAAATCCTATATTTGATACCGTCTTCTTCACAAGATGCAGTGCACTGTCAGAATATTACTTTAATGTAAACATTATCATTATCAAAATTTTTAATCGGTCTATTTACCTCAGTCCATTCGCCGACCCTCCAAACACCCTTACAAGCATCATTGTAGCATTCCTGTCTTTGTAGCGGTCTCGTAGCCTCGTCACATTTACTCGTGTCTAACAACGTGACGTTTTCGTGTCCATCCTTAGCATCGTGCACCAGACGACAGCTAATGTCTCGTTTCTGCATTGCTGTTTTCCAATTGAAGCATCTGGACGTTTCACACGGAGTCCATTCCGTGACATGCCATTGAGGGCATTTGCCCATTCCGCAGGGTTTCACCTTCTGCGGTACTGGATATCCGGCGTCCTCACACAATGTCTGACCGATTACCGTTCTTGGCGAAACGTGCGTGAAGTTGCCATCTGTTTTCGTCGATCGAACTGTACACTGTGCACCTCGCATCTATGACAATGAATAATTTGTAATGCAGTTATTTCGAAATTTTTTTTAGTAGAAATATATTTTAATATGAAATTGGATGAAATTTCAAATTCTTTTGACTTTTAAATATTTTCATTAAAATGTCGTGATCTCTTTAATTCTTTTTTCGGATAAATTAACAAATTAATAAAATTATATATAATATGTATTTTAAATGATAGTAAGTAGATAATGTAAATGAATGAATCATGATGAAATAAATGAATGAACAATCATATATCACAAGTAGATGTTTAATCATTCAAATTTTTTTATCGCTTCAAACATTTCTTAGACAATTGCTTAACAATGATAGTAATTAAATCTAAATATTCTTTTTATCGAATTAACTCAAAAGAATTGTAAATTTTCTAATTCAAGCTAATCACAGTTAGAAAAAAATGATCTTACCTGGAATCCACTTCCTCCGCAAGTTTGAGAACACTTCGACCAATCGGTCGTAACCCACTCGAAGACCAGAACATTATCCGCAGCTGCATTATAAGTCCTTCGTTTAATTATTGGACTGCTTAAACATTATCAAGACAATGTAAATTATTAAGTACAATCTTACCTAATACAGCGAGAGATTTTACAGCGGTATTTTTTGTTGTGTCGTCCTCTTCCATTATAGTGGAGGTCAAAATGTTCGCGGGCTTATCTCCATCACGTTGTCCCTCTCTAAATGTCTCTTTTAGATCAATTGAGAAGGCCTTTATGGAGCCAGCATGATCCTCTCGACTATGAGATAAGTTCTTTACGTTCTTATCAGGATTCTCCCTAACAACATCCGACCTCAGATCATCTATCAATGTCGAATCATCTCTCGCTCTATTTTCGAAGTTTTTAGTAGTCTGAAATCGTGCGATTGTATAATCCGCCGTGTGATTTTCCACATACGGCACGATTTTCCGCTTATCCAGCTCTTCCTCGAACGCTTCGCTGTACTCGATTGTCCTGTTCGTATGGTTCAAACTACGATGATCCGACTCCGATATCCTTAATCGATCTTCAGGACTTCTAGACATCATTGTGGAGGTGATATTCGATGGAGCTTCAGTTCTCAAGCTTCCATAAATGTCGTGATTGATGGACTTATCACTATCATCGGTAAAACTGTCTGCTTCCTTGAGCATTTCCTTTTTTGTGCTCGAATCTTCAATGTAATATACGTTCATTTCATCGTTTTGTGAAGATGTGATAGATTCTGTCGTATCTCTGCTTTGAAGGACGTGACTTTTGGGCGTGGTGCTCCAGTGATCTTTATATCCGGTTTTCGACTCTTGCCATTGTCGTTTAACATTTTTTAATGATTCTTCGATATAATCGATGTCAGGCTTTGTAGTAAGCTTGGTATCAACTTTCTCCATTATATCCGATTTAATATTGTCGCCGTGTTGCAGCCCGAATACAGATTCGTCCAAATCGTACGGATCGACATCGATAAATATCCGTTCTTCATCTGGACCGAAGGTCTCATCCGGGATGGCTGTGTTACGATACAAATTGTCAAAGTTATCCTCTACATTTTGATACGTGAAGTCGGCTTCTTTATTAGACATTTTACGCTTTGTTGTCGCCATTCTTTTATGATCGTCCTTGACAAATGATGTAGAAACGGTTCTGCGATTATTACTTCTGGCTATTTCGCTGTGAAACGGCCAATAGGCCTACATAAAGCGTGTTAATATTTAACATTTAATAATGTAACGCTATATGTCGAGTAAATTGTCGAAAATTTAGCTACAATGGCGATACAAGCAGGCAGACGCGTCTTATATAACTCCATCAAGTTTATTTACAAATTAACGTCTTACCTTCAAGCTCGATATCAAGTAGCTTAAGTGCGGCACAAGAGTGGAAGCACTTGATGGAGCAGGTGATTCCACGGACTCGTGATATCCCGGCTGATTGATAGTCAAATATCGAATAACCGACATCGAGGAAAGTTAGTCCAGGAGTGCAAAGCGAAATACAGAACCATCACCAGAAAATTAGTTTGAAATTCATGCACATACCATTTGTTAAGCAATGTCAAGATACGAATTATTGTAGCGGGAGATAATCTTGACAGTAGAATGCTTTTTCGCGTACCTGGTTGAGAGAGGTAACAGTATGCTCTTTATGCATCATCGTGGCATCTGACGGAGTGGGACTGGTCTTTTGCTTCTTTTGATGTGGTTTTCTCGTCGGTTTGCTAGGAAACGCACGTTCATGGCTAAGATCCTCACTATCAAAACGGTTTCCATAAGCTGCTATAAAAAAGAATCAAAGTTGCGTGTGCATGAAATTAAAAATTATTAATAACTTCCATTATTTTTAAAGTCTAGATTTGCAGTATAAGCTTAGAATTAAAAAATTTAATATATTTAATTTCTTTTTAATTCTAAGCTAAAAATAAAGAAGTTATTAAAATTTTATTGTTAATTATATTAGATTTTAAATTTTAAGATTACACAATCTAAGATTTTAAAAATATTAATGACTTACATTATTTTTGAAATCTGCATTTGTGTATAAGCTTAGAATTAAAAAAAAATCTAGTAGATTTAATTTCATTTTCATTCTAAAACTAAAAATAAAAAGTTATAGTCTATAAAGATTTTAAAAATAATGGATGTTATTCATAATTTTTATTTAATAAAGAATTTATTACGGTTTTTAAAATTTGTACAATACATTTTGTAGCCGAAAGATTTTGTTTTTTACTATTATAATCATTTGTAACGGTACTGAATATATAATTGGAACATTTGCGCTAAATTTAATGCATTTCATGTGTTCTAAACGATCAACTCAAATTTTTGTGTTAATTTAACTCAAGATAAATATGTTAGAAAGTAAAAATAATGTCAAAAATATATAACTGATGTAATATTTAACGTGTTGAGTTGTAAATTTTTGAAAGAAATTTTACAGTTTTAAATCAGAATTTTGTTGACTATGCATCGATCTACATAAAAGATGTAATTCTTTTGATATTACTCCAGAATCGATATATACAGCTACTGATCTGGAACGATAAAAAAAATTTTTTCCGTATCTGAGCTTTGTATTATTATATGTTTTTCGAATAACTATTATAATTATATTAAATAGCAGTAAAGAACTTGCAGTAAAGAATTTTATAAAAACAATTGTAAAAGCATTGTTATATCGAAATTTAGGATGTAGTAAAGTAATAAAAAGACATAGATATAGAGTTACATCAATTTATTCTTCGTAATAAATGTATAAGACATAAATATAAAATAAGCAGTGAAAGAAATAAAAGAACTTATTTTTTTCGGGAATAAGAAGAAAAAATTAAAAATGTATAATAGTATTGTATGTATAATAGTATTGTAAATGTATAATAGTATTGTATTGTACCGTTCAAAGTCTGGCACAGCGCAAAGAGGTATATATTCATTTGCTTACTTATATGTATAAACAATTTTGGCGTTATATTACAGTGAATTATGCTTCTGTAATAAAATAATATTATTTACATCAAACTTAAACATAGAAAATTTGTGTCTTTGTAATACTGTGTGATTGCTGGAAATCGTCTATAGTAAGTAAATAGGTTCAAGGCTAATTTTCTCTTCCCCCTTCTCTTCTGCTTCATTACAAAGACAAAAAGTTTTGATATCAATTATTATTTATATGAGATATTATATGAGATACGTAACAAATAAAAATCCAACAAAATTTATTTAAATTATTAAGAAATATATCAGCTTTCAGTTCTCTAGAGCAAATTGTGTAAAAGCAAATTGTGTAACATATTTTTTCAATAAAATTAACATTTATTGTTTGTTATATTAATATGTATTTTATTCATTTACTTTTGATTTATTTTTAAAATATATTAATTTTTTTGTTACTTTTTATTTATTTATAAATTGCGTTATTTTAATATTAAGAAAACATTTGAATATTAATTTAATACAAAATATTCAAATAATAATTATATTATATTAAATTATCACGCGAATATGTTAAACATTTAACACAACAATTTTCACAAGGATCGATTTTAACAGAAATACGAAATGTCTTCTATTGTACAAAAGTGAATAATTTTTTAAATAAAAATATTTACCTGCATGATCAGTGTATGGACTTTCGCCAGAATTTGCTGGTGCAGAATCGAGATTCGCGTTTCGTTGTAGGTGAACGGAATTGCCAAGTCGTAAATATTCCTCGCTACTTATCTGCTCTTTGGAACGAAATTTTACTATCAACTGCGTCTCTGCGTGCGAATTTCCCGCTAAAAAGGATTATTACCGAATTTTTCATAGCAACGTGTCGAAATACGCACAATCTAGATATATCAAGCGAAATCGCTTACCAATACAACCATAGACTCCCGAGTCCGAAGAAACTATATCGATTATTTTCAAAGCTCCCTTTCTGCTGATCTTGTATTTTCTGGATTTTCGTATTTCCTTGTTATCTTTCGTCCATACGATCTGCGCTCTGATAATATTGTATTTGTAGTTATTTTGTCCGATTCATAATTACACAGATTTTGTACTTACTTGTCAAACTTTCGAACGGGACAGCGAATTTTAATAGAAGGTGTCCCTTGAAAAATCTTGGCAATTCCGCCAATCTTTAAATCTACCTTTGCATTGATATCTGTTTGATTGTACGTGGTATTCAGACTCGTGATGGTTGGTGGCATGTTAGAACTTAAGTCTGAGTCGTGGCAGGCTCTGGTATTACAAGGTTTTTCGCTGGCTGGCTTTTGAGCCGGGCATTCGCGTTCCTCGCGACTCTGCTTGCGACCTTGCGCCATTATCTGCTCGCAAACTACGTCTCGCTTCTTCACACCACCACCGCACGTTCTCGAACACTAAAATTATTCATTTAGATTAAAAAAGTTTAGGAATTTTTAAAACGTGCTTCCTAGAGTACTTACAATTACATATATAAATCAAATTATATAGAATATACTGCTGCAATTAGATAATTCAAATTCTAAAATTTCCAACAGATAATTTAAATACATATTTTAGTTTATATTTGAAAATAATTTAATATATACATTTTTTAATTTTATAATTTTATTATATATTTTAATATAGGAAAAGCCTATAGGAAATTTACTATATATTTTAATATAGGAAAGGCCCCTAGGTTATGAGATACCGAGTTCATTTTGAATAAATGAAGTCTATGGGCAAAATTTATAAAAATAGTAGATCATTTTGAAGGGAATTTAATAAGCTTTAAGATAATATTATGTAAAATTTAATTTAAATGCTATTTTTTTTAATTAAAAAAAAATATAAAAAGTGAGCAAATCACAAAGTCAAAAATTGTGTTGCTAATATGAGATGCCCTCTCTAGAAATTGATAATAAAATGCAAAGTATTTCATTGCAGTATTGCAATTAAAAAAATTTATGTAATGTTTCTAAAATACAAACAGACACAGCCAGTGTGCATGAAAAATGCGACGCATTATACCCAGTACTCGTCTTCGGGTAATTGAAAGCAAGCATCGCAGAAATAGATACTCGATGTTTTTCATTCCGATTGTCCTTTTTATTGTATAACATTTATACTTTTTACTAGCAACGATTTTTATTACATAGGAGCATAAGTTATTTCATATTAGACGATTATTATATGATTTTCATGCCTTATGATTTTACGATCATTAAATCTTACTTCTGTAATTAAGCAATTCAAAATATCCCATATTTTCAGAACGATCTTGTAGCTCTATCATTACATGATAGAGTTATATAAATTTATTGCCAAATATTTACTTATTAAATAATAAACAAGATTTTAAGGCTTATATCATTGAAATTTGAAGACATCTCTATTGGAAAAAATCACGTCACACAGTTGCATGATGAAATCATGTAATTAAAACATGTAAATCACGTTATGGATTGTTCCAAATCAGCCAGTCAAAAACGCCGTAGATGATTTGGACATGTAAATTAAGACTCTAAAACCAGACATGTAGTTGAGGATTAAACCACTGTAGGTTGTTATTCTCTCTCTTTACCCCCTGCCTCTCCCCCTCTTCCTCATCTACGCACGCACGCACGCATGCACGCACGTAGATATACAGTCTGTTCAATAAGAACGTGATGCTCATTATGTTCAATAAGAACGTGATACTCATTATTCTACAAAGAGTGACCGTAGCGATATCTTCCTGAACTCGTTTGAACCTTTATTTCGTGCTCTTTTGCGCAATATATCCTACCAGCACATTGTGTAGTTTATGTCAGCGAATTTATTATTTTTACAATGAGTGCCAAATTCTTGAAGCGGTACGAGGCAGTGTTTTTAGTGAATGGAATGGCCGGCAATGTCCCCAAATGCTAATCCCATTGAAAATGTGTGGTCGTACATGAAGATGAAACTCAAAGGAAAGCCAGTGTACACGGTGGAGCAGCTGTCATTTCAAATTAAGAAGATATGGCGATCTTTGCCAAAGAAATATGCAGATAACCTCGTCGAAAGTATGGAAAAAAGGTGTCATGCAATAATCAGTAATGGAGGTGATTGGACAAAATACTAGGGTAGGTAATTGCGCAATAGCTAATAATGTGTACTTCAAAAAAAAAAATAAAAAACTGTATAAATGTTTATAGTTTTTTGATTATGGCAGACACTTTCTTATTGAACAGACTGTACCTACATTTTCAGGTAAATTTGGAAACATCACTAAAGACTTGAACGTGAGACTAACCAACGTGTGTTGGCGTAAATAAAATGAACACAATAATTAAAGCACCCGAAGATGTTTGATCTTATGACTGTACAAAAAATGTAATCTATAAGATTTCTTATAATGATTGCGTCCTATGTCAGACAAACAGGCCGACGCCATGTGGCGAATATATGATATATCTTTGTTTTAACGAATTCATTTAAAATTTGATCCGTAAAATGATCTACGATTTTCACATATATTTTCGTGAAAACGAAAATTTTATATTTGGAATAATTGCGGATTTTTATATTTTGTAGTTAATTTTTAAGTTGTAATTTTGGATCCTTGAGGTGAGTTATCTCAATTTTTCTCGCATAAAATACTATATTTAGTCTATAATTAATTCCATTTCATTGTTTATAATTAAAGAGAAATGGCGATGATTACTGTTATGATCTATCGTTATTAATTTCATTTGACTAACTAACTATGTGATTGAAAACGCTGAGATGACTGGAGTGTTTCTCATACTGAGAATTCTATTTTGGATTTTTAACTGTGCTGAAGACTTGAACGAGAGTCGAAATGTTTACTCGATAAAGAGGTTTTTATACATATAAATCTGCGCAACGTTTACAGTGCTTCACTTTCATTAACCTATTTTTTACATATATCGTTGTTAAATGAAAATTTCACAATACTCGCATAATTTCCTTAAAATGATTAAATTTTTTTATGATCTTTTTTTTTATAAAGATATATAAGAAATTTTTGCCTCTTTACATCAAGTAGAGTAAATTCTCTCATGTTCTTTTTGTACGAATAAGGGAAATAGTTTATATCACTATTCTACTCCGAGTTAGTGTAACAAAGAGCTTTTTCCTCGAGATTGTTGAAGCTTTATACAAACATGTACAAATATATACCTTCCCCCATTCCCCTGTGCTCCATTTGACAGGACAATCCAGTACATTGCAGTATCGTCTATCGGCGGGCGGTGGTTGCGGACACATGTAATTTGGAACGGTCACTGCTCTGTTGGTGCCGGGTGTCACCTCGTGGATACAAGCAACGTCACGTGTCTGTATACCAATACCGCAAGGGCTCATGCAAGTGGAGAATTCGCTATAATTCCACCTGTGGGCGTAGATGATCACACGTTTGTCAGAAAAGATCGCACAGAGAATTGCGTCGTAATATTAATTAAACCTTCTCAAATTGCATACAATTCGCAAAATTAACGCAAATTAAACGGTAAGGCATATTATACTAAAAAAATCATTCAAGTATTTTTTAAATATAATTATTGTATTAGGTGTTGGAATTAATTCGTAGCGTTTTACAAGTGATGGGAAGTACTTTCATTAATGTATTTTTTAATGCTCATATGAAATAAATAACATTCTTTCATTAAAAAACGCTACGAATTAATTCCAACACCTAATATAAATATATAAAACTTGAAAATAAGAAAATAAAATAATAGATTAAGAGGCGAATCAATAAACAATTTCATCAATTTATAAAATAAAATGATCAAATTTTCCATATCCTTATTTGTAGAGCATTACTGCTCGCATTGAATAAAATTTGTAAACATACAATTTGTAAACACAGTGAGTACAAAAAGTATTCGTACAGAGAAAAAATTTTTGAAAAAAACTTTATTTTTAAAAATTAAATATTATCCAGAGAGAAATGAGTCATCGAATTGATGTCAAATCAATATCGATACGATGATTTCAACACCAATTTGACGTCGATTCGACGTTTAATTGATGATCATTTCTTGCTAGGTAATTAACAATTTATTCACAAAGTATAAAATAGACTGTATGTTTCTTAAAATTTTATATATATATATATATATATATATATATATATATATATATATATATACCAAAAAGATGTGTATTAATTATAGAAAATATATTATCTAAAAAATAAGCGAAAATTAAAAATTCCATTATTTGAATGCTCAAAAAGTATTTGTACAGTCGAAGAATTTATAATATCAGGAATACATGCGAAGCTCATTTGTATATGTTAGAACAGAATGTATTCATTGTATAAAATTAATGTTTATTTTCTACAAATAAGACTTTTTTTATAAAAAATTTCCTTGTACGAATACTTTTTGCTCTTGTATATAGTAACATACAAATTGGTGTTATGTGTCGTTATTTTGATATCAAAATAACATTATATGAAGATGTCACTTTAACATCAAAATGACGACAAATGATGTTCAGTTTGCGCGCGCGCTACATAGATAGTATATTTAAATTCTGGAGTTACTGGAGTCTTTTTGGTATTTATTAGGTGTTGGAATTAATTCGTAGCGTTTTTAATGAAAGAATGTTATTTATTTCACATGAGCATTAAAAAATACATTAATGAAAGTACTTCCCATCACTTGTAAAACGCTACGAATTAATTCCAACACCTAATAATAAGATGTATGACTATTTATTATTTATTAATTACATCTTATTAAATATTAAAAAGACTAAAAAATCTGTACCAAAAAATTTTCATTGATTGCTGAACTCGAGACTGCTTTAATGTCTACTTGGAAAAATGTATTCATGGAAAGATCACCATTTCTGAAGCACTTTAAAACTAATATCAAAGCTGAAGATAGCTATTTTGATTATTTATTATTTTTATCTATTTAATAAGATGTAAGTAACAACCCAGAATTTGTTTTCAATGAATATACTTACTGATAATTTGATAAATTAAAACACACACAAAATTTTCAAACTTATTTGACGCCTCATATTTTTTTTATTAGCTATAAGAAGCAATCCCAAGGTATTTAACAATTAAACAAATTAAACATTATTATGTAACATGAAGTTACATAATATTCTAATATTTAGGCATTAAACTAATCGATATCGCAGAATTATAATATAATTTACCTTGGAGGACATGGATGATCATTACAGACTCGTATCCTCGCCTCTGGCTTCGTTTCCGCGGAGCATAAAAGCGGCATCACCGTTTTCCCGGTATCGTCCCGCACACAATTTATAATAAGATCTTGAACACCTAGAACGAAATAGAAGCATATGTAAAATTGGTGTGTGCGATTCGTCATAAACGATAGATAATCCGCCCGGAGCATACGCTCTTGTCCCTTTGTATTGCGTTAGTCGACACAGAGTAATCTTAATACGATTATACCTCAACGCTGTTAATTGCACAATGACATCAGCACGATTTTGCCGGGCTAATTAAGGGCTATGTCGACGAGTTAAATTCATTTCGCTAATCCTATTCAATAAACGATTAATATCGACTTTGCACAGACTACACAATGCTCTTCTATCTCGTTTACAAATATCTATCTTCTATCGCGTAGAAAATTAGAAAGAATAAATAATCAGGAGTTATTAAATCGTTTTACTTGTTCAAGGATACTAAAAGATACGCCTGTAAATAAAATGTGTGGAAAGTGCATTTTTACTAATATAATAAATATTATATATAATAAATATAATAAAATATTTATAATATAGCAAATTATAATTGAGTCTATTTGAGTTTATTTAAGGAGAATGGACGGAATAGAAAAAAGGCACTATTTTACTTGGACAATTTTACTTTTTCCGGAAATTAGCTTCTTTATATGTATAATATTGAGCGTAATAGAGAAGTATTGTAACATGTAATTTCTTAAAGATATTACATAAATTCATTTGATATTGTATCCATTTGTGTACAATATAATAAAAAGTAGCACACAAGTTATTTTAATTTTTATTAAAATCAAGATTTTGAAATTAGTAGAGTCCGACTGAAACTTTCATTGAAACTGAAAATGAACACTCATTAGTGTCAGTTTCGACTAAAACCATATAGCTTTTCTTCATAAATATTAATTTTAACATGTGTAATCATTGTTTCAATAATTAATGTTTATGAAGAAGTACTTATATTCTTTGGCCAAAACTGATACAATCGAAATTTTGGTTTCCAATTTTGGCCAAAATTTAATTATTGTTTTGAATAAATTATGAAAAAAAAAAATAAGATATGTGGGCATGTATATACATATGACCTTTATAAGATTCGATTTTTTAATTTTGGTTTTAGTTTCGGTTGATATTGACATATAGCCAAGTGTTTCGGTTCAGTTTCGACAAAAGTTTCGGTCGGACTCTAATAATTAGGTCCGACCTTATTCCATTCATTCCCTTAAATAAATTCTAAATTTCTTAGAGTGAGATTTCATTCTAAGAAATGTAGAGAGAAGTATAATAAAATATATTAAATAAAAATACATTTTTGACAAAAAAGTTACATACAGATCTAGCCGTTGGGATTATTTTCTCGATAACGATGATAGATATGGTTTCGATGCATAAAATCTTTCTCGTAGGTCTTGTCAAGAGAAAATAGTCTTGTGGCATTATTCCGATGATATCTATCATCCGTTTCCGAAATAATGGTCCTTTTATTTATACACATGTTCATATTTTTTTTTATCAAAGAATGTATACAGTAACTCCGGCAAATATGCCGCACTAGGATTTACGCAGAGTCGGAAAAAATAGAAGGAATGAGGGTAATTTTCCCGTAATTACTCTGTTATACCTTTATGTTATATTAATATTGTATTATGATTTCAGTTTCTTACTGTTAATTCTTATCGTACAAGATACAATTTGGTGCCTTATTCATACAAACGTGAGGCACTAGATCCGTTCGTTTTTTTTTATCTATTCAGAACGATTAAAAAAAAATCTCTAAAAATTTAACAACATGCTTTCAACTTTTTAAAATAAATATTGGAACTTCTTTATTTTGGAATTATTTTGGAAATAATAAAATGTTGTATAATTTATAATTATCAAAACACTCAAAGAAATTTGAGCTCGAACAGGAATCGTTCGGTCACTAGCGACCCATACTTGTAAGAGAGTTAATATTAATGAAATTATTGTGAGTTGAATTGATTTGTCACTGTGTTAAGTAGCGCCATCATAAATTATAATCTGCATAAAATAATTACTATAGGACGTGCAAAAGACTTAGTGATTATTTCGTGATAAATGAGTGTAGAGGAACAGTAAAGCATGTTGTATAACAAAATAAAAGTATTTTGCTCTTCTATTCTTTGGTTAGTTTGTTATTTTATAAATATCCCACCTGTTTGGGATATATAGCATTTTTAGCGGACGGAATTTACAAAGCCGAAAGCATACAAAGTGCGCAGATTGAATTCAGTGCACTAAATGCAATAAACGCATTACCTGAAATACCTCATGTCATAACATTTGTAATACATGTAAGATTGAATTATTATTTAGATTGTAATTATTTATTATTTCATATACATATTTATTATTCTTATTATTTAATAAAACATGTAAACATATTTTATAAATTATTGTGTCATTTTACGTCTTATTTATATGCAATATTTGTAAATTTTTTATGAGCTGTACATATCTCTTCCCTTCCGCTTATGAGTAGCCATATATTCCACACCTATGGGATATATATGCAAGGGTTTAAAAAAGTTTATTTTTTAATACGAAATATAAATATTTCGGATTTCTAATATTTTTTTCATAATAGTAGACAGTACAAAGTTTTTGATATAGTTCGTTTATTTTAAATATAATAAATAATACTTACTAAATTAAATTTTTGATAAGTGCGGTATATATATTGAAGTTACCCTATTTCTTCATTAATAAAAATATAGCGATTCTTTGAATTTGTATCAAAAAAACTTGATATGGAATAAGTGAAATCTTGATATATGACATTAAATTCTATTCGGGGGTAATAAAAATTCACAAATATTTTCATCTCACACAATAGATACGTCATAGGGTAATGCAATCCTAAAGATATATTTGGGATATGTGATATCTTATTCTTTTTTCCTATGATGTATTTCGGATATTTCTGCTGTATGGGACACAATAATATTCTTTACTATACATACGATGAGTCGTTTGTGTCTCGGATTAATCTTTTTTATTACTTTTACTATTGATAAGTAAACAAAAATTATTAAGTGATTCTACATATTCATTAATAAAAGTATTTATAAAATAGTGTATTAAAAAAAAAGGAAAAGAAGAGACTGCTAAATGTTTCTAGTATAATTTAGTGAAATGTTTCTAGTATTTCAAAGAAATAAGATGTATAAGACATGAATGATTTAATCATTTATATCAAGAGCTAATTTAATTAAAATTTAATTAAAATTTAATTTGATTTCTCGAAATATTTGTTCATTGGCATGATGCAAACTTGAATGGAAATTGTTCATCATTTAAAATCCATATATATGACAAAGTTGAGAACTTGAAACCTCGTGGATTTCCCGAGTAATAGAGCTCGGCCTCTTATCCGTTCGGGTCATATTATCAAAAGCAATTTTGGCGAACAATAGTTGTCCGAACCGTTACCTCCTAAGCATGTCGCGCTGCAGGGAGTATAGCCAGTTTCCTTCCATGAGTACGTAGTTTGCACGTCGCTACCCGGGGCGACCTTGATACTGCTGTCGTATCCGCTTCCGCCGGAACTACCGGACGATGATCTACTATACGAATCCGTTAGGCTCGATTCGGCGTATCCGCTATCGCCAACTGTGTCGATCCTGTAGGACAAGCTGTTTTCCAGCAAACCGCACGGTTCCATCGTACACTTCTCCGTTTCAACGGGCTTCGGGCCGGAGCACTGACTGTCCGGTAGTTTAGCGATGGTTTGGCTGAACTCGAGGAATATCTTGCAACGCACCTCTCTGTGCCTGACACCCTCGCCGCAGGTGACACTGCAGGGAGACCATTCCTCGGCGATGAACCTGAGAACCCAAGTTCCACGATTGATACATTCCCGAATTCGCGTAGGTATAACTTATAAGATAATGCGATAAGAGAACGTGAGCTTAATTGGAAACTATGATAACTAGAATTTTGGATCGTGAAAAGATGAAAAATGCATTGGACGCCTAAAATTTGATCATTTATTTTCCATATGAATACTTAAGAGAAATTTAAAGCATATAAATTATTCTTTATATATATATATATATAATCGCCAAATATTTCATGAGCAGATAGAGAGGATTAAACTGAGTCGAAAAGTCCTCTACCATTTTGCAATTTTCGCAATAGTTAACAAGATTAATTAAAAATTGCTAAATATTGGTCTTGAATAATTTTTTACTCAAATACTCAATCAACTTTACAGAAAAACTGCAGGAAACAAAAATCATTTATTTTCTTCTCATAAAGTTCTGAGAATTTTTCAGAATTTTTTCAGAATTTTTTAATACCGTATTTTCTTATGTTCGTAAAAAAAAATGCAGTACTAAAAAGTTGATAAAAAATTCTGAAAAAATTCTTAGAACTATATAAAGAAAATGATTTTTGTCTCTTGCAGCTTTTCTATAAAGTTGATTGAGTATTTGAGTAAAAAATTATTCAAGACCAATATTTGGCAATTTTTAATAATTAATATCTTGTTAATTATTGTGAAAATTGCAAAATGAGGACTTTTCGACTCAGTTTAGTCCTCTCTACCTGACCATGAAATATTTGGCGATTATTTCCAGATACCCTGCATATATACAACTAAAACACTTTAATCTCTTTCTATTAAAACGAAGTATCTCCAGTCTGTAAACGTTAAATTGTGATTTAAATTTAACGTAAATGTTATAAAATCGCAAATGCGTATATATAATAATGATATTTATCAATAATTAAAATTTTTTATTAAATACAAAAATTTATGACTGTACTTATAAATGTGTATATACATTTTATTATCAAATTTAATATATATATTCATATATTAAAAATAGTGAAATAATTATGATTAACCATAATTGTCACAGATAACAATTAGATTAAATAAAATACTAGATATACATATATTTATATTTTTTATATATTTTTAAATATAATAAAGTTTATTTTGATATCATGTAGGATATTAAAATTTAATTAATGACGTTCCGTCATTATATTCAACGTTTCTATTTATTTGAAAAATATTTCTCATTAAAATAGATATTGGCGTTTGTTATTTTTGTACATAATATGCATTTATTATTTATTTGTACTATAAATTATTATAAATTATAAAATTTACAATAATTTAAAATAAATTTCACACTATAAAGAGAAATATATATACAAATTTTTTAAAATATAAAATGAATTTTCAATGCAGCTAAATATAATTTTGTTTACAATTTATGATAAAAACAGAAAAAAATAATAAATTAAACTTCTTAGATTTATATTTAATAAAGACAACAATAAAATAATTTTTAATCTTTTTCACAAGAACATTTTCCAGGAAGGTATTTACATTACAATTTTCACAAAACAAACAACACACTATCACATATTATAAGCTAAAAGAGAAATTATCATTGGTGTGATTGACAAAATAATTAAATTAATACATCCGAGTTTTCACAATGAAAACATAAAAAATACAATCAATTCATTATTAAACAATAATTATTCATTGAAATTTATAATCTCTATAATAAGAAATAAACTAAAACACCATACTTACGCAAACAAAAATTCTAATGAAAATAAATCATCAAAAGATAATAAAATTTTTACAATTCCATACGTAAAAAACATATTAAACAATTTGCAACAAATTGAATGATATGCGTTTTGCGGGTTTCCTCCGTGTCCAGATCCATTCTTGGAATGCCAACATTTCGTGAACCTTGCAGTCCATTTCATTAGGGCGAGGAACAGCTTGATACTATCATTTATACATTCGATTTTGTAAACATTATTTTTCGACATTTTTTGTAAATAATCCTTCCCGGTTTTGATAAATTTATTTAATTTATACGGTATTGTATATGTACATATATGCAATTTGATAATTAATCTTTTTCACAATATCATTCAATTTGATAATATTCTTGATGCTTCCACGGGTGCTTTCTATATAAAGATTATGCGAATTTCCTCCGAGTCCAGATCCATTGGAATGCCAACGTTTCGGGAATCTTACAGTCCGAAAGTATAGAAAAGCCATAGAGATACAAAAACACCCTAACAATCTAAATAGAGATAATGGCTACAACATAAATAAAATATGGAAAATTATTCTCCCGGTTATTGAAGACTGACCAATTTCCCTCACCTCTCCCCCCCCCCCCCACCACCATCCAATTCTCTTCTTTTGTCCCATCACTCCAACAAGTAGCATAATATAAAAGGAACAACCCGAAGAAACAGCTCAGTATCAGACTGCTCCTCGCCTTGATGAAATGGACTGCAAGGTTCATAAAACGTTGGCATTCCAAGAATGGATCTAAACACGGAGGAAACTCGCGAAACGCATAATCTTGATATAGAAAGGAGCCTCAAGAATATTATTAAATTGAATGATCAATTATCAAATTGCATATACGTACAATACTTATAGTATACATATAGTATAAATTAAATAAATTTATCAAAAGGGAAGGATTATTTACATAAAATGTCGAGAAATGATGTTTACAAAATCGAATGTACAAATTGTAATGTTACATATGTAGGACAAACGAAGAGGCAGCTAAAAATACGAATCATAGAAGAGATATAAAAAAAATTAGTGGTTATTCCTCAGTTATATATGAATATAGATTATCTAACATAATTTCGATTGAGAAAATGTCAGAATTTTAGACAATGAAGCTTCATATTTTGGTAGAGCTGTGTCTGAGATAATATATATAAAAAAGTAAGCTAACAGTATAAACAAATAAAGTGACGAAATTATTATCTGATACATATTCTTCGGTATCGGGTCGCCTTTCCCCCACTTAAGTATATATTTTCAATGATGTGTAATCTCATAACTAAAGAGTAATGTTACTGAATATTATTGTGTTATAAAACGTTGACCAAGAACGTTACAATTTAAAATAAAAAATCAAACAGACGTAACATTGTGCAATTAAAAATCCTAATAACGACCACTAATAGAGCAAAAGAAATAGATGTATAATAAATTAATAATTTGACATATATTTAAATATAAGACATCGTAAATGTTTTGACTCACAGAATTTTCCTCAATACAATATAAATTTAAACTTACTTACAATCTAATTAAAATTTCTTACATTAACAGAACAGTGTAAAATGATAATAAGTGTTCCTGAATAGAATCAGTCATCCGTCCTCATAAAAAGTTCTTCGTAATTTTCAAAATATTTGTCATACTATGCCCACCGAATAGATCAGTTTTGTTAAGAGTGATCAAAACTAAATTCTCGTTTAATAGCGAGAATCGTGTCATTTGTGTGTAATGTTTGTAATATACAGGGTCCGGTAAAATGATCTCCTACATTTTAATCTTTAATAAAAACGCCATTGTAAATGCTATTTAGATTTTATTTTTATTAACTGAAAATTTATGCTATGCCAATTCGTCAATGGTTCGGGGGTGGCGTTGAAAAATCTTCGTTTTCAGGTAGCCCCAAAGGAAAAAGTCGCATGGGGCAAGATCGGGTGACCAAAACTTAGAGAACTTGAACATTCGGATGTGTGGTTTCAACAGGATGGAGCTACGGCTCATACGGCAAGAAGGACAATGGTTTTAAGGGAAATGTTTCCAGGACGCGAAATCTCGTTACGTGGAGACGTTGGGTGGCCTGCGCGTTCATCCGATCTTGCCCCATGCGACTTTTTCCTTTGGGGCTACCTGAAAGCGAAGGTTTTTCAACACCACCCCCGAACCATTGACGAATTGAAAGCAGCAATACGCCAAGAAATTATAGGAATATCGCCTCAAATTATTGCTCGAGTGATGAAAACTTTTAGAAATCAGCTTCGAATGTGTATCGAAAAAAATGGTCACCATTTGGACTCTGTAATTTTCAAAACTCAATAAAAACAAATGGCGTAGCATAAATTTTCAGTTAATAAAAATAAAATCTAAATAGCATTTACAATGGCGTTTTTATTAAAGATTAAAATGTGGGAGATCATTTTGCCGGACCCTGTATTATAAAAATAAATATTGTAACATAGTGATCTAAATACAATAAAGATAATAAAAAAATTATAATAAATTCGGCAAATAGGGAATTAGCGCTGTAATGCGCAATCAATTTCAATATTATTATATTGTATGTATCCTAATTTAATTATTAATTTGTAATATACATATTTCAGCTAATTTTATAGCCATCCTTAGTACGTACAGATAATTCCATGTGGAAACGTAAGCTTTGAAATTAATATGAAATTTATATGAACTTAAGCTACGGTTCTCACATAATTTTCCTTTTTAATATCCAATGTTTCCATGAGAGGTCAATCTTCACTTCTTTGAGAAAACGCAACCAGCTAGATGGAGCTAGTCAACTGGTTTTTTCTTAATGCTTATTAGGATTAAGATAATATGTTATAATTTTGTTTTTAAGATAAAGGTTATGACTATCAAAATTGACTATATAATGCGGAGTTTACAACAAAAGTTAGATGGTTGTGAGGTCTTAAATTTTAGGTAATTGATCAATCAATAGTCGATTATTCTTCTCATATTTGACTGTGATCGGTTAATTTCTTAAGGTAATACACTCGCGACAATACCAATCCAAAAGTTAGGTCCCATCACGTGCTCGGTGACCGATACTCCCACTCTCGCCTGTGAGAGAAAACTTTTGATTCTGCCTGTTCACAATCGCGCAGACGTAGATTAATAGCGCGCAAATGTGGCAACGTCGCATTGTCAATGACATATAAGTATATTTAAATAGATTATCATAAATAGGAAAAATCCCTTGCAAGATACATAGATTACAATGTCAGATCGACTGTAACCTTACCATCATAACCTCGAACGCCCTAAATTGAACGCGATATATGCGAGAAGTACGGTGTTACCACATGTTCAATGACCGTCCCTTTCATATACCAAATAAAATCGAAAATTGCATTCTTTTGGCTTTATTTTCCAAACTAAATCGTCAAAAATTATGGAATTTTTTTATAATATCCATTTTAAGTTCCTCTATCACATTGTTTTTTGTTAATATCTCATTACTATTTTAGATTCTGTAAAAATAAACGCGACATTTTCATGAACTTTGAGGCAACGTATAAAATGTGCAGTTTTTAATTGCTTATATCTCAGTATTGAAATGATCAATCTCATTATAATTGCACAAGCGTGTCAACATTGTCTAGTACAATATATAATTTCAAATTCAAGTCATTCTGAATACTTTCAATTCGCGAGTGTATACTATTGTACTTTAAGATCCCACAACTGTCTATGACTCCTTTAGATTCTCTGCATAAGCGAAACTTTTGTTCTTATTTATCCTCGTATAAAATAAATCTGTGACAGATAAAATCGTTACGATAACGGAAGAATAGAATGATGCGTTATATACGTTATGTAGACGTAAGGGATACGAGGAAATTATCAAATAGTTATACAGAAAGAGAAAGTTATAATATAAACACTGACTGAACGGAATCTAGATTTAACATCTTATGGAATTTCTTATGGTGGTAATGGTTGTTCTAAAAGCTGCTACCATTGTTCTCGAATTGCGATCGATGTTACATATCCCGCGAGGATTGTAGCGAAACGGAAAGTTTATACGAACTGAGAACTTGATGAATTAATCGTTTGGTGGTCGTCTCGCGGACTACCTAAATTGGATTTTAAATTAGATCAAACAAGATATACATATGTTTCTTTACATTTTCCTTTACAAATTACATTACAAAATAAAACAAAAATACGTACATTACTCTTATCTACATGTACATATCAAAATGAAATTCGTAGGAACATTCAATTATGTCACAGCTTATTTATAATTAAATTAACTTTAAATTAATAATTAAGATATGTTAATTTAATTATAGCTCGAAATAAGCCATGACATTGTGTTAATTTTTTAAGAAAATACGTAGGCTGTTGGAAAAGTTTCTGCAAACAATATGAAAAAAAAACATGTAAAATTCGATAAATGGCTTTATTGTTTTTCGAAGTATTCGCCTTTAAGATCGATACATTTTTGAAATACGCTCGAACTAATTTTCGAAGCATTTTTTCCACTCTGAGGTTGTAATCTCAGAAATCAGTGTACAAAATGTTTCAACAGCTGCTTCAGGCTATTCAAATCGCTCACCATGCATCTTCTTTTTAATGTTTGGGAACAAAAAGAAGTCATTAGGTGATAAATCAGGTGAATACGGACAATGAGTCATCAATTCGACATTTTTACTGGATAAAAAATCAACGGTTTGACGTGCTGTGTGACAGCTGGCGTTGTCATGATGAAGGATGATGCGACAATTTCGGTTTGTTCTACGCAATTCATTTATGACTTCTGGCAAACAAATAGTTGTATACTAATCAGTATTTACAGTCCTTCGATCCTCTAAAGCCACGGTTGCCACATGTCGGATATAACTGAAGAAATAAGCAATCATTTGCTTGGCAGCACTGTGTGAACGAACTTTTGTTGGTTTCGGTTCATTTTGAAATACCCAAACAGTAGATTATTGTTTACTTTTGGGCTCATCCGAATAGATCCATGTCCCCAGTAACGATGTTGTAGACCAAATTTGATCGACCTTGGTTTTCTTGAGCATTTCTTTATTCCATTTAACACGAGCCTGTTTTTGAGCTTTGATCAAATTGTGTGGGATTCAACGACTGCAAAATTTCCGTACGCTCAAGTGATCATGTAAAATCGTATGTATTGCTTTCATGTCAATGCCTAAGGATGCCTGAATCTCGCTGTATATGCCGGTCTCGCTCAATCATTTCACGCACAGCATCAATAGACAAGTGGCAACAACAGACGTGGATGGACGATTCCTTCACGGAATTCGTCACAAAGAAAGGCGTCCACGCTAGAATTCGGCAAACCAATTATAAATAGTCCTATTGGATGATGCTTCATCCCTAAAAGCCAAATGAAATCGATCGATGCATTGTTTCGGAATTAGATTACATTTGTAATCATAAAAAATCATTGCCCGAAAATTTTCACGCGAAATTTCCATTTTCTCACAAAATAACTTCTTTTAAAATACTATGCAAACAAAACTAGTTGGCTTGGGTACAAACTGTTAACTGAATTATAGGTTAAAACGTCTAATTTTACGGATATGATAGTAGCAAAACGTTAGCGCCACTGGAAATATTAGATTGCAGAAACTTTTCCAGCAGCCTATGTATACGAGTATTTTTTACTCCATGTTCATTTATTTATTAATTATGTTATCGTAAATAAAAAAATTATCTTATATCAATATAAAAGTACTTATATTTTATCTTTTTCAAATATAAATACTTACATATATCAATATATGTGAGTACTTATATTTGAAAGTAGAAACAGAAGAGCTGCTAGATCTATAATATTATTGTCACTCTAATTTAATTATAATTACTATTCCCATTTCCTTTTAAATTTTTTATTTTTGTATATTATCTCTTATTGAGATCTTATTTAACCCTCGGACAGCGGACGTCGAGATACTCGCATGCATGCGGTGGACGCAAGATTAAAAGTGACCCAAGAATGAAATTGTTTTAAAACGTTTGAAAAGCAGTTTTTTATTATAATATGTACCCAGCAAACGAGAATGGATTAAAATGGATTGAAATATTTTTCTATCCGAATGCGTATTTTAAATAGCGAATACTTTTTTTTGGATTTAATTGGATTCAATTGGATTCAATTAGATTCAATTGGATTGAAAAACTGCATTTCCTATTCAAAATTTTGAATTGAACAGTATTCACAATTGTGTTTGTGTGTAAAAGAAAAAGCTAATATTATTTTTAGATTGAAAGACATAAAGATATGCTCCATGCAATTCCTATAAATGAATAAAAATGCATTCAGAATTAAAAAGCATTCATTTTAACATTCGTGAATCAATATTTCTGAAAATCTATTCATTTCAATTCATTTCAATCTATTCTCGTTTGCTGGGTAGTAAATTATTTCAAATATGTGGGAGAAGAAAAAAAAACACATATTTATCATAGAAACAAATATCTATTTATTCATTTTCTTCAAAGTTGAAAAAAGTAAACAATTCTAACTCGCGGATCTGGCGAGACCTTGCGTCTGTCAGCGGAAGATTAAAATGTTTTTAATTAAAGGAGGAGAGTCGATTGGTTCCTCTTAAATTTTGATGTCTTGTCAAAAAATATATTTCTCAAAATAGGTTACGTTCATCTCAAATGCTTTGAGGTCAAACGAACATGATTGCACAGTGCTATATACAGGATGCCCCCGACTTACGGGATCACCCGGATGAAGAATTATATGGTGTGCAGTTCGGCCAAACCACGCCTACTTTTGCTCCGCGTCGTCAATAGGATTTAAGGGCTAATTGTGAAACACGAAACAAGCATATTCATAGCCCGTTCTTATTTTAAAACCGTCTTAAATAATGTCTTAAGATACTAATACAGTTCTCGGATTGACTTACGACATCTTAAGATTGTATTTAAATGTAAGAATCGACTATGAATACCAATTTGTTTCGCGTTATGAAATTAGTACTGAATCTTTCCTTGTTTAACACACTTTATGTTTCTCTTCCTATAGAAAGAGAACCTAAGATGAATTATAAAGTATATCAAACAAAGAAAGATTCCAATTCACTGGTACTGATTTTATGACGTGAAACAGGTTGGTATTCATAGTTGATTCTTGCATTTAAGACTATCTTAAATACAGTCTTAAGATGTCAATCCGAAGACTGTATTAGCATTTTAAGAGATTATTTAAGACAGTTTTAAAATAAGAACAGACTATGAATACCGCCCCATATTTAGCGTTTCACAGTAGTTGGTAGCTCTTCCTCCTTATAAACAGTCCTTAGAGAGGGCAAAAATTTAGAAAGAGATTGTCCAACTGCACACACTATGTTATCTCTTCCATCATGGAATCATTTTTCGTGAGTAGGCAGAGCGAACTGAATTGATCTGCACGCACGCATACACACACACACACACACACACACACACACACACACACACATACACAACAGCTTGCAAAGTAATATTTGCTCATTGTTTATACCCTAGCAAATAAGAATGGATTAAAATTTTTTTAATGCGTACTTTAAATCTATGAAAATGGATTGAATCCAAGCTGATACTAGTTTAATATGTGAAAAAATTCATATTTAAGAGTTACAAATTGTATTCCTAAGACATTTATAATAATTATATTTGAAATTAATTAACTATTTCAAATTGGTATTAAAAAACGCACTTTAGTGAGGTTCCAACCTGGGACCTCTGGATTATGATTGAATTTTCTACGTTACCCGCTACACCACTTTTTCAAATGTGTTATTCATTCTCTACTTCAATTACAACTAGCTAAACTAGTAACGAAATTATATAGATATAATACAAATATCATCATTTAACAAATATAATAAAATATAAACAATTTACATTACTATGAGACAACATTGGGTGTCGAATAATCTAATCTCTCATTTGGCCGATGTCGCGCACCGTGATTAGTCTATTCGAGCTGTGTTCGACTTGGTTTGCGAGTGTTCACATCGATCATTCATTTTACTTCTAATCCAAGAGAAATAAAAGAACATAGCTTAATTATTTTTACGTTACAACTTTTTTTAACTTAATTGGATTAAAATGAAAAATTTCCTACTTATAATTTTGAATAATTTAAATAGCATTTATGGTTCATTTTTAAATCAAAACTTTTTTTATTCAATTAGATCGAAAAACTGCATTTCATATTCAGAATATGAAATTGAGCAATATTCACGTTGCACAGAAATTGCTGATATTATTTTTGAATTTAACTGAATTAAAGAAACTGTACTTCTTATTCACTGTTAATTATTGTTGTTTGATTGCTTATGGATAAATATTATCAGAGTTTAAATAAACTTCACTTGGTTACTTAACATAATTTATTTGATGACAATTGTCGCTTATTACAATAGTTTACTGATGTGATTATCAGTTAATTGTTACATGTCGGAAAGTCGAACACAAACTCATGCCTTTTCTTTCGCCTTTTGATCTTCGATATCGATATTAATTCCCACTCCCGACTACGCATGCGCCAATGACTCGAGATTTCGTCGATAGATCGAAAAGTCGATGAGAGTACAATTAAATTTCTACATTCACAATTCTGAATTGAGTAGTATTCACAATGCACAGAAAATGCTAATATTATTTTTAGATTGAAAGACATAGAGATATGCTCTATGCAATTCCTATAAATGAATAAAAATTCATTCACGATTAAAAAAGATTCATTTTAATATTCATGAATTCATATTTTTGAAAATCTGAATCCATTTCAATCCATTCTCATTTGCTGGGACAATATTAATCATTTTGGAACTTTATCGGCATTATATTTCAGATTCCAATATGTTAATATAACTGTCGGCATCAAATGCAGAAAAAATTATATCTTTTAATATGATTCAGATCATTCTGTATATATATAGCATAACAAAAATTAGTTTTTTCGGTAAGGTAATTCGATAATGCTGCCATATCGAAAATATAAATTTCTGCAATGTATATATACTGTAATATATATTCTCTGCAGTATATGTACAGGCATCATATAATAATGTTAGTTTCAGCTCAAAACTTGAGATGAATAAAATTTATTTTGAGAAATACATTTTAACGAGATGCATCAAAATTTGAGGAGGGTCAAAATCAAGCCTTATTGATTCTCCTCTTTTGAATTAAATTATTTCTGACAATAAAACAAAGTCATTTAAAAAATACATGATCATTATTCGGATTAATAAACACCGTGCCAATTTGACATATGATGTCAAGGTCATGACCATTTTTTAAAGATTTTAGCAGTTACTATTTAAAAGTTATTAACAAACGAAGTTAAAAAATAATGTCTTATTTTTTGCTATTAGGTGTTGGAATTAATTCGTAGCGTTTTTTAATGAAAGAATGTTATTTATTTCACATGAGCATTAAAAATACATTAATGAAAGTACTTCCCATCACTTGTAAAACGCTACGAATTAATTCCAACACCTAATATATACTAATGGACATATGACTTTTCATGCGAAGGGATTGAGGTTCACTCCATCTACTCGCCGCCTAGAGGCATACAATTTTCCACACGAAGTGAGTTTCAAGTCACTTTCACCCCCGTTTCGAGCCCATGGTGGAAAGATAGCATGAGGCTTGTTCATTTTGACTGAACTTTTGCACCAGTTCATCTTTTTTTTTCCTCTCCAATAGAAAGCGAGTTTCACATTCCTCCTGCCATGGGGCGTACGACTTTCTATTCGAAGCGGGTTTCATCCATAGACATAGTATCTCTAGATCGAGATTTGTTAGAAATTTGAGGAGTGAGGGTAGTCTTCATTTAGAAAAGGACGCATTCACTTGGCTCTAGAGTGGGTATAGAGAGTGACGCCAATTAACCGGAAGTCACCATTTGGTGTCTACTCCATCCTACATCTTGATACTCCAGATCATATATCTATATGACATAATTCCTCTTAATAATTCTTTTTTCTTTAACGTTGTCTTCTTTTTAACTAACAATAAGGACACTTAATAGTGGAACCAATCAGCATTAAACACATGCATTGGCGCCACTCTCTTTATATCAAAACGAGAAAGAACGCACTCTTAGTCCAAGTGCGTTCTTTCTCGTTTTGCGCATGTGTATAAAGTGAGAGAGAGGATTGAAAGAGAGAACGAGGAACTGAAATGTAACAGTCATCGGCGAAGAGAGTCTCGTATATTGGGTCATCTAAAAAGTATCCACGGTTTTTTAAATATAAATAAATTATTAAATGATGTATGTTGTATATTATTTCAGGTACATTTTAATGCAGAAACGTGAACTGAATCAAAGACTGGAAACGGCAAGCGTATATTGAAAAAAGATATTAGATGCGCAACTAAGTTCCCGCTGTTTATCAACAGATGGCTCCAGCAGTAAGTGAACAGTTTTATCGTGATGGTATACGAGCTCTGCCAGAATGATAGGAAAAAGTAGTAGCTAGCGATGGGCAATACTTTCAATGATTCATTTGTAACCATTTTTTCACAATAAAGTTGCATTTTCATCAAAATAACAGCGAGAACTTAGTTGCGCACCTAATACTATTCCAACTGTGTTTGGTGAACTCGTCAGAATATACAGGAAGGTATATATAGGATATATTGATTTATTACTTTGTATTATTGTATTATTATTGCAATTGTATCGTCACTGATAATATTGGATGTAAATTGACAAATTGTATATATACTGTAATAAAGTACTATAATAAATATACCTAATAAAAAGTTAAATATACTCTTAAAAAAATAATTAATACTTCTAAAATCTTATTTTAAAATCTTATTCATTTTTATATTATTTATTTTTAAACAAATTTAATTTTCATTCTATATTTATATTTACCTCTGTTTAAAGATTATTTCATAATCGTTTTGCATAATCCGGGTTTTCTTCGTGTCCAGATCCATTCTTGGAATGCCAACGTTTCATGAACCTTGCAGCCCACTTCATCAAGGCGAAGAGCAATCTGATACTGAGTTGTTCCTTCGGGTCGTTCTTTTTATATTACACTACATGTTGGAGTGGGAGGAAAGAAGAGAATTTGAGTAGAGGTGGGGTGGGGGGTGGGAGGAGAGATGAGAGAAATTGATCAATCTTCAATAAGTGGGAGAATGGTTTTCCATACTTTATTTATGTTGTAGCCATTATCTCTATTTAGATTGTTTTTGTATCTCTATGGCTTCTCTATACTTTCGGACTGCAAGATTCTCGAAATGTTGGTATTCCAATGGATCTGGACACGGAGAAAACCCGCGAAATGCATAATCTTTATATAAAAAGTACCGTGGAAGCCTCAAGAATTATTTACCTCTGTTGTCATTCTTCTTTAATTTATTCATTATAAAATTATTGGCTCTCCCCCTCTGCGTTCAACAGAATATTTATTTTGCAATTGTTGGAAATTTTCTTTGCGCTGATTGAGTTACATTTTTAAACCTAGAAGAATGGTTTTATCTCAGAGCAGACATTCATAAAAAAACACGGATGCGTTCTGCTAAACGCACCCATTGTTGTATGTACAATTTTAGTTTTATACTTCTGGTGCCCAAAATTTATTATCAGTACTGAAAATCTATAGTTTACTTACATGCACTATAGATTTTCAGTACTGGCAGTAAATTTTTGAACATAGCCTCAGTTTTACACTTCACATATGAAAATGCGCGTTTCGATGCGTTTCCGGATTTGTCGTACACGCTCTATTGACCGTACTCTTATTATAGATACTCTAGACGAAAAGAGTGCGTCCTTTTCTAAATGAGGATTCCCTCACTCCTCATATTTCTGACGCTCGGTCTAAAGATACTATGTCTATGGATGAGCCTCGTTTCGTGTCGTCCTTAAGTAAGGGAGGGGGGAAGGTGTTACGGAGCTCAATTTTGCGTGATCGTATGTTCCTAGGCAAAAAGGATACATTTTTATTGTTTTTAATATAGGTATTCAAAAACATCGGATATATTTTAAATTATCAAGTTAGAGGAAACATACCCTGTGCGCGCGCGTGTGTGTGTATGTATTTATACAGAAAATACATATTTATACAGAAAAGAGAGTAGGACTTACGTTGATTCGGAAGGTATTGGTTGATCCATCAATTTCTCTGACATTGGAGATAGAGGATACGGCTGCATCAGGGGTTGTGACATACCGTCTCCATCTAAATAACATTTCAAATACTATCTTATTTTCTATGCATACTCCCTTTGTACGTGATAATCGCATTCTTTGATAATTTCTGGGTTTCAGAACTTTATTTCTAAATTTTCTTTTACACGATGAAACACGTTGAGTTTCAAAGAACACATTCTTATATTTTGCGACTTCACAATTTTGTGTTGCAAAATGTAAGAATGGCTCAATAATTGAGTGAGCCCTCATTGTTATTGGTGTATTCTTTTAGATCATCCAATCAGCATTTTATATCTGGAAGAATACATCAATAGAAGCGAGCACTCATTCAACTGTTGAGTCCACTGAACGCAGCTATTGTGCTTCGTAAGAATATGTTTGTACAGTAAAGAGAACTTAATCACATGTTTATTATGAACTTAATAACTGTTTTGCCAACAAAACGATTTTAAATATTCCTTAAAAAAACATATGGACATAATAGATATATGGACTGTACATTATCTCATCTTATAGAGAAAGAACGATATTATTGAAATAAGAATTAAGGTCCATTAAAATAATTATGTAAGAATTGTAGAAAATTGATTACTCGAATGTAAAAACATTTTGCAGCATTGCTCATCACGCTTAAGTTTCCTACATACAGGTGGGAGTTGGCTAATTATACCTCCATTGTATTTTCTAAACGAAACATTTTTTTAAAGATGACGATGTCACGATAATGACAGATGTGTAGTATGGATTAAGTAATATGGATTAAGTACTGTCATTTTTGTTTTGCTTTGAGCCATTTGTTTGCAACATTTAACATTGATTTTGTTCGGTGTCTGATTTAAGTTTTCGTACAATTTGCCTAAAATATTGACATTATCAGTATAAGGTGAATTATAATGTACTACAGGGTTATAATTGATATTTAAACTCTTTTCGAGTATAGGATCAAATTAACAAAATATTTGTAAGTTATGTTGTGTTGGCAAATTTGTAAAAATAGAGAAAATGGGGTAAATTTGTTGCTAGTCTTTATATTGTATTAACATTTAAGCTAAAACAATATACATATTTTTTTTTTATAATATTAAATTTGAATAGCTGAATAATACTTGTCACTAGTTTTTATATTATATCTAAATTTAAAATAAAATAATATATTAAGATTGAATAATTAAATAATACTTTTGTAATTTTGATATTTGCATAAGAAAAAATATATTTGTATTGAGTCTTTTTAAGATAATTTATTAAAAATTATTTATAAATATTATTTGTTGGATTTTAAGAAAATTTAAATCTTTCTTTGTAAAAACTAATTATTATTACAAGTACGATTTAGGAATCCAATGTTACAATTTAACGATCCGATCTCCAAAGCGTACTTAAAGCTTTTTTAAAAATTTTATTTTAAACAATAATTCAATATTTATTTCTGTAAAAATATTGTTTGTTTTATTATCAATAAACCAAAGTTAAATGTAAGTACAGAAATATTCTGATTAATAATTTTATTACAATTTTATTTAAATGTGACTAATAAGGAAAATTATTTCGCGACACTTCAAAAAATCTGGGAGGAGACGAATAAGAAATACATTCTTATTCATCTCTTCCCTGCTGGCAGTGAATTTTAGAACACAGCCGAAAATGACTGACAACTTCATGGAAATGCCCAGCCTATATCTATTACATCTATGAAAAAACTAAATTCTTATTTGTTTACTAATATTTCTAAAATTATGACAAATATCATATGTTATATGCAACAAATATGTTATATGTAAAATTTTATAATTCCTTAAAATATGTATATGTGTGTATATATAATTTAAAGAGAATATTTGTAAATAATAAAAATTTTTATAATTTTTATAATTTTTATTGCGATGTTAAGAATTTCTGCAAAATAATATTCCAATTCGCGGAACGCAAACGAAGACAGAAGATTTAAAATTTATTTGTCTTGAAATATAAGAAATGTAAGAAAAAGAGTTGAAAATAACTCATTTTATAAATCATACATAATAAATGGAAATGTTAACAAATATTTTCTAGTAAAGTTAGTTACACGACACAAGATTCTTCTTATTATCTCAGAAAACTTAAATTTCAGATTTGCCTCTAATTTTGTATAATCTGCTTAGGGAATTACGCATGAATTTTCAGATCGTCGCTTAAAGCATGTTAAATTCGTTCGATCTAATACGAGTTTAACTTAGATAACGCAATTACATGTGGGACATGCGACGTTCGTCTTGCATTCCTGCTCGGTATGAGGACGTTCCGCGAGGTCGCAGTCCCTGGAGATGGCACCAACACCATCTCTGCATTCGATCGTCCTCGTCCGTATTCCGGTGCCACAGGTCACGGAGCACTGCATAAATAAAAAGTTAAAATGCACACTTCGCGTAGAATTGCAATAAGTTGCGATGTGGGCCGATAAAAAGCGAGGAATAATGCAAGCGCGATTTATAAAAATTATAGTGGCGATATTCACACTTAAAGAGATAAATTATATCAATATTTATTTGAATAAATTAGTAGAAACATTTAATGACATAGTAATATAAAATATGTAATATAATAATATATGTATAATATAGTTGTAATTTAATAATACGAATCATATGTATGTGCAAAGGTAACATAAATATAAGAAACGTTAAAAGGAAAAACAGTAAATATGAGTAAATATGAGTATACAATATGATAATTGATGCGCGAATAAAATACTACAGTTATATAATTAATTGGAAATAAAAATTTAAATTATTCCCAAGGAGAACAAGAAAATCAAAATAATGTTAATTTGACGTCATATTGATCTCAGATGATTTAAGAATGACTTTATATTAGGTGTTGGAATTAATTCGTAGCGTTTTTAATGAAAGAATGTTATTTATTTCACATGAGCATTAAAAAATACATTAATGAAAGTACTTCCCATCACTTGTAAAACGCTACGAATTAATTCCAACACCTAATATATAAAGTCTGAGATCGAGATTTTTATCATGACTAAAAATGACATAAATTCGGCCAATATAACGTCAAATTGACATTATTTTGATTTTCTTGTTCTCTTTGGGTTTAATAACTTTGATTTTTTTTGAAGTCATTCTCATCAGTTTACAATTGGCATTTTACAGTAAGATGTTATTGATATCTGTTAAGGGGATCCTAAAGCTTCTTGTTTTACCGATTAAATCATGTAATTTTTGTATAATAAATACTTTTTTTCTCTTTCATTGATTCGAAAATCCTTTTCTAGAATTAAAGTATACACGCATTAATACATGTCTGGAAAGTGGAATTTATTCCGAGAATAAAAAATTTCAAAATTGATATATTTTTTTATCATTTCTTATGCTGATTTTACAATGAGTCGGTAGTTGGTAATCCTAAGTCTTATCAGTGAGTTATCAATAGCCAACTTGTACAACCGACGTTGATTGGTCAATTTCATCGATTGAGACTAAGACTTCCGACTACAGACTTATTGTAGAATCAGCATTAGTGTAACATGGCGTTTCAGCTGTCAAGTCGTGATAACATTTGCTATGAAAGTTTTGCAACCTACGTACGAAATAGTGATTCCCATGTAGTTTACACGAACAAACAATGTCGAGTTCTTAGAATTAGACTTAGATGTTTTATCGCGACAAATTTATTATACGAAAATTAACACGAATATATAACTGCATGTATCATAGGTTGCGTGAGATATCGATGTATTGATATACAATATAAAGACATATCGATATGCGGCGCGACTTCTGGCGACTTCGTCGGAGTTCGAGTTTCGTTTTAGGAACTTCTTAATGTCGATTTGGAGATGGAAGATTGTTGTTAGATAAACGTTATCAAAAATTACATAACTATGTAGTTACAGGTCCTAAAATAATTAGGAAATGGAAGTAATTCATTACTTGTAACGAAGTTACAGTTACACGTTACTTTTTTGGTAACTTTACTGGTAATGGCTTTTTTTCTTTAGTAACTAACGGTAACAAAGTTACATTTTTTTGATAACAGTAATAAATTTTACAATTACTTTTATCGTTACTCTGCACATTTATGGCCACAGCATAGACTGTCGCATAACATATAATGCATAGTGCATAAGAGAATCAACCAATAAAAATTCTTTTTTCATGGAATAAGATAAAAGAAAAGATTAGTTGATTCGCATTATGCATTATGCAAGAGTCTGTGCCGCAGCCATATATTGGGTCATCTAAAAAGTATCCGCGGTTTTTTGTCACTAGATGTGTATTGATGGTCATATATCTAGTGACAAAGTACCGTGGATACTTTTTAGATGACCCAATATTAAATACGATTGGACACAAGCCACTCATAGTGCTTAAAACTAGAAAGTCCCTAGGCCCGTCCGTTGTAATTGGTGGTCGTCGATTCTAAAAATGTAACGAAAAGTAATGAAGTTACTTTTTCAAGTAACGGTAACTGTTACTAACGAGTTATCTTTAAAAGTCGGTAACTAGTAACTTGTTACTTTTTCTACTTAGTAAGAGGCTCCGCACAATAAAAAGAACAGAGAACAAAGAATAAGAATAAGAATTTCAACCTATCAGAAACTATGTATTCCATTACATGATTTCTGATAGGTTGAAATTCTTATTCTCTCTTCCCTATTCCTTTTATTGTGCGGAGCCCTAACTTATTATACTTTTAAAAAATAACTTTCCAATCCCTGAAAATAATTTAGTGGACATATATTTCACTTCAGGGAGCTTATTACGGTTCTTTATAAAGTAAAAATTACAAAAATGAACAAACTCACTAGATGACCAATGACATTATAAATATTCTAGTAAATTCAGTCACTTCTTAATTTTTATCTCGTTTCAAGAACCGTAATAAGCCCTCAGGTCAATATTTAAAATAAAATTTCGGTCCGTAATATAAAAAATGTGGTAGATATATGTATATAAGGTGTATTAAGAAATATGAAATATTGGGTCATCTAAAAAGTATCCGCGGTACTTTGTCACTAGATATATGACCATCAACGCATATCTAGTGACAAAAAACCGCGGATACTTTTTAGATGACCCAATAAATATAAGACATGTTTATTGTGAATATTCGATTGCCCTGTTCAAACATTTTATCAATATTTTTTATAATTTGATAAAAGATACAAAATAAAATAGTTTATAATTTGTAATTCATTTTCCATTTTAGTGAGAAAACAAAGCACAAAATGTCCGTTTGACAAGGATAAATCAGAGAACGAAATTCGTAACTGCGCTTTACTCTGAAAGTAAGGAAAGATGCAATCGGAACTATCCGCAGCACATTAACGACGTGACATTTTCGCATGAAATACTTTCCAAGGTGGACTAATGTCGAGGCGCAGTCTAATTTAAAATTCCAGATTGCCATTTTCGTATTTCAGAAAAGTCGAAAAGTCTTATTCGAAGTATGTTGCACCTACAAAGTTTCTCGTTCGCAGACCTGCAAAGAATGGCGAGAAAGGAATAAGAAAAAAGTAATGAGATAGATGGATCAAGGAAAAGAAATCGAGAGAAAGAGGGGGTAGAGGGAGAGGGGATTGGGCGGGGGAGAACGGTCAGAAGAGAGAGGTGGGGGAGGAAAGCAGGGACAAGAGGGAGAGAGGAAGGGCAAGGGGAGAGGGGAGGAAGAGGATAAGGAAGGGGGAGGCGAGGCAGGGAAGGAGAGGGAGGGAATGAGAGGGGAGGGAGAAGTGGGAGGGATAGAGGGATGAATGGGGGAGGGGGAAGATAGAGAGGAGGGGGAGAGGGAGGAGATAGAGGGGAGGGGGGGGGGTAGAGAGGAGGGGTGAGGGAGATGGGGAGAGGGAAAGGGAGGAGGGGCGAGAGAGAGCGAGAACAAGAGGGGGAGGGAGGGGTGGGAGGGGTGGAGGGGGGAGGGTAGGGGGAGGGGGTGAAGGAGCTCGGACGTGAGAGCTATCATTCAGAAAGATGGAAAAGTGATACAAAAGGCAAAGCGGAAACCTACTCGACTTAGGTTCCGTCTTCCCCCACTTCCTACCTCTTTTCAATTTTATCCCGTTTCTCATTCTGGATTCTTCACTTTTCTTCCATCCTTCATCTCGCTCCGTCTGTCTTTGCTTTTCACGGTCGGAACCATATAACTCGGAAAGAGTCTCGATAGCGAGGGGAAGTGCTTTAAGAAGCCTTGTGCTTTCAGTTCAATATTTGCATGGCTCCCAGTTGCTCACAAAAGAGAGAAATCTATCAATTCCTGTCTTCTAGCGGCGCTTCCCCCCACTCCGCTTCGGATGAAATCATTACGTGCCACGCTGACGGGCATGGAGCCTTTATGTATCGCTACTAGGAAGAAACGCCATTCTGGGATGTTGTTCGGTTCTCGAAAGTGGATGGGGACGGATTATATTGTGTATCGATCAGAAATGAAGCGCCGTAAATCATGAATGGACTGCACACACTTTTGCGTGTACATGACTAGGAAAATTTACCCGTTTTACTTGGTATTCCGCACTCATTAATCTGTGTGCGAATGAACGTAATGGGATATCCGGATAGTGATTCGTTTGTTCGTGCAAATAAATAGCATTCTTTGAAAGATACAGATATATGATAGTGCAATGTGCGTTTATATCTATCAATTCCAGTGCAAATATACTCATTATAATTGCAATACATTTTATTCTCTGAAGTCAATCATCTTTAAAAAAGCATCGGGGGCAAGATCGCATAATTTTATTATAATCAAAATCGATCTACATAAAACAGATACATGGTTTTGCAGAAATATTAAAAAATTTAACTAGATACATATCTAAATATAATTTTGTTAAACCATTAATATAATTATGTAGAATATTCAAACTGCTACCAAAAATCAAAATTTTTTGCAGTACTGCTGAATTTTGTAAGTAATTATTCTGATGATCACGCATAATTATTTTCAGATCTGTATCAAGCTAAATTTGTAAATACTTCACTAAAATCGCTCCTTCTATGTACATTTATTAAAAATGTCAGTATATTACAGTTTTTTAATATTATATTATAGATATAAATTTTATTGTAACTTAAATTTTAAAGGAAAATCCTGTATTATGATATAAATTTCTAATATAAAATAGTGAGACTTCTGCTACACTAATAGGCGTTATCTGTTGATTTCACTACGAAATTATTGCTCTTGATTTAAAATCTATTTGTTATTAGAAAATTCATTATTAGATCCTATATGTAGTCGTTCCGAAAAAAGATTTGTAAAATTGGACTGCTATTTGCAAGTTTCCTTAAACTGAGTCTCTAAACCTTGTTTATTATAAAATAAATAAATATTTATTATAAATTCCGCATGCAGTTATAGAGTAAGATCATATTAATAAGAAAATACGAGATATGTTGTTCTTAATTGTAAAGAGGTAAGATTTAATGATCGTGAAACTGCCAAATGTAAGACTCATAATATGATATATTCAAAATACTACTAATAGGGTAAAACAGAGATTACAGACTCTTACATAACGTATAACGTAATGCATAAGAAAATGTCAATCAAAGTCTTCCGTCCCCTTCTTTTCCATGAAATAATGAACTTTGATTGGTTGAATTTCTTATGTTTTATGTATTATGCGTAAGAAATTTAACCAATCTGAGTTCTTTATTTCATGGAAAGGAAAGAAACGAAGGACGTTGATTGATACATTTTCTTATATATTACGTGTTATGTGTTATGCAAGAGTTTGTGCTCCTCGCTTTAAGATTGCCAAAATTGCACCACTTTTTACATAAAGACTTATAACTTAGAAATTATGAAGAATATTCTTAAATTTTTTTAAGTATAATAAACTGCACTTTTTTCATTTCTTATGTAATTTTTTAATAAATTTTTTTGCATTATTATAACGTTTCAAATGAGGATTTTTTTCAGTATAGTGCAATTTAGGCAACAAGGAAACCTGTTGCCTAAATCGCATCATATTAATATTCCTAAAGCATAATAATTCAAAAATATTATTGTAAAAAATTATATGAGTAAAGGAAAAAATTTTATTATGCTGTTAAAAAATTAAGAATATATTTTTTATAATTTCCGAAACACATAATAATTTCAGAAGAAATAATTTAAGAACTAATTTAAGGAATTATTTTTAAACAAAATAAACATTTCGTAGGTTTACAATATACATTTTTATATAATAAAAATATAAAAAATGTAAAAATATTAGACAATATGCAATTTAAAATCTTAGATTGTAGTGCGATTAAAAAAAAAATACATTATGGTGCGATTTAGGAAACTAGAGCATTTTGTAAACTATTATTTATTTAACTTATAAACACAAATGTAAAGCAAATTATATAAACTTTTCTTCTGTTAATTTAATTTTAATAATATTTTAATCACGATAAATAATCGAGACTTAGATTATTTATCGTGATTAGACTTTCTGTAATTCTGCTATGAAATACGTTGAAAAATAGTAACGCTATCACGATTTTTCTATTTACATAAGTAACAATACTCCTATTGCGTTTCATGTCACGAGTGTAACGCAGCAACGTTGCAATAAGAAAGTATGTGAGTACAATAATTGAATTTTGAAGCGAGGTAGTGCGATTTAGGAGGTATGCGATTTCAGTAATTTTATCCTATATATTAAGAGTGTACTAAGGTTTGAGGGTTTTTTTCTCAAAAACTGATTTATTTAAATAACATATCATGTAATTATTTAATAACTGTTGTACTAGGTGGGGTGAAAAGTAACCTCCTTGGGAATGAAAAAAATTTTTTTCTTATGCAGAATCTCGCCCAAAATATGGCGTGTTCGCTCAGTACTAATCTTTGTAGCATCTGCTAGCTCGCGCACCTTCACTTTCCGGTCAGCCAACACCATTTCATGTATTTTTTTGACATTTTCCTCGGTAACCGCATCGGAGGGCCTGCCGCTGCGGACTTCATCGGTAGTGGAGTTGCGGCCATCACGAAACTCTCGAAACCAATATTTGACGGTGTAATTTGACGGAGTATTGGCCACATAATATTTATCCAACTTTTCTTTTGTTTCCTTCGCCGTTTTGCCTCTCAAAAAATAATGTTTTATGAGAGAACGAAAATCATTTTCGCAAACACGTCAACAACAATCAGCTCTCAAAACAAAACTAAGGGCAGTATCGCACTGCCACTTGGCATGTCTGCCTAAATATGAACGGACTACAAGGCACCATAAACTTTTTTGCAGTAGTGGCGCATTCTGGCGATCAAGGAGGTTACTTTTCACCCCATCTAGTATAATCAACATTTAATTCTCTGGCAAATTCTGAAGTGGATTGTTGAATTTTTGTCCAATAATACTTGCAAATCTGCATTTTTCAGCTTTTGTCAATTAACATTTTTTAATCGACAAAAACCAATATTCACATGTCATAATTGATGGAGCAACATCACCATAAGTTTCTATCAAAATTCTATGATCTTAGCCGCCATTTTCTTCTAATTAAAAAATAAAAACAACGCGCATATCGAAAATGCTATTTAGCAAGCTTTATTTTTTATTAAATGATGTAAATGATGGCATGATGTTTATTGCGTTTATTATTAGTAAATGACTAAATATTATGGAATAATATTAAAGCATTAAGAAATAATAGCTGTGATTGTCTTCAACAATATTGACATTAGTGCCATCTCTTGTAAAATCCTCAAAACTAAATCACACTCCTAATATGAGATAATTTATGTTTCTATGTTCGAATGACGTTGTTAGAATATGGAGATTATTGTTAAAAGAGAGCAAACATCATATTAAAGTTAGGAATAGATACATATGAAATTACATTGCGTGTTTATGCTGGGTACACATTACGCTGGGAATATTAAGTATAAGTAAGTTTGTGGTTATTGCAAAGAAACTTCTCCATTATATTTGTATTTTAGAAACATTAAATAAAGTTTTCTAATTTCAATACTGATGTATTTTGTATTTCATTAATGATTTCTCATAGGCCACTTCATATTAGAAGCATAATTTTTCGATTTTGCATATAGCTTTTTTTTGTATTAGGTGTTGGAATTAATTCGTAGCGTTTTACAAGTGATGGGAAGTACTTTCATTAATGTATTTTTTAATGCTCATGTGAAATAAATAACATTCTTTCATTAAAAAACGCTACGAATTAATTCCAACACCTAATATTTTTTCTGATTAAAAAAAAACATTTACATTAAATTTTACATTTCAATCTTAAAGCTTATTAAACTTCTTTCAAAATGACCTGTTACATTTTCAAATTCTACCCATAGATTTCTTACAAAATAAACTCGTTATTTCATAATAAGGCACTCTGCTCCTCTGTCGTATTATAATTTTATTATTATTTATAGATAAATTTTATTTATTGTAATTAAAATTTTGTGAAATTTTTATATTAAAATTTGTAAAATGTATAAATTATATTACTAATTATATAGTTATATTTTAGAGGAATACGAATCAAGCATTTGCAAAGTCGAATCGAATCGAATCAAATTTATAACAATATGTTGAAAATGAATTGAATCGAATCTGAACTCTTTATGCCAAATCGAATTCTTTTGATTCGAAAACGAATCGAATCAAATCAAATTTTTACATACTGATATCAACTAAAAAAATTAAAAAATTAATAATATGTTATAAATGTATTAAAAAAAATATTTTTTGGTCATATCTGTATGCTGAAAATGAGTCGACAATAATGAGTGAGTAAGAGAGAGAGAGAGAGAGAGAGAGGGAGAGGGGGGAGAGAGAGCGGGGGAGGGGAGAGAGAGAGAGAGAGAGATCGCGGAAGACGGACAATCTCTCTCCCATTACATCATTGAATGGAAAAAGATAAAAATGGTCATCTTCCACGGTCCCTCTTATTTTTATCGATCATTTTGACACATCGCGCAGTCCATTCTCTATGTCTTTGGTATATATTGAAACACGGCCATAGATTGCGTAGTCAGAAAGATGAAAATATCTAATAGAGTCCAATGATAACTGACGCGTGAATAAGCGTACGCGCATGCACGAAGATTGATATGCGCTGATACAAGATTGGTGACAAGAAATACAGGGAAGGACAGCGAGAGGCGAGTGATTCACAAACCATTGATGATTTGAAATTTCGAATTTATCGGTTTCGAATCTTTTAGATCCGAAAACGAATCGAATCGAATCACTGTTATTCGATTCGATTCGATTCGATTCGAATTCGAACTAATTCACACACCTTTATTATATTTCCAATGAAGTAGTACGTATTATTAATTAAGATTTTATTATTATCTGATACCGGGATTTTTCAAATTTATTTTGCCTAAATAGATTGAAAAAGAAAAAAAGGAATAACTTGAAAAGTTTCATACATGAGACAATCTAATATCAGTATTATAGTATATGATCAGTAAAATATTGCGCCTTACACGTTGCAGATACCGCAATAAATACACATCTAGTGCAACGGGCCGCATTTAGCGACCTCATGAATAAAGCATGACATCTACATTCCGCAGGGAAGTTGCGGAGATTTTTCCTTTCACGTGTCTGCCAAGAAACTTTAGTTCGCTCAAGAGACGGGAAGCGTTCACGAAAACTCGTACGAACGCCATTCTTTATTGTTATCTTCCTGAACGTTCATCGTCATGTCCTTATTTATGCAACAAGGTTCTTTGCATTCTCGAGGATCATGAGAGACTATTTTATACAGCGGGAATTCGCAATGTGTAAATGAACGCGAATACAATTTGCGAATATCTTCAAATACAGAAGTTTGTTTCCAGGAATAAATATTTTTTCGCAACATTCCTTCTAACTTTTGATACTCCTATATCCGCGTCTTTTAAAGTTTTTCTATATTTTATATAATGATTAGAAATACAATCACGGAGTAATAGAAAAGAGTAAAATCTCTGCAGTTTATTATGGTCTCCGTAGCGGCACAAAATTCGTGGCGCTTCTGACTTCATTGCAACCTCGTTTATTCGATTGCAACATTATCGAAGTAAGAATAACGCAAGTTAAAAATAATTCAGTGAAAAATAAAAATTAAATATCATGGTAAAAAGATGCTGTACTGTATTAATTTGTATCAATAGGCAAATAAGTGTAAAGGAAAAAAGAAAAGTTTTTTTCAAAGCACCGAAGATTATAATTTTAAAAGTTTGTAAGGTAATTGTTGAGTTTAGCCTCTTCATTTCCAATGTTAATAAAATTAGATTTTGTTAATAAAATTATATTTAAATTCATTCAACACGTTTTTGCACGAAATGATGATGAAGATAATTCTAGCAAAAGAAATGTCGTTCTGTCCTGTGGATCGAGGTATTAATCATTTAAGTTGACGACTATTCAAGTTAGGAAATCTATCATATCGATGGCATAGACTGATATAAAGGGACATGAATACATATAAATGAGACTAGAATAAATATTTTCTGCATCGATTTTTAAGAGGATGGCTGAAACTAAACAATTATCTTCGATTCTTTCATTTCTGCAATTTAAATATTTGTGTCACGGAAAACGATCAGGTCTTCGGTTATAAGCGCCACTACCGGCGAAAAAAAATTGGGAACCGTATTTCGAATGAAAAGACTATGGAGATTTTACTCTTTTCTACTATTTGGTGAATATCCTTAATAATCTGAGATTATATTTACAGATGCATACATAGTATGCAATCATATATAGTATGTAAATATAATAGATTATTAAGGGAGAAATGTTCGATATTTGTAATTATAATTGATTAAATATTTATGGTTAAAAGCTTTGTTACGTCCAAACTCCAATTATATGTGTAGATAGGTTTAGAGGAAGAAGGAATAAGAAGGATGAAGCATGGAACGAGCAGACGCTTTGTCTCACATGCATCCGCGGGAAGGGGATGGAACGAGTTGAACACATCTTTTATAGCTCTGGAATATGCGTCAACGTCCTGAAAGGACGTTATAACACCTGTTTCCAACGATGCGAACGTCGGTCCGAATTTTGAGTCAAAGAACTTAATAATTCGGGACCGGACCATACGCAATCTCTGATGAGAGATGAAAGTCGGTACGAGATTTTATGATTCTAAAATGAATAGAGATTGATGAACGTCATATTAAAAGTATTCTTGTTTATTATTAACCAAAATTTCTTAGTATCATATAGTATACAGCATTTTAAAGTAAACGTATCTGTTTTTACGACTAACATATTATAAGAGAAATCTAATCTTTTAACAAGAGTCATGCATTATCAGTTGCATCTCTCTCTGCATTAGTAACTATTATTTTAACATGTTATTAGAGTAAGCTAGTATTCTTGAATAATTTTGTATTTTTAATTCATCTTATTGTAGTATTATTTATTTTTATAAACTAATTACTATGAGTTGTTGTATATTATGAAACGCGTAGCTTAGATCATTAATCGCAGAATTGCAAATTAATTATATGAAAAACTGGTATATATGTTTTTGTTAAAGTTAAATCATGGGTGAGCGTGAGTTTGCCGTATGCGCACGCGCGTACGACTCTCTCTCTCTCTCTCTCTCTCTCTCTCTCTCTCTCTCTCTCTCTCTCTCTCTCTCTCTCCCTCCCCCTCTCCCCCCCTCTCTCTCTGTGTGTGTGTGTGTGTGTGTGTGTGCGCGCGCGCGTGTGTGTGAACGAAGAGATGATATAGGAATTAGTTCATTTTGTGAATTATATATGAAGGAAGGGAGGAAAAAATTATAAAAGAAATTTACGAGAACGTAAATAGGAGATAAGAGACGGGTGATCGCGGGAGGAATACTGGGATGTGAACATGAGATAGCTGGCCAGTTATGGCATTTCAAATTTCTTGTGGGTTAAAATAATCGGAACCGATTATGTGGGCATCTAATGGAGAGGTTGTGTTACACAGAAATATGTAATTAAGGATTAATTAAGGATTCAAAAGAATCATCGGGATGAATGAGGAATTCGTTTTGCGATGGAGAAGCGGGAAACTCTTTCTATGCTCGATGTCGAGTCAATCGGTGACAATGATCGAGGTGATGGAGGGATGGATTGAATAGAAGAGTCGGGAGCTGGAGGTGGGGATATTAGGGAAGATTCGCTCCGTCAGAGCGTCCGAAAACGCGGATGATGGAGATCGAGGAGGAGGTGAAGGAGAAAGAGGAGGTATCGCCTCTAATCTTAGTAATCTTAGTAATCGTAGTCTTAGTTAACAGGTAGAGCCAACGGTGGCGGAGACAATGCGTTCTCGGCTAAGTGATTCTAATTCCAAGAAGTCTCAAGGTATTTCTGGTACGCTTGGTCCAGGAGTCTTCGCGCTTCACGGTAGGCTCAGTTTCTAAGCCAACCCTTGTGGGGGCGGTTTAAGCGTAGCACTATGATTTTACGTTGGATTAGGCTTTGCGGTGAATATACAGATAAATTAAGAGGGACTTATTGCTATTCAGCAGGTTTTGGCTTTCGAAAATGATTGTCGGAGGTCCGATCTCTGTGACTATAAGACTCTAAGATCCTCGGATTTATCCTTGGTGATAAAAAGTGGTCTCAGCTGGATGTCTCGTGAATGTTTGGACCCAAGGGAAGGGTTGATCCAGCGATTTGGAGGCTTCGTGAGTCACTCAACAGTATCGCGAATAAGATCGCTTGAATGAACTGATCGCACCACTAGAATCTGGTCGCGAACCAGCAGAGTTTCATGTCGTAGATAGAATTTGACTGTCTGATGGAAACTGACTGTCTGTTTGCGAAGGGCCTCTTTTTTATATTCGCAAGTTAGTAACACTGCGTGCAGGCCTCGAGTATGTTACTGGTCTAATTTAGGATTAGGATTAATCGATTGTGAAATGGGATAGTGGGATATGTGTCTAAAACAACTTTCGTTATTGACCATTTGCCGGATGTTCAATAATTTAGAGCCACATGTGCCATTTATTACAGACAACTCCTGTTCCAGTTTGTAATCCTTAATTTATTTACTTCTGTTCTTCGAGATAAAGTTCTTCTATTTGACACTTAGTTCAAATATTTAATCCAATAACTTCGTCCCGAGTAGATTATTAGTCTAAAAAGGCGAATGTTATTTGGCTCGCTACTATTGTAACTTCCTATGGTAGAAATAGATGGTCTACCGATATTACTTGTTAATAACTTATGGTGATGACGAAAATTCTAATCGAAGAAAAGAACTGTTGAGTCTGGACGTAATAGCTTCATTTTTATAATTATAATATTATTGCTAATTATATATATATTATTGCTACATTAGTAATAAAAACTATGTTTATAGTTTATAGTTTTACAAAAAATATATATAACTCGCACTAACTATAAATTATATTTAAATTATAATAATAGAGAGAGTAACCATTTTGTTCTCTCAATGCACATATTAAAAATGTATTAAATCACTGTAAAAAATAACTGAAACTAGAAATTTATATATACTTTCCTAAAAATAAACGTTATATAAAGTGTATCTTAAATTATGTCCATTAATTATATAATGCTATTCTTAATAAAAACTGAGTCGAAAAGTCTTTTACCATTTTGCAATTTTCGCAATGTCTAAACTTTTTTTTAGTTACCCAATGAGCAAAATGCGTTTAAAAATTGCGACGTATAAGACAACATTAAGATATCTTTAAAAAACATTTTCAAAATATTTCTCAAAGAACACTGAAATATATCTTAAAATTGTCTTACAAATAGATTTTATTCGTTTATTCGGCAATTTTTAGAAATTAATATTTCATTAACTATATATTGCAAAAATTGCAAAATGGAAGATTTTTCGATTCAGTTTTTTATTAGGAATACACTGCATGATTAGTGAGCATTATTTAAGATATACACTGTATATATATATATTTAAAGCGTTAACATTTGGCCTTCTAAAATGCCATACGGTTTGGCGTTTGATGCACATAACCTCAAAAATCAGTAGTGTTCACGATGGCAATAACAAAAGAGCATATTCGATTTTCCATTCACTTCGCGTTTCATCTGAAGAAAAATGCTGCTGAAGCCACTGCAATGATTTGTGCTGCATATGGAGAGAATGCTGTAAGTCATGCTACATGTAAAAGACGGTATCAAAAGTTTCGCCAAGGAGATTTCAGTCTTAAAGATGAATCGCGTGCTGGACGCCCTGAAAAGATTGAAACGGACGAATTGCAAGCACTGCTGGATATAAACTCTGCGCAAACTGAAAAGGAGCTTGCAGAACAGCTTGGCGTTACGCAGCAAGCCATTTCCGTATGATTACATACGATGGGAAAGGTTCAGAAGGAAGGCAGATGGGTTCCGCATGAATTGTCCGAAGACAACAAAAATCGACGGCGTGACACTGCACTCACTTTACTTTCAAAGTTCCGGAAAAAAGATTTTCTGCACAAAATCATTACAGGCGATGAAAAGTGGATTCTTTATGATAACCCTAAACGTAGAAAATCATGGGTTGATCCTGGTCAACCTTCGACATCGACGCCAAAGCCCAATATCCACGCCAAGAAGGTTTTGCTCTGTATCTGGTGGGATTGGAAGGGTGTGTTGTACTATGAGTTGTTACAACCGGGTGAAACAGTCACGGCAGACCGCTACCAACAACAATTGACCAATTTGAGCGATGCATTAGAAGAAAAGAGGCCATTTACTGGCCAAGGACGTCGTAAAGTGATCTTGCTTCATGACAATGCTCGACCTCATGTTGCGAAAGCGACTCAGGACCATATCTTTGCGTTAGGCTGGGAACTTCTTCCGCACGCGGCGTATAGCCCAGACATGGCGCCTTCCGATTACTACCTATTCCGGTCGCTGCAACATCATTTGGCTGATACACATTTCGTGAGATTAGAAGAGATACGAAAATGCATTGATGACTTTATCGCTTCGAAGCCGGTGAGTTTCTATCGTCAAGGAATTCGCAAGCTCCCCGAAATATGACAAAAGGTCGTTGATGCAAACGGAGAATATTTCGCTGATTAATATTTTTTCGTTTGTTTTTGAATAAAGATTGAATTTTACAAAAAAAAGCTCAGAACTTTTTTGTACACCTAATATACATATACATATATATATATATATATATAATTATATATATATATATATGAAATAGAAATAATTAATATTTATATTTAATAATATAGTTTTATAATTAAAAATTTTCTCATTTTATCTTAATTACTTTTTAAAAACGTGTCTATTTCTTATTGAAATAATTTTTTATTCAGGTTCTAAATTGCCATCAAACTTTTTATATTATTTTCAAATACTATGTAGAAAAATCTGTATAAATTCTTTCATTTTATTAAAAAATATACGTATAATATATTTGCATATACAATATATACAATATAATAGTGATAGTAAGTAATCTAGAAGAATTATATGCTTATTCAATGCGGAATGTGAGTGATTTGAAAAATAATAAAGACGTTTTGATCTTCGAACTAAATCCTTTTGTGCAAAAGTTCAGTAAAGGGATCGAAAGGTGCATTCACTCTTCTAAAAATTGGACGAGTTCCAAGTGGATAAGTAACGCGCATTGTCAGACATATGAAGACACGCGACATTTATATATAATATATTGCGGAATAAATTTAAATATTTTGAGAAATTGAAAAACGTTTGATAGCGGCTCGAAAAGTAACGTCACTGCACGATGGAAATTTGTTTCGGATGTCAAAGCGCTCGCATCCGTCAAATTCAGCGTGTTATTACCTTTTGTTACAAAATAAAATACAAGATAGGTATATGTAGTTTTTAGAACATTCTAATTTTAGGGTTCTTTCAATTTGAGAATCTCGGTGCTACTGGTTATTTCACGAAGCAAACTTTGGAAGCAATCAGAGCAATTGTTGAAAGCGAACTAACGGCGCGACGATTCGTACAATGAAAATTCTGAAAAGCTTCCAGGCAATATATCGATTTTCGAGAGGTTTAAATGTCTGCGACAAGAAACTGGACCAAAGAGAAGGAGAGGGAGAGGAGAGAGGGAGAGAGGGAGGGAGAGAGAGAGAGAGGGAGAGGGAGGGGATCTGAGGGCTGACCAGAAAGTATGCTGGAAAACTTGCATAGGTATCATCGACCCATTTGAATATGTAACAATATGTATTACATATCTATTGTGTACAATACGTTTGGATCGCATGCATTCGCACGCAGGTTGCAACGAAAACATTGGTAAACGAAACATGTATGCGCGTTCCGGTTACCACCGCATAAATTTATCCGAGCTTCCTATGTTTTATGCAGATATTTTATGATAACTCTGGCATATATGCTCTCTACATCTGCTCCTCTTTTCTTCTATTTTTCTTACCTCGAACGTATTTCATATCTAGACTGATTATATCTCACGATTAATGAACGTAAAATATTATCTTTTCGATGAAAAGAATGTTAATTCTAATTTTCTATTAATTCTAATTTTCTTTTTGAAAATAAGAAAAATATGCGCAGCCCATTCATGAACACAGATAAGATAGAATTTCGATAGATTATTCCAGTTGCTAATTTAATTTAATTCTAGATCGGCTTCTCTTAAATGCGTTTATTTATATACTCCCTACACGTGGAAGAATAGACATAAAAATATGCTCATATATTTGAAAGAAAAGGAAAAAAAAAGTTATAAATGTTATTGAAAATAATAGAATAGAGATAATGACACTTTTAACTGTTTAACTTTTATATCCTTAGAGATATAATACAGAGAAAAGTATTTTTGATATTTGTGACTATAATTACATGTAATGATTATTAATGTTAGTAATATACTATATGCATAGTTTTACAAAATTGGTACCGAAAATAATTATAAATTACATTTATTATTATTGTAAAAATGGTTGAAATTATTATAATTTAATTAACTATAAATTTTAATTATAATTTGCAATTATAGCAATTGCAAACATATTTTATTTTAGTTGTCCCAAAAATAACTATAAATTATAATTAAAGAATAGTTGTTACAACCATTTTTGTATTAATAATAACTATAATTTAACAAGAATAAAGACATTTATGTGTACCCGGTGAACAGCTGGTTTTGGCTTTGATTGGCTTATATATATATATATATATATATATATATATATATATAATATATATAATATATAATATATATATATATATTTCTATTATAATTTAACTATAATTTATAGTCATTTTGGGATACCTACGCATAAAATAGATATTGGCTCAAAAAAAGATTATAAATTATAGTTAAATTATAATAATTGCAACAATGTTCTGATAATAACAATTATAATTTATAATTATTTTCGATGCTATCTATGTATAATTGTTAATAGATGTCATATTTATTTATTAGTAACATTATAGAAGTAATAATTTTTAATGTTTAACAAATTAAACTGAATTAATATATGGTATACTATATATGTACATACATATTTATACCATATTTATAATTATGCGCACCGAATTAATTTTCCGGACTTATAAATGCAAATTAAATTACTGTAATAATATCACGAATTAAATTAAATTGACAAGCAATTTTTAATAATTTGATGCTTAATCAGGCATCATATTAGAAAGATGTAAATTTGCTGAAAAATTGTAAAATAAATTTATTGCAAAAAATATTACTTCGGTCTGGAGTCGAACTCGGATCTCTTGTATTCCGTATGGGCATCCTAGGCTTTTAAACTACTGACACCTTAGTAATATTTTTTGCAACAATCAGTATATGTATGGTAAATATAATCATAAATATCAAAAACTTTTCTTTCAATGAAAAGAATTAAATTCAAAATTATTTAACGTAAACTAAAGCATTTTCAATTTTGTTATTGACCCCACGCAAAACACGGTGGATGCGCATTAAATTTTTTTTAGTGCGCTGAAGTTTTGGAATGCTTCCAGAAATTAGCGTTTTCGAGTGCAGTGGGTTTTAACTTAACCCGGGTTGGTCGATGACGTCACATGCTTTACTTTGATTTCTGATTGGACGAGATCATGTGCGATACTTTCGGACAAACATGGATTAACCGAACTGGGTCTGATTTAAATTCAATCCACTGTACTCGAAAACGCTATAATTCAATTTTTGACCAGTCGAAGATAATACAAAAAACCATTCATATGCTAAAACGTCATGCCAGGGATCAAGATGTTCGCGGGTCCTATGGAATTGTCCTAGCTACGTCGCATTGAAGACGTATGCAAGCTCAATACCTGAATTGCATTCTTCTTCTTCTTAATAAGTCCTCTATTTAGTTTTCCGATCACTATCACTCACTATCACAGTATCATGTGATAAAGAACTATGCCCAGTTTGGGCTGAATAGCATTGAGACCTAGCTAGGATTGTAGAGCATAAAAAAAGGATTAAAAAGTTCCATATGTAATAAAAACGAATGTGGTTTATAAATCAAAACTTATGAAAAGAAGAGCATAAAAACTATCGCACAAGATATTGTTTGTGATATTTAATTACGTTAATAAAACATTAGACGTTTCAGCCACAATCTGGCCATCTTCAGTAAATTCACAATATTCTTAAAACGCAGAATTACATATATCTGACATTAAATTCAACCGTCGTGTAATATAACTATATATGTTCTTTCATCATGAAGGTGATCGTACAACAATGTTGCAGCGCCAATTGTCATATTGCGAATTATGTAGAACAAGAATTTTCAGATTCTGTTTTACAGCAAAAAAATGATGAATCTCAAAGACATCCTTTACACAGATGGAAATTTGTCGTGAATGTCATCTTCCATCTATGTAAAGGATGTACTTGAGATTATTAATGTAATGATAATTAAATATTACAAACAATAGTGCGGTGGTTTTTATGCTCTTCTTTTTATAAGTTTCATATGCACAACTTTGTAAAACCTTTTTTGGACCCCAAATGAATAGTTATATATATAAGTGATATATATTAATCGATGAAGAGGGAAGAGAGAGACACTCAAAGTATGAAACAAAAAGTTTTAATTGATTTGAGGGGCTGCGGTTTAGTATTTTTAACTATAACATTTCCATCTTTCGTTTCAATACGTTTTCTTTTATAATGGCACTAACAGGCATGACATATATATTTAAATGTATTGAGTGGGGCTCTTGTGGAACTATTAGGCTCTTGTTCCAAGAAATCTAACACTTCCCCAACCAACAAATGTTTACGCGATCTTTTAAATATTTTCCACATTCCCACAGTGGATGCCATCACGACCAGTAGCTGCTTAGGGCTGATCTCAAATGCTGGTACCAAATGCTGTTTATCCCGATTGGTATTTTCGCCGCTTGTCCAGTTTCCCTCTCCCTCCCCCCCCCCCAGGGCGAACTTAGAGGCATCGCCGTCATTACAAGAAAATTCGAATTTCTGTGACATGACGGCATGAATCGCGAAAGAACAAATTAATGAACTGTATCAAATACATTTTAGATATTACTTCAATATTTTTGGTACAATCCGTTACCGTCGACACCGCGGGGAGATGTCCTGGACGCAGAGAAATTGGATAAAACTAGTGGTACATGGTCATAACAGCAACTTTGGATACTTCTAGCAGGAAGTTTCATATAAAGTTTCCTATAAAGTTGAGCTTACGGAATTTTTTATTCTCTTTTAATATCTTAAAATTTTAGGCATTTCTCAAAGTTGTTCATCCGAGGCTCAAATTCCCCTATAAAACTGGGCATAGTCCTTTGTGTATATCTTCTTCGGGGAATAGAGAAGACGCCAATATAAAGAAATTTATTTGTTAATACCTTTAATCTTAATTTTAATTATATTATTTTGATATTTAAAAGTAACATGAATTGGTATACAAATATAGAGCGGGAATTCTTGAAACATAGCGGACCAATCAACACGCAACTTTCTTTTCATATCGTAACTCTTATTAGAAGATCTCTATCTCACGAGTTGCAACCATGGTGAAAGGATTACATGGTCTGTACAGTTCGGCCATAGTGTGCAGTTCGGCCAAATCACGCCTACTTTTATTCCGCGTCAATAGGGTTCAAGGTCTACCAACTGTGAAACGCGAAACATGGGACAGTTTTCAGTCCCATGTCTGTTCTTATTTTAAAATCGTCTTAAATTATGTCTTAAGATGCTAATATAGTCCTCGGATTGATTTATATCTTAAGATTGTACTTAAGACAGTCTTAAATGTAAGAATCTATGAATATCAATCTGTTTCTCATCTCATGTGAAGTTGATACTGAATCTTTCTTTGCACAAGAAAATTCCTGACAAAAAAAACAGTAGCATCTTTGCATTAGAATGTTCCTTGTTTAGGAATTGAATTCCTACTCCTCAATGGTTTGCTCTAATATGTATAACAGAGCTCACTGCAAGTTGCAACCAAACGACGTTGGCTTTCCCGCGACACAATGTTCATATCGACGAGAGGTATAAATCATATAGGTATAAATCATATAATGCTGTCTGTCGTAAGTGTATGTGTATACCTGTGTATATGTATACTATTCGTACATGTACGTAAGTGCAAGTGCATATGTTTCACAAGTAACTTCGTTGAGCCACGTGAGCTTTTTCTCGGCAAAACGTTATGTGCCATCGGCGTTTCCTTTTTTCTCTCGCTTCTTAGCTCCCTTCTCCGCTTTCCTCCCTCTCTCTTTTTGAAGCTAACTCTCTCTCGCTCTCGAAGATAACTCTCAAAGAAGTATTGCTAGCAAATATGCGTGCTCGTTATATTACCTTTCTTAAAAATGATGATTTCATTTTATCTGCGCAACGCAGAATTTAAAAGATGACGAAATAGAAAAAGAATAATACGGAAAAAAGGATTTATCGACTTATTTGTTTTTTTTTCTATTTCTTTGTATTGCAACGTTAAAGGATTAAACAAAGAATTGTTCGTGTAACGTTTCTCATTTAAAACTTGCAAGAAATACCATTGCTCGCATCTCGTCATCGCTTTTTTAAAAAAACGATCTATCTACAAATAATATAGAAAGAAAGTTTTATCTTATTATTAAGTAAATTATATTGCTCGTTTGTTACAACAACTTGAAAATTGTTGTGTAGTTTTTTATATACACTACGCAAAAAATTAAAGAATTATCTAGTCCGGCCTCAAAAATAGGTAAATATTCAAAAGAGTGTAATTTCGTTAAAAATAATAAGATTTTTAAAAAAGCATTTTAAAGCTTTAAATATCTACTTTCAAGATCGGTAATTGATATTTTGATCTGATTAATTTTTACGTTATTATACGAAGAGAAGCAAAAATGATCTCTTTTACTTTAATATTGAATAACTTGTTGAAAATAAAATCGTACAATGTTCAATGAAAAAACAAATTGAAGGTAAAGATTCACTCTTTCGACTGCTATAAATCGCATTTGTGTGAATTTTTAGTTTACGCCATAGAACCTTGTAAAATTTGTACAAAATTTTCAGATTTGACAGGTACTCATTTCTGTTCGTATAGTTATGTAAAAAATCAATCAGATTAAAAGATCAATTACCGATCTTGAAAGTAGATATTTCAAGCTTTAAAATACTTTGTTAAAAATCTCGTTATGATCAATTTTGACGAAGTCTCTTACACTCTTTTACACTCTTTTGAATATTTATCTATTTTTGAGAACGACCTAAGTGATTCTTTAATTTTTTTGCGTAGTTACAAAAAAGAATATATAAAAAAAGAAAGAATATAGGAGAAGGTCATCTATATATCATCATACCATTTTGTTTTTGACAATATTTCTTAAACAAAAGTTAAAAATAAAATTTTAAAAATAACATAAACACAAACTAGAAAATATCTTCTATCAGATGATATAGCAGTTTTATAATATTGTTTGAAATATTACAATAATTAACTTTTTTGTACAATAAGCAAATACGAGTAGGAGCATCTGCAAAAATAGGGTCTAAAAAATTGAGTAATTAGTAATACCACATATTTCTATTCTTCCTTTTCCTCAAGAATTATCAGTACAAAATAATTAACAAATTAATATATATATATATATAAGAATATATATGAGAATATATATGAGAATTTTAAAATTTCAATACATTTCATTTCAATACAAAATATTTTTATTGCTCTATACGCATATTTGAAGTTATATGTCTTAGATAAGATTTATGCTGTATTACAATTTTATATTTAAAACCGCACACACACACACGCACACACAAATAAGAAAGAGAAAAATATAAATGAAACAGTCTTAGGAAACTATAAACATAAAATAATCCATAATTATCAATATATTCATTATTATTTAAACTATGCAAGTTGAAAAAAAAACGGGTAATTATTCAAATTAAGGGACACTCCGTCGATGATCTTGACCTTGACATATGTTGTCAAGGTCATGGCCCTGAATGGCCTCCGACAGGTTTTAGATGACGCTCGTCCTTCGTTAAAAAGTTATTAACAAAAATAGTTTTAAAAATAATGTTTTATTTCTACTACTTTTTCATCCGAAGCGACTCTCACCTCTCTCGTGCAAAAAGGCGCATGACTCTCACCTTCAACTTTCACCCCCAACTCTCACCCTCCCTACAATACAGCAAACATATTTTAAAGCAGGGAATATTCGTGTTATATAATTGTATTATATACCCATGAGTAAACAGATTATGTTTTTATTAATATTAATACTATTAATAAAGTGCAGTGATTAGTTTTAAAAAAAAGGAGATATCATGCTTTTATTTTTTTATAATCAGTTACTATATCAAAATTTCATTTTTAAAATTATAGAATTACAATAATAATAAATTATAGAATATACAATATATTCATTTTTATAATATTATGATTAAATATAATATATGATAAAAATTTTATGATTTCAAATATTAAAATTTATTTTTTGAAAAACCTTTTTGAATTATACTTAATGTAGCAAACGAGAGTTACATGTTAAGGATGTCCAATATATATTTCAAAATAATAAAAAGATTATGCAAAAATTATAAATAATTATTCTAATCACATTTAAAAATAATATAACAAAATTTTTTTTTGTGACGGTTTATTATATGGATTATAAATTAATTCAATTTTATAATACATTTTTATATGTAAATACAAGAAATTGAGATTTTTGTTATTTATTTTATAATACATTTTTATATGTATTTACTGTAAAAATATCTTATTCAGTAAAAACGGAATGTTATGAGCACTTTCTTCTGTGTATATAGCTTTTTTAAAGTATATGTATATTGTTAGAAATGTTTCCTTAATATGTAAATAAAGCTCGTGATTACGAACGAAATTAAAAATATTGAATGATTTAATTGAAAATTAAGTTACAGTATAAATATAAGGAATGTGTATAAATTAAATTTCATAAATTTTCATGAAAAATACATTAAATTTCATGTATATGTACACAAATATACTTTTCAATTATAAATACATTAAAATATTTAATGTAATGTCATGAAATTTAGTTCAAATTGTGTAACTTAAAAGTATATTAAATTTCAAATTTTTAATAATGTATTAATATATGTGTGTTACATGCTATCGGATATCTTTAAATGTTTTGTATATAATATCTAATAACAGCAAATTGTTCTAAATTACTTGCAAATTATTTGCGTTCAAGACAATATTTTTACGGATAAATATGTGATCTTCTATTTATTTATGTTCGCCAATGTTTTCCATCTATCAGTGTCTCAATTTCTCCTTCAAACGTAGTAAGAAAGCTCTTCACGCAGATACAACATCTTCTTTCTTTCTCTCTTAACTTTGGCTTTGCCATGGAAAGAAGAGCAATGCAGTTGCCTTTCACTTAGGCCAGCTGAAGATTTCGGAGGAACGGAGTGGTTGGAAAAGAAAGGGGTGAAAAGAGGCGATTATTTGGCGATTAAATTGTTCTGTTCGATGTTGGTGTCTAATGTGACATGGAGCAGCTTTCAAAGAACTTCAATAGGAAGAGTATGGTTGGATAAGTTCAGCGATAGAAAAGATATTTCGCGGAGAAAGAGACGATAAGAGATATACACCTCGCATATGTTTTGACGTGACCTATCTGTGTGCAATTTACACGTAATTCGTACGAACAGTAGAAAGCGAGGCAGTTCACAGTCTGTCTCCATTTTATATCGCGAGCAAAAGCCGTTATCGCATTCTCTTTCATATCGATGGAAGAGGATTTGCTATCGCCGTTTGCAACGACGGCAAATGGCGATGGCATGGCAATGTTCCACTCGGGCGATTCACAATTCTTCGATTTTGAAAAAATCTGATTTCGTTGCGCGGATGGCGTAGTAGTACAAATGAAAGTGCTGTTTCATTTACGTTTGTCCACAATCATCTGCGCGCTTAAAAAAGAGCAAATGCTTTCATTTTCTTTTCGCGCATAAAAGTAAGAGCTACGATTCACGCTTCTTTGCCGATTTTGAGTTGGTGTTTCTGCTGAAAGTATTTTGAACAGACATTAGAGATGTTTTTGCAGAGTTAATAGTTTTTTATCGGACACTAATATGTATTCTATAGTGCTTGGATACCGATATATTTTTTACAATATTATATTAAAAGCATGATTTAGTTTTGAGAATTTTTTTTTCTAAAAAATTGATTTAAACAACATATCACATAAACGTCTAATAACTGTTATACAATCCACATTTAATTCTCTGGCAAGTTCTGGATATTGATTAACTTATCGGGTAACTTTTTTCGTAGGCGGAAAAGTGAAAATTTTGGGTATATGTATACATATTAATTATAATATTTGGGTATATGTATACATATTAACATTCATAAAAATTTTTATTTTTCACGTTTCCGCTTTAAAGAAAAAGTTACATGATACCCTGAAATGAATTGTGCTGGATTTTCAATAATGCTTGTAAAACAATAAATTTGCATTTTCCAGCTTCGTTAACATTGAAATCACTTTTGAATCGTTTGAACCAATATTCACATATCTTAATCGATGGAACAACATTACCATAAGTTTCTGATAGAAACTTATGGCATAAGATTCTATAAAAATTCTAAAGGTGTATTCAGGAAGACACTATATTAACGCTATTTGTGCCATTCTATCCTTGTCTAATAAACAACGAAGATAGAATAATAGAAGTAGAGCTACCCAGTGAGAAATGATAATGAAATCGACATCGAAATTATCAAATCGATTTCAATGTCATTTTTCACTAGGTAATAGCGTCTCCCCAAAAGAACCATATGATCTTCAGTCCATATGACTTTCAGTCGTTGTTTTCTTCTGATTAAAAAACAAAAACAACGCATGTTGAAAATACTCTTTACGAAGTCCCATTTTTTAAATAGTATAAATACGATGTTTATTGTATTTATTATTAGTAAATCACTTCTTCTTCTTCAAAATTAATGGCACTCACCGCAAAAATGACGGTAAATTCGGCCAGAATCGTAAATAAATCGTGAAAATTAGTGAATGGGACGAAATAATGATGTAATCAAGACAAATAATGTATTGCAATGCACAGTCGAAGCCGGAAACGCTTTTCAAAAAATGGGTGAGATGATGCAATACCCAAAGCGAGGCGAGACGCACGTCCGTCCCGCTCGAGTGATCTCACAAGACTTTAGTAAATCACTAAATATCATGGAATAATATTAAAGCATTAAGAAATAACTGTGATTGGAATGTTTTTAACAATACTGACTTTAATGCCATCTTTTACAAAACCATCAAAACTAAATCACACTCTTAATACTTTATGAAGATATTGCACAGATTTTGCATCAAATTGACCATTATAGGACGCAGAGTTGTAGTGGCGCTGAAATATCCGGTAAAAAATTTTTCATGCATGAATATGTATAAATATGTATAAATACATAAACGTGCATAAATATTCATAAACATATATAATTATATATGAAATATGTCCATATATATTCATATATTTTTTTTTCTTTTGTAAAATTACTTCTTAGTGTAATAGAAATAATAATAGTAATATGAAAACATTAAAAATAATTAAAAAAGTAATTTTCGCACTATTTGTTTTAGAAAAAATCAAGTTTGAAGAAATATAAAAAAATTACTTACATATAAAATTATGCATAATTATGTATGAGCAATTTTTTTTAAATTTTTCCAAACTTGTTTTTTCTATAACAAACAATGCGAAAATCATCCCTTTAATTATTTTTTATGTCCCTTTAATTATTTTTTATATCCCTTTAATTATTTTTTATTTTCATATTGCTATTATTATTTCTATTACACTAAAAAGTAATTTTACAAAAGAAAGAAGGATGTATGAACATGTATGGATATATTTCATATATAATTATACACGGTTATGAATATTTATGTGTGTTTATGTATGTTTATACATATTTATACGTATTCATGCATAAAAGATTTTTTTATCGGGTAATGTTGTATTTTGAGATAAAAAAACGACATGAATAATAATAAATCTTATTCAAGGAAAAGTGGTAAGATTTAAATAATAGACCGCTCTCCATTTTTTAAAGATTAAAGAATTATATTATTAACTGATTATAAAACCTACTTTGTTTTGTTCTGAACAAATGTACAAAATTATTTAATGTTAGAAGTATGATTTAGTTTTGAAGGTTTTGCAAGAGATGGCACTAACGTCAATGTCGGAGACATTCCAATCGCAGCTATTATTTCTTAATGCTTTAATATTATTCCATGATATTTAGTCATTTATACTAACAATAGATGTAGTAAACATCGTGTTTATACTATTTAAAAAATAGAGCTTCTTAAAGAGCATTTTCGACATGCATTGTTTTTATTTTTTAATTAGAGGAAAACGGTGACTGAAGGTCATAGAATTCTGACAGAAACTTATGGTAATGTTACTCCATTAGTTAATTAATTATGTTACTCCATCATGTGAATATTGGTTCAGATGATTAAAAAGTGGTAATTTTAATGTTAATGACAAAGCTCGCTCGGGAGCTTTGTCATTAACATTAACTTGGCTGTACAACTAAGAAAGCTGGAAAATGCAGATTTGTAAGCATTATTGGACGAAAATCCACTATAATTTGCTTTAAAACTTGCCAGAAAATTAAATGTTGATCGTGCAACAGTTATTGAACATTTACATGATGTGAGAAAAGTTCACAAAGAAGAAAAATGGGTTCCACATCAGTTATCGGAAAATGCTATTGCGAACTGATCGAACATTTTGCATTTCATTGATCGTCATACAAAAAAAAAGAGTTTTTTGTATCGAATTGTTACTGAAAAATGAATCTATTTTGATAATCCCAAACGAAAAAAATCATGGATTGATCCAGGCCAATCAGCAACATTCACTTCGAGGCACAATATTCATTTCAGTTCAAAAGTATTGCAAATTGAAGCAAGTATTAAACCAAAAACGATCTCCAATTGAGAATAAACGACGCAAAGTAATCCTTCTTCACGACAATGCTCGACCTCATGGTGTATTATCAGTGAAGCAAACGTTATGAGAGCTGGAATGGGAAGCATCTTACCGCACACCGCGTATTCTGCAGACATTGGCTGCATTCAGCAGAACACAACGGTTTTGCAACCGTTTTATGATTGTCTACTGAGATAGGATTATTCTAGATCTAAAAGTATAATTCAATCAGCGAAGAAAACTTCCAACAGTAGCAAAATAAATGTTCTGTTGAATGCAATCATTGCTCCATTTGAGATTTGATTTTTTTTTTCACTTGTTTCAATTAATGCAACATGCTCTAGGAGCACTTGTGCAAAACTATAATTTAATTAACAATTAAAAATTACAATTACAATATAATTCTTAATTTTCAATTAATACTTATTAACGCGTTACTTATATTTTGTAATTATTAATTGTTGAAAACAATTAAATGAAGTAATTGCGAAAAGTAATTGTAAACAGATTACAATTATTTAATTGTTAATTGTTAATTGTTAATTAATTAACTGTAATTGTAATTAGAAATATTAGAATAAGAGCAAACATATGTATTAGGGGTACAAATAAGTTCGTGCGGTTTTGAAAGAGATGGCGTAACTACTGTTTTATTCCACTGTTTCGTATTTCTAAGTATGCGTTGGATAGCTGTCATTAGTAGGTATTAAGTTCAGTATGTGTCACTTGTTCGAATTGTAAACAACAATATTTTTACTTCGTCAAATATGTCGAACTTTGTACCAAATAAAGTGTTTTTGCGGGGAGTTTTACTGCATTACTTCAATATGAAGAAAAGTGCTGCCGAAAGTCATCGTATTTTAGTGGAAGTTTATGGTGACCATGCTCTATCTGAGCGAACGTGTCAGAAGTGGTTTGCACGGTTAAGAGTGGTGACTTTGACTTGGAAGACCAAGAGCGTGCCGGATGTCCAAGAAAGTTTGAAGACGTAGAATTAGAGGCATTACTCGATGAAGATCCATGTCAAACGCAAGAAGAGCTTGCATTATCATTGGAAGTGACTCTGATTACATTGTAACCGGTTTTTCACAATAAAGCCCCAAATTTCGAGAAAAAACCGCACGAACTTATTTGTACCCCTAATATATACCTAGACGGATTAAAGGAGGCCTAATTTTCTGAATTTTTTATGGAGAAATGGATAGAGATAGAGAAGTCCAGTTCCATTGTAAAGATTATACTTTCCTCTATTTATCATTAAAATTTTTTTAAAAAATAATATAAAATGAGGTCACTATTCAAATTTTCGTACATCATGTTTTACAAAACGGGGTTTGATAACCATTGCTGCTCGCATAAGACTTGTCTGAAAGCAATATGGTACAAGTTTTATAAAATTGAAACAAATCTTGTGCTTGATAGAGCTGTTTTTTTAAATATTGCGTTTAAATAAAATAGCAGTTGGTCAAAGTTAACATAATAATTTTTCACAAAAAATTTTGCTCGTTTTTGGCTATGAAAAAAAGCATTGTAGGAAAAAATTCTACGTTAAGAACTAGTTTTCAATAGAAAAAGTGTAAAATTGTAAATCAATTGACGAGCCGTCTTCAAGATACAGTGGTCACGCGGTTATTATTACCGCAATAAAAAATTCATAATGTCATTACCAATCGTTATTATAACAAGCTAACAATTAACAAAGTAACGGCGTTATTTGCCAAACTGTAAATAATTATAATAATGAGTAATTGTGATTCCACTATAACTACTACATAATTCTTGGATTATCTTTATTAAATTATTAAATCAATTACATTTGAATTGTGTGATCTACGTCTAATTCTATATTCAACTTATAATTTCGCCTAACATAATTGTGAAAGTAATCGTATGCAATCACAATTATAATTGTAACTAAATTAAATATAATATAATAATTGCGACTCAACAATTACTTTAATTTTTTAATTATTTTAATTATTTTAATTATTTTTTAAAATTATTTTAGTTGCAATTGCAGCGTTATTGTAACTATATTGTAATTGTAATTAATTACATTCATGAATCAATTATGTCCAATTAAAGAATAAACACTTTCATAATTTTAAAGATGTTGAAAATTGGATCAATTCCAAAGAAGAATCTTTTTATTGTCGGAATCTATCATTTGCCAGAAAGATGAGAAAAAGTTATATAAAACGAAGAAAAATATTTTGATCAAGGTATTCGTTCATTATTTTGTTTAAATAAATCAATCATTTTGAGAAAAAAACCCTCAAAAGTAAATCACACGTATTAATATATTACTAATATAATTTAATCATTTGATATGTATTGTTACTAGTTTTAACATATGATATAATGCCATTTACTCTAAACATTATATAAGAAAATAAAAATACGTAGCACGAAATGTATGTAAAAGTCACAGAACTCTGTTTCAATTTATTTGGACTGTAAAGGAATGTAAAGTGCTCTAAGTGAAACTTTCAGTACATGTCAGTAAGACAGTAAAATGTATTAATTTTAACGATGCATTCTCTCTATGATGTGTAAAGCGGAAACAAATTGCTTTAATCAAAAATGAAAAATTTATCGCATTTCGTGCCACGTAAACGAGTTGTTTGTTCAAAATTAAACACAAACCAGATTATTTGCGAGTTGATCCATAATTCACACTTGAATAACACACTTAAATCCGATTCCATTCGAATTCAATTCGTACGTTAATCTGTGATTTTTAGCAACTCATTAAATATAAAAAATTCCAAAATGTAATCTTATTACGGACTCTTAGTATTAAAAAAACAATAATATTTGACAGGACGAGAATACAGTATGGTAATTGGTACGCAAAATAATTAAGCAAAACTTTGTTATTACTCCTTTAATCCATACATCCAAATATATATATAGAAGGTTTCGACTCTTTTTGGAATTCTCCTCAACTAATACATAAAACTCCCCTGATTGTCAGTTATAAGTGATCTTCAATTTCACACAGATTTGATTAAGATATTCTTTGATTGTTGAAGTGAGTCATTTTTTCTCTTTAACTAATTGAGTAGTTAGTCATTCAATCATTGATAATTTAACTTTTAACAGATTTTTACAACATCAAATTTGTGATTTTGATGATGATTCATATCTGACAATCAGGAGTTTTATTAATTTATGTATTAATTGATGAGGATTCCAAAGAGAGTCAAGAAAACGTTCTATAGATTTTGAGATATATGTGGATTAAAGGAGTAATAAGAAAGGTTTACTTGATTATTTTGTGTACCAATTACTACGCTGTAGGATAAGGTCATCTATTATGAGATAAGTTCCTAATATTAGAGATAGAGGTGTCTGCTAAACTAATAAGAGCATGTGTTTGGTTCTATCATGAATTTTTTACTCTTAGGATGAAATCTGTTTAATAGAAAATTCATTATTAAATCATGCGTATAGTCGTTGCAAAAAAAAAGATTTGAAATTAGATATTGTCAAATTTTAGTGAGGTTAGTCATTAAATCTTGAACAATAAATAAAATAAAAAATGTGTAATTAAGAGCCTTAATACATGGTAATTGCATTATTATATACTTCAAATTGTATCTCTTACATAACTATAAAAACTGAATGTTTCGGTTCAATTCGAGCCATCCTCAGCATGAATATTGGATTGTTATCAAGAATTGCTATTATTTGAGAAGATGGCTGATGAAGATGGCTTGAATTGAGCCGAAACGTTCAATTTTTATAGTTATGTAAGAGATACAACTTGAAATATATGTTTATATGATATTTTCGCGCCAATTACCGCGTATTAAGGCTTTTAATTACTCATTTTTTATTTTATTTATTATGTTTAATATCTCAAAATCTCAACTTTAATTATTCGCTTCTTTAAATCTTGCTTTATTATATAAAAATAAATATTGGATAATAAAGTCTGCATGAAGTGATAGAGTAAGACCGATATATTGATCGATATATTGATAGGAAAACATGTGATATAATGATTTGTTTAACTGTAAAGATTAGATTTGGTGATCGTGAAACTGCAAGATGTAGAAGTTGTAATATGAGATACTCACGATATTCATAGCTAATATGAGAGTATCTAAACAATTCAATATCCATATTATCGAACGATATATTAAGAATGACGATTCTATTATTGTTAAGATTTCTCTCTCTCTCTCTCTCACACCACACACACACCACACATACACACACACCACACACACACACACACACACACACACGCACACACACACACACGCACACACACACACACCACACACACACACCACACCACACACACACACACACCACACACACACACCACACCACACACACACACACACCACACACGCACGCACGCACGCACGCACGCACGCACTCACGCACGCACGCACGCACGCACACACGCACGCACGCATGCACGCATCGACAAATTATATAATCAGTAAGATTAAAAACAAGACCATTTATGTTAAATACATTACTTTAAATACGAAGCGTCACTGCGGTCTGAATATAAGATGTTGAACTATTATATATATTCATATAAATGAATTAATTTCAGAAATGATAATTGCGTGCCGATATGGTTGTCGGACTTTCAGATTATTTGCGTTGAAAGTTCGACAATTATATCGGCACGCAATTATCATTTCTGAAATTAATTCATTTATATGAATATATTATAGTTCAATATCTTAACATTCAGACCGTAGTAGTGCTTCATTTTGAAGTAAATTATATAATTATTATATATAACATTTAAATTTTTTGTTCCTATTTTTATGTATTATAATATAGCAAAAGCGTGTATAAAAAGCTTATCTTTATTTTTTTCCTTAGTTTCCTATTATCAGGTAACACATCACATAAGGAAACATTTGTATTTCACATATTAGGAACCCTTTTTTTGAATAATCAAAATCGGCACTTTTGATAAAAAATTTCACATGCAACAAAGTACAGCTATTATCGATTGCTAACTTTTGACGATTAAACTTAAATATATTTCCCATAAATTTAACGTGGAGGTAGAAATTGAAGTTACAAATTAAATAAATTACAACTTTAAAAAAGGTATCTCATAATAGGCGACTTTACTCTGCTCTCATTCGTCCTGTCAAACATCGTTTTTTATAAAAAATTATGTCAGATATAGAAAGTAAAAGATATAGTAGTAGATATAGAAGTAGATATAGAAGTAGATATAGAAGTAAAAGATTATATATTGTTATAATTACCGATTGTTTTGTTGAAAAACGGATTTAAATTGATGTACAATTAATTAAAAAAAATGTTTTGGTCTATATGTAATTTCTCGATAAGAGCTTTAGAAGCGACTTAAACTTGTTATATAGAATAGAAATAAATAATCAAGTTTCTTCTTGATGATTAATGAACTGAAGAAAAATAAAGTTTATTAGAATGTTAGATGAAATTTATTTTACTTGAAAGGGAAAGAAAACAGATCACTTGTTCGTGCGACATTTAACTGAATCGAAAGTATTAAGTCTAGTATATTTGTACAGATTAATTTTAAAAATTCTGCTGCTTTTATTTATGAAGATCTTTGCGAGCGTCATTCTCGCCGGAGACAACTTTATCTATCTAGTCAGTTCATCGTCCACGTGCAATTACAGTGGTTGTACACGCGAGGCTTTTCGAGAAAATCGCATTCTCTCTGTAGAGAAACGGAGAAATGCGAAATCGTGATTGCGGAAAGAGGAGGATTGCGTTCTTGTATAATTCGCGTTGACCTATCCGTCGCCACAAGCGCGCATCGTGTAAATCGCGCGCAGTTGTTAATTTGCTTTACCCTTAAACGCCATAATACGTTGTAACTTGTCGAAAAGGGCAACGGATGGAAACAGAGTTTTACAATTAGAGGCTTCCTTGCTGCGCGCATTTGTGCTCCAACGTGTAATAATACCGTAATCTGGATTTGCATTTGCAGATAAATTAACGCGCACTTTGAGTAACGCGCACACGAAGTTATTTGAGAAACCTTTAATCTGCTAATTGTGAAATCTTTAGATACATCGGTAATGTTATCGTATAGATTCGAACTAACTTTGCAACTGCTGTATTAAAGATTTCATCATTATTAGTTAAAGCTATTTGCGTACTATTACCTCTCTTTTTTAGAAATGAATAAAGAATTAGATTGAAATTGAAATAAATCTGTTAACGGAATCAAGCATTAATTATGTATATAATTATAAAAAATTCTCTTCCTAGTTTAGGCTATCCAAAAATTAAAGAAGATACTTATTATGATCTTAAGATCGTTTGCAAGAGAATAATTAGAGAAATCGATATCATAAGATCAATTTCTAAGAGTCTTACATTAAATTTAACATTTACGACTTTGATTTAGGTAATTAATCAGACAAGATTTAAAAATAAAATTTTTCCAAATGTGCAAGTTATCTGAATCGGTCATTTCATACGTAACAACCTAGTAACATTTATGTGAAGAATAAAGGGAGCGTGCAAATCGCACACAACCATTAACCCTGTTTCCATCTGGGCAGTACGTTTTACAGTACAAAACTTGCAGTTGAGATAGCAAGCTCTATATGTGTGCAAGTATATACGGTTAGATGTGTGCGCTTGTGTGTTTGCAACCGGACCCTACGAGTGCACCTAAATCCGCGATTGTGGCGAGAAGGCTTAACGTTTTCGCTCTTAAATGATACGAGCGAGGCGCCCGTGCCGTGTCTTCGTCTATATTCCGGCGCATTTTACTCTCGCGTAGAATCGTGCATGCACTCTCACCTCGCTCCATTTATCGGTTTCCCACATCGGACAGGACACGGTATTGCAGGTCTCTTGAATGTGTGGCTTGTGCGTGCTGCTACACTTGTGATCGGGTAGCTGTAACAATTTAATATTACTATAACTATTAGAATTCTATAGGGAAGTACCTCGTTACTTGTGTAACGAAGTTACAATTAGACTTACATTTTTTCAGTAACTTAACTTACAATTAGTTAAATTTTTTATGATTATTAACTAATTTATGGTAGTTACTTTATAGTTACTTTATATTAACTTAATATTTTAAACTTATTCATCAAAATATGTATATGGGTTAAAATAAAAAGCTCAGTGAACAATCAGTGACTATTTCTTGTAATTAGAATTCCTTTATCTCTGATAATTATTATACTCTGTAAATGTCTATTATTAATTAAGAATTAAGCTCTGTAGAAGTTTTTTGACACAATGAACGCGTTTTCCATAATTTTGATTTCAAGTGTATACATATATGTACATATTAATTGCAATGCAAAAAATTACCACAAATTTATAGAAAAGTAACTGAAAATAACGACGTGTTACTTTTTAAGTAATTATAATTATAACATGTTACTTTTCACTCTTTTTAGAATCAGTATGTACTTGTAACGGTGAGAATTTGTCTAGAATTTGTAATGGTGTAAATACAATTATTTTTTGAAAGAAAAAACTGTAATTAGCTACTTTTAAAAAGTAACTTCCTCTTTCTCTTTCAATTTTTAAATTTAATAATATCATTAAAATATTAATATGAGGAAATTATACAAGTGCATGTGACATATTAAGAATTGAAAAATTTCATTATGAATATTAGACAACAAGTGTCAACGTGTGTTTGAACAGCAGAATGTCGACAATTACACAAGAAAAACCATATTTATGATTATAATTGCATGGTAAAACAATTTAGGAACTTTATTTTTATAATTATTCTTATTATAATGTTACAATAATAATAATAATAATCTTTATAATTTTACAAAAAATATAGTTGCATAAAAAATTATAAATTATGATAATATTGCATTTTATCTTCAGTGCAGAATTATTCGACACTGAAGATAAAATGCAATATTGTTTTCACAAGGTAATAAACATAATAATTAAATCGTGTATCGGCAGAAATTTATCTTCGAAAATAATCATCAAAACATTTAATACCAACGTTTAAAAAAAACTGTGATAAAAATATTTTGTTAATGAAAAATCAGTCGTAAATATGATATATAAATTCTCGAAAGATGTCTAAAGCTATAGGCTGCGCAAGATACCGTGCATATGTGAAATATGAACGTACACTGTCTTATATACGTGTGCGAGAGAGCTAGCTGTCGGATGAGGGAGGTTTTACGATGAGCGACGGCGTGTACTTATGGAGCAGCTCCTCGAGTTTAAACGAACCGAACTGGGTTAGGGATCGTGGGATCTTCCAAGACCGTCACGGAAAGCGGGACGCGGCTGCGTATGTAAATGCGACTCGCAGACAAGTACGAAAGTATGGCATAAAATTTCCCGAGATGAGAGGAATGGTTAACGTTCCGTCCGCGCGGAAGTGCGACGGAATTACGGTCGTGTCTAACGTCAGTGGCGAAATGTGAAAAATGTGGCGTTTTATCGTGTGCACGCGTAACGCTGATTCCGTCGCGCTTGGCAGATTTATTCTAGAAAGATTTATTTGTCTTTACATCGTAAAAAGCGTCGTTGCGTTGACATCCCTCTGAGGGGCAGACGCAAACACACAACCGGGTTTTCAAAATCGTGTTAATCGTCGGCATGATTGTATTGATTTCTCACATCATTAGGCAAATTAAAACAATTTAATTACAATATCTCAAACTAGAATGTTTCACACAAATGTAAATATAGTTTATGCATGAGAAACTTTTTATTCTTTCTCTCGTTGAAAAGTTCTTTAATTAGAGAAGAAATGAATAAAAAATAATAATAAAGTATTCATTAAATACGTATAAAATAATAAAGAATAACAATGAGATTGTAAATAACAATGTGTCAAGTGTAAGATAACTGCCAACAATATCGACAGCCAAGACTATTTGTACGAAATGAAATATCAAAATCGAAGCGTTAACAAACAATGTTTGTTTCAGATAAGTGATTCTCAAACTCCACCGAGATCGTCACAGAGTCAAGGAGAAAACTTGATTAAACAAAAACTTTATTATTGAAGAGCCTTTCTTCCGGATTTACCTTCGTGGTTTCGTTTCCGTTCTCCTCGGTACAGAAGACGGATCTTGTTCGTGAACCGCCGCCGCAGCTTGCGCTACACGCACTCCAGTCTCCGTTCATCCACCTGGAAAAATAAAGAAAGAAAGTTTCCTCAAGATGGTATCATAAAAAACCGAGATTAAGTTTTTGTAGAGTTATTCACAGCCGCGTAATATAGTGAAGTCGCATGTGCTAATGAAATCTGATTAACATTCCGTTTTCGTTGGTGGCAAAAATGTGACCAGCAAGTCTTTGTATTATTTAAAATCGGTGTAAAAAATGTACGTGCCATCAACATCTGCGATGTAAAGTTTATGATACGGGCATGGCAACATACTGTTTAGAACGCGTACTGTTTAAAATGCAGCAGGCATTTCCATCGATATGCTTCTCGTTCTTTTATATCGGTGAACACATTTATTTTTTACGATCGATTTTCGTAGAACAGGAAGTTGTCGGGTTCCGAAACATGAAATAGAACCTGGCATGCGGATTGCCTAAATCTTGCACTGTTGTTGTCACTGCTCTCGAACAATGCAGAATGGTTCATAATTTATCACAATGTTTGCATTAGTTATAAATGCTAAACATGAATGACAACGCAGAGGAATTTTAAAATTTAAAGTTTACTTATAAGCAATGTAAATTGTTATAAATCGGATAACACGTACAGAAAAATTAAATAACTAAATTTTAATTGTTAATAATAAAATACAAAGAAAATACATGATACTAATACAAAATACATCACCAAAATAAATTATTTATGCTGTATGTGAGAGAGAGAGAGAGAGAGAGAGAGAGAGAGAGAGAGAGAGAGACCTGTAAGCTCTTAAATGTTAAAAAATAGTTACAAGTTAATGATAAAAAGTAGCTTCATTGTAATACACAATATTGATTTTCTATATCACAGATTTAAAATTATGATTTTTTTTAATTATTGCTAATTTTTTATGATATCTTAAAAATTTTACTTTGAACTAAATAATAACAATTAAAATTGTACTTGAAATAAAATTATAAACAAAATATAAATTTCCAATATTTTTGATGAAATATGAATCTTCAATAATGTGTCATCTATACCACGTCATATATACAACGAGTAATCTAATTCATAGTTATTTATTGTATATACAGGGTGTCCCGAAAGTTTTTGCCAATTGCTTTTGTGTAGATAGAGCGGATTAAACTGAGTTTATTTGCAATTTTCGCAGTAGTTAACAAGATATTAATTACAAAAAATTGCCAAATGATTGATTATTAATCTTGAATAATTTTTTACTCAAATACTATCAACTTTACAGGAAAAGACAAAAATAATTCATTTTCTTCTCATAGAACTTTTCTATAAGAATTTTTTCAGAATTTTTTATCAACTTTTTAATACTACATTTTTTTACTTTTACCAACATGAGAAAATACGGTATTAAAAAATTCTGAAAAAATTTTGAAAAAAATTCTCAGAACTTTATGAGAAGAATAAATGATTTTTGTCTCTTGCAGCTTTTCTATAAATAGTTTGAGTATAGTATTTGAGTAAAAAATTATGCAAGACCAATATTTGATAATTTTTAATAATTAATATCTTGTTAACTATTGCGAAAATTGTAAAATAGTAGAGGACTTTTCGATTCAGTTTAGTCCGCTCTATCTATACAAAAGTGATTGGCAAAAACTTTCGGGACACCCTGTATATAGACGACATATTAAGGGAAGAGTAGTACACTACGATCAATTTAAAAAGTAAAGATTCTTTTTATTTGGATTGGAAGAAAAGTATAAATGTGATCCACTTGTAATTTTGCACTTTATTAATACGTATATTGATCTTATGTTGCAAATTTTGTTTAAAATATTAATTTTGTGGAGAAATACAACAATCTACGTAAAACGTAATTTTGCGCGTACTAAACAATGTATATCAATGCTCGCAAGGATTTACACATTTCGGGCTGATCCGGCGAGCGACCCCCACCACCGTGAGGATCCCGTTTGAGGCTCGGCGGCCGAGCTGCCGAGCGCTCACGTGACGCTCTGGCTCAGGAGCATCCCTATACCAGAAATATACTGGAAGCGCATCTTGCGCCAAATTATTATAGGAACATGTTTTTTTATTAAATAATTTATTTCTATTAACATAAAACTTTCTATTGTTAATTTATTTATTGTATAGGGACGCTCCTGAACCAGAGCTCAGCCATCGAGCCTCGAGTGGTGGTGGGGGTCGTTCGCCGAAATCAGCTCGAAATGTGCAAATCTTTACGAGCACTGATGTACATGATTTCGTCATTTTGGTTATCCTGAAACAAATATCGAAATAGTTTCACAAATTATAATATACTCACTATAGCTTGACCGAGCTTCTTTCCACTTCTATGAAAATTGATAGAAATACACATGTTTGAATTTGTGACACATTTTTTTACATGTTATAAATGTTATTGTATTCTGAAAACTAAAAATGTTATCAATATAATGTCGGTTAGACAGAAACTTCTGTTTCCTTGTATATACATATATTTCAAAGCCAGTCAATTCGTCAATTGTAGCCTGAGAAATCATATACACCGTCTGGAAACACTGGTTTTGGGAAAAATGTGTTTAAAGTTTTCCACGTTTTCTTTGTGATTGATAGAATACTCATTTCTATGTGATTCTTTGCATATTTCATATTCTTCTGTATGTATATTTTAGTTCCAATATTCACATTATTTGCAGTACGACTGCATGAAACGTTATGGCGCTCGATTCTTTGGATTGACTACTTGCGCGTACACTGTTAAATCTATAGTATTTTTAATCTAATGTGAGTCGCCATTATTCCTACTAAATATAGGAACTCAGTTACATCGTTATTTTTTACTAAAACAGTAATTAAATTTGATATTATATCGTGTCAAATTGACACTATATAATGTCAAATATAACCATTGTTTTAGTGTCAAATATAATCATTGTTTTAGTATAAAGTAACGATATAATTGAGTAGGAGTAGTGGCAACTCACATTAGGTTAAATTTGACACTATAGATTTAACAATGTAAGTATCTGCGTCCACTTCAAATGTAACTCAAGAAATAATTCGAATATTCACTTAGGACTTTTTGCACATTAATTCTAAGACTACAAACAATATTTTAAACAAAAAATTTGTTTTTTCGAAAATTTCCAAGTGTACTCCCACCTAAGTATAGTTTATAAAATTATTATATTTTATGTGTAAACGTTTAATTGTGTTAATTTTAATCATTTAAAGTTAATTTTAATCATAAAGTAAAATTAATTATTTAATTTTACTTTAAGTGATTAAAGTTATAATAATATATAAATTATAAAAATTATAATATTTTAATTAAGTAGTTTTTAAAATTATTTAGAGAAGCCCTCAAAGTTAACTTTAAAATTGTTAATGGAAATTCTTACTTTTTATTCATGAAAATTGTACTAATATTTTAATGCTAAAATCAAGATTTTTTTCAAAATACTATAATAAAATCTCCCTTTTAGTTAAATATTATTTGAAATATGAATTAGCAAAGTTTATTGCCAACATTAACATTATCCAAGATATCCGCTGACGAGATAATTAAAACCTATCGAATGTTGTCATAATTTTGAACTTTCTCAAGGCCATTAGAGGCTGTTTTCCACATTTTTACGCAAAAATGGAAGTAATAAAGGTCTTTATATTTCTATATTAAAAAATCTTTCTATTCCAATCCAAGTTATAGTAGCACTAATTTTTCTTTAAGAAAATAATTATATTAGAAAACTGCAATTAAAATAACATTTAAATTATATTATTTAATATAATTACATATATTACAATATAACTCATGATATGTATTCTCGAATTCTCATTCAAGAATAATTCTGTTTCATCTCAAATGGTAATATTTTTTTATTGCAAAACGTTAAAAATATTTAATATAAGAGACTTGGTGTTGCTAAAACAAATTTGTTATATATAATTTATAATAGTATTATATTAAAACAGCGCCAAGTTTTTTGTGTTAAATATATTTGACGCTTAAAACAAAAAATATATAATTAATAATTAGACAGACTTAAACGCAATTTTATATTCAAATATCTACGGATAGAATTACAAGACGCATATAAACATCTTGAACACGTAAAATTTGAAATGTTTAACATGTATAGACAAATAAAGAAAATTCTACCATTTAACATATTCAATTCGTTCTTTCGTAGATAAGAAACCAATTTTAATAGAATTTGGCGAAAGGAACAAGAAAGGATTAATAAAATTAAAAACCTGCGAGCTAGTCATAGATTTAGAGAAAGAATGAAAATTAAAAATATTAACTATAACATAAAGCATTCGTTAAACTCTGAAATGAATTGCGATATCCTAAGTGCACCGTTGAAGTTAAAGAAAATTTCAACCAAAGATATTACGGCCTATGAACGACAAACAATATTAATATTTGCCCAGACAGATTTAAAACAAATTTTGCAATAATGAATATAAACGAACAATGGCTAATAAATCTCAGTGATACTGAGATTCCAGAAAAAGCCAAAGTCATATTATAATTAGGTCAGCAATTTAATTTACTTAATAATGTCAACAAAGAAAAGAGTATGCTTGAGTTTATCAAACATGTTGAGTGTAACCTTTTCAAAACTGATGACGAAATTTATAAAACGGTAAGGAACGAAGTAATTCAAATATTTAAATCAATAGATAACTGCGACATTAAATCATTTGAGAATAATATCATACGAGAAGGTGTAAGGAAGGAAAATGATTTATCTCAGAGAATCCTGAAATTTTAATTACCAGAGCTGATAAAGGTAATACAACAGTAATTATGAATCGCGAAAGTTACAGAAGGAAAATGTATGAGATTCTCAATGATCAAAGCATACATTTCAATAAATAAAAGTCTCATTAACAAAATAACAATGAAAATTCGTAATTTACTAAAAAATTGGAAAAACAAAGGGTACATTGACCTAAACATATATAAAAAAATTGTACGTATTGAACGACGAACTTTCGAGTTCTTATGGACTGCGAAAAATTCATAAGGAAGATCATCCGAGATTAATAGTTAGTTGCATAAACAGTGTTTTTTATCCATTGGCGACCTTCTTAAAAGATATTACAGATAATAATAATAAAAAGAATTTCAGTTATGTCAAAAACAGTTTTGATATTGTGAATAAGCTCAATGGAAGGATAATCGATAAGAATTTCAGTATTATATCATTTGACGTGCTTTCGATGTACATGATTCCGACTGATTTAGTATTAAAGAGTATTAAACGTAGGTAGAACTTGATTGAAAACAAGATTTCGATTCCTTTCCATGAGTTTGTTAAAGCAATTATGATTATAATTAACTCTACATTTTTTAAATTTAATAAAAAAAATATTTAAATAGATTTTTGGCATGTCAATGGGCTCTCCATTATTCCCTATATTATTATAATATTGTTCTACAAGACTTAGAACAAGAAATTATTACGACTAATAATATTATTTCGTCTTTTTATTTCTGTTATGCTGATGATATTGTATTGTCTGTGCATAAAGACAAAGTAGAGAATTTAATTGTTGAAATTGTTTGTTCATATCATGAAAGGTTAAGGTTTACAGTTGACTTTGGCGAAAACGGCATTAATTTTTTTAGATGTTAAACTAATGAGACAAGAAGGAAGAATCATCTTCGATATTTATAAAAAAACCAACTAATTCAGGGAGATATTTGAATTATTATTCGAATCTGTTAGTACATAAAAGGAGTATAATCATTGGGCAATTAGATAGAATATTGTTTTTATCCCATCCAAAATTTCAAGAAAAAAACATTTCTGACTTAGTTCAGACTCTGTTAATGAATGGTTATCCTTTTGAATTCATTTTTTCAACAATAAAAAATAGAATTAAAACTTTAGAAAATAGAATGAATTTAGATAAAAATAGTGAGTATAACAATAATGAAAGAGATTCTAATTCTAATTTATATTCTATTAATAAAGAAAAAGTTTTTTATAATACTATATTTAAGTAAAGTATCGGAAAAATTTTAAAAATTATCACATAATCAGAGCTTTAATATCGCTACAAACCTATAAATAAATTGAATAGATTTATTAAAACTGGAAAAGATCGGTTGTGTAAAGAGAATCATTGTGGAGTGGTTTATAAAATAAATTGTTTAAATTGTGAATCTTCTTATGTTGGCCAAATAAAAAGGAAATTAAAAACTCGAATCAAAGAACATAAGGCTGACATAAGAAGATCCACCTCTGAGATGTCAGTGATTTCACGTCACCAGTTGAATGAGATGTACGAATTGGATTGGGATAATGTTAGAATTTTAGATATAGGGCAATCATTATTGAAAAGAAGAATTTCTGAAATGATATACATAAAAAGCCAAATAAGTAGTATCAATAAGCAAAGTGACACTGAAGGTTTGCTCGATGTTTATCTGACTTTTCTAAAGAAAGATCTCTCTCAAACTTAATAAATAATTCTAGAACAATCTAAACTTTTGATATATATATAAATAGTGGTAACATATATGACAAATAATAATACACAATGTCACGACAAATTTCCATCTGTGTAAAGGAAGTGCTTAAGATTCATCATTATTTCTAAAACAGGTAACGATTCAATTCTTATACAATTCGACTAGATATTAATGATAAATTAATTTTTTAAATTAGAATCTGGAAATTCTTGTTCTACATAATTTGCAATATGACAATTGGCGCTGCAACATTGTTGTACGATGCACCTTCACAAGATGAAAGAACACGTTTATACATAGTTATATTACACGACGGCTGAATTTAATGTCAGATATATGTATTCTTTTAAGAATATTTGTGAATTTACTGAAGATGGCTAGATTGTGGCCGAAACGTCTAATGTTTTATTAATGTAATGATATATTAAATATTACAAACAATATCTTGTGCCGTGATTTTATGCTCTTCTTTTTGTAAGTTTTAAAACAAAAAAATATTATTATTTGCGTTAAAACAGAATTATTCTCAAGTAGGAATTTAAAAATGCATGTCATTTGAGTTTAGTTAGGTATTGTAATATATCCATACAGCCATTTGAATCTAGTGCACTCACGGATCGAAACTTAGAAAAATACGAAAACTAAATACTCATCAAGGCCCGCACAGCATTTTAGAGTTCAGATGCGTAACAATATGGATGAATCATGTTTAATAAATGTCCGCTCTAATAAATGTCCGCTCTAATAAATGTCCGCTCTAATAAATGTCCGCTCTAATAAATGTCCGCTCTAATAAATGTTCGCTCTATAAATACGTAATTCACATTATATATCAAACACATATGACTTATATATTCGATACGTATTAAATATGTAAATTATGTGTTTGATACGTATCTCTAATAATGCAAGTACGCGTTTAAAATGTTCTATATACATTATATAACCTATAAAAAAATCAGATATTATTAATTGTACAGCAATTACATTCAATTCATTTATATTCAAATATATTATAAAATAAAAACTTACTTTTGATACTTAATATTTAATTTAAATTGTTTTTTATGTTTACTTAAATTGTTTTTTACTTAAATTTGTTTCACATGGAATTGTTTCAATCAGCATTAAAAATCCAAGTTTGATCGAAATAAGTCTTTATTTCTTGTATATTATTTTTTGATTATTGTATGTTCACATCGCGGTCTAATATGATACTTTAATATTGTTAAATTTATTTATTCTTATAGATACAGATAATAACTGTGCACACAGAAATTTGCTCAAAACTGTTCGTTTATGATTTTTTAAATATTATGTAGTGCTACGCCATCTTATGACATATTATATTCTGTTAAATATATATTAACTACGTATTTGCTATATATCTATACATTTAAATATGTAGCAGGTATATTGCAAATATACAATATACCTGCTACATATTACATACGTATTACATATGTATTTCGATATTTCACATTCATTGCTTTAATTACGTATTTAATATATTATATTTAATATGAAACAAAATGCAATGTAGATACGTTTTTAATATATACATAATTAATATATTATATATATATATATATATATATATATAAAATATACATTTGCAATGAAAAGTGCTATGCGGGGAACGGAAAGGTGTGACTGAAATGGATTATGCTTTCGAAGTCACGTTTGACATTTTGGGATCTTCTCTCAAGAAAGGACCTGAGGAAGATCGTAGGAGAAGGAATTTTTAGGGGTAGATAATTTGTTCTGATTGACTTGTCAATCTATTTGGATCAAATCCCACACTATCCCGAGGTGGCGCAATTTTATCATAATATAATTTTTAAAGGAGAATTAAAGCTACTACCACTTGGGTTAAAACAAGAAAACCTTTGAATGAGAGACAATAAAAAGATACGTACTATTTGGGTTTTTATTTTAATTAGTATTACGCCTCTATCTTTTTTCAAAAAGATGAAAAATTTTTTAACAATTATGTTATGCTTAAACATAAGTAATGTAAATTAAATGATATTATATACATACATATGTATATATATATATATATTAGATATATTAGATTGACAAGAAAAAAAAATTTTTTAATCGGCTTCTCAACTCTCAAAAGCTTCCATTTCGTGCCAAAAAAATATCCCTAAATTTTTATCAAAAAATATTAAAATTTAGAGGTCGCTAGTGAATAATTTTTAAATCAAAGATTTCGATTTTTCTTAATATAAATGTATATATAATATATTATAATATATTATATATGTATATATAATATATATATATATATTTGATTTGATGCAAAAATGGCTTAATCTGGATTTTAAATATGGTACTGTATGTTTTTTTAGTCGCTGAACATGATGTAATAATTCATTTAACTCTACGTCGATATACGTCTTAAGAAATACAGTTCGATTAATATAAAAAAATGACCAAATTTCGAATTCAAGGTCGATTTTAACAAAGTTCCAAGCGTTCAAATGGGTCGTTACTTCCTCTCAAATTCCCTAAATCCCTAAATCTGTTCACCCAGAACAAGATCCAGTTGGAATTTTTCCAGAACCTTCTACAGGGTTTTAAAAGTTGTATTTAAGTGGATTATAAGACATTTTTAAAGATAGAAAATATTTGTTTTCAAGTTCTAAAATATATCGTTTTGACATCCTCAAATGAAAAGAGTAGAGTGTTTTCCTGATAAGGGATTGCTCAAAAATCGATTTATGCGTATTTCGAGAGCTTCTAAGTCAGCAGATAATTTTCCGTCATAAAATGATTTACTATATTTCTCCATTCTGGAACATAGTTCTCTCATGCGTGAAAAGGGCAGAAGTTTTCCTGTTAAGCTTAAAAATTAAGGATTATATATTTTTGTATCAGAATTGTGCCAGAACCATGAAATTTCAGATGTAGTGCTGTTTTTAATGGCTTACTTCTTGAGTGTAGACTAGTTTTGGAATTGTTTTGGGGATAAGAAATAGAGCTCAAAAATCGAAAGAACACTGATTTAAGAACTCATAAAAAGCTTCTAATTCTGAGCGATTTTCTATTATTAATTTTAAAGAGTGAGGGGACTGAGTGGACGTCTATTCAGCCTCCCTCCTTCCCTATTTTTATTAAGATTTCTGCTAACCCGAATGAGCTCAAAAAATTTTTTTTGCGGGGTTTGAAAGCTCATAAATAGCACTCTGAGCCATATGTTTTTTTATTTCTGATTAGTTATAAATGACGAATTCGATTGGAAGCACTAGTGTGCACTGGTGCATATTAAAGCCGTTGTACACTTTGAGTATATAAATGAAATACAAATATTTCGAATTAGGAAATACATATTTTATCTAATAGTATAATAAAATGTATTGAGTATTTCATGATTTAATCAATTTCTATGTTTATTTATAAACATATTTTGTGTACAACAGTTTTAATGTACTAGTGCGCATTGAGTATAATTCGCTAAAAGATATAGAACAAATATTTTGTTTATTTATTAGGCAACTAGTTCATGTATCGCAATTTAACTCTAAATAATCTTGAATACATTGTGTATTTTCCGAGTTTACAAATCGATTTGAAGTCAATTGATTTTTAGGACCGTTTGATTTGATACTTACAAGATTTTCTAGTGATGTTCGAAAAAAGTTCGACATTTTATCGATGCAGCATTGATAAAATATCTTTTGCGAAAATCATTAGAAAATATAATCAATATTAAATCAAATGATCCGAAAAATTAATTGATATCAATTTGATTTCGACTTATAAACCAGGATTATATTAAAAAATTGAGATTTTTTTCAATAAATTGTCATTTATTTTATAATACATTTCCATATGTTTTTATTAGAGCTTATAATTAAAAAATATTACTATTTATACTTTATGATCTAAATAGTAAACCGTCACCTTTGTCGTATTATTTTTAAATACGATTTAGAATAATCTATAATTTTTCATAATTTTGTTATTATTTTGAAAATATTTATAAATATTTATAAATATTTATATAGAATAAAATAAGGGCAAAAAGCCAACGACATAAATAATAAAGAACATAATATATAATAATAAACAAAATAATAGCTACAATAATTACGTTTCGACTCCGATCGAGTCATTATCAATGTTACAAAATGTTATAAATGTAAAGACTGTTAAAATCTAAAGAATGTAAAGAATGTTAAAAACAATCAAATAAGTTACATTAGTTCGTTTTTCGTTAACTGTTTAAAAAAATATATAAATGTTGTTAAACTAGTCAAATTATTAGACATAATTGTTAATCTCTTGTATTATACAAAATGTAGTTGATCGAGCGAAAATTATTCGTTTGGTAATCAATATTACAGTCGTATTCCATCCTTTTATGTAAATCATAAATTAAAGATTATTAAGATTACTAAGATTATTAAAATAAAGATTTTAAACTTTGGCTACATACCATATTAATAAAACTTTTATGAAAATATATTTTAAACACAAACATTCGCTTCGCAGGGCAAAACAATGCTTCTTTTTGTAAAATTTGTAAAATTTGTAAAATTTTCATTTCATGCAAAAACACGAATGAGTTTTCGAGAGAGATTGGACATGAGGGAACTAAACTTATAATCATGTATTTACCATTGAGGAAAATCTCTTTAAAGGAATAAAATTTTGAGTGAGTACTATAAGAGTCGTCACTAAATGAGTTATACAGTGCCATGCTGTGGTTAGTCTACTATCCCCATCCGTTCATTTTTTAAAAACATTCACAATATATAATAACAAAGACACATAAACAAAAAAAAATCTATTGGATTTTATTAAGTAAGAATTACACTTACTATCTAAGTAAAAGTCAAGTCTCAGATAATCATATATGATTGTAAAACAAAAACTTTAAGAATAAAAATATTTATTTAAGTATATGATTTTTTTAAATTGTAGCATAACGTCTATCATAGATGTGTTTGCAACAAGATGTTACAGCAGACTTAGCGGCAGTCGCTGCTACGTGCTCAGCGCAGTTTACGCGTGTCTCGCGTGTTTTGTTTTTAATGTAGCCTCGATTAATCTACTTACTCCTATAGTCAACTGACCCCGGTCTCCCCTATTCATAGAGCCTTATATTATATTTGAATATATAAAATATTCTTAAATAAATTGAAGTAAAAAATTAATAACTTAACTTAGTTTTTTCAAATAAATTAATTTTTAAGTTATTTAATTTGAATTAATTATTTTAAATATATTGAGTTTTTATTTTCGCTACTTTTAATTAAGTTTTTATATTTTCGCTATTAAGTTGCGAATTTCGGAATTCGCTACTTAATAGCATGATTATGGAATTGTTTTGCTTAATAGCTTGCCATTACAACATGATGCTAATATGCCAATAGTCAGCATTTTTTATAACATAGGGAAGAGTGGGGACCCTTGGGCAGTCGGGAGGATTGGACACTATCTTTTAAATCTTCTCACGTAAAGTTTAGGAGAATGCCCCTGAGAATATGACTGTTTGTAATTGTCATGGCAACACTGATGAGTGACATCAACTGTGCAACACATGATTACGTTTGTGTACCTATGCTGTTTTAGAATTTGAATATCGAAAAGTAAATATTTTGTGTTTGTTTTTGTCTAATTTCATTATTATTACTTTGCATTTACATAAAATTATATTGTCACAATAAAAGATGGGTATTTTATGTATAATGTGAGCTAATTTTTGGGCGTGCTTCTTTAAGCTAAAAAACTTGAACGATTATTTATTTAACAATGTAATGGTTGGGAGTCTTGGGCGCTAGTTGATTATAGAGGTTTAGGCCCAAACTTAGGTTCGCGTTGCTTGCACCTTTTGCATTCAGTATCTTTGCTTTCTTTTCTTTAATACTCGAATATATATTTATCTTATTTTGCAAAAGTTTTTGGAGATTTCAAGTAACGCGCCTTTAGATTTAACGTGGGAAGCTCTCTATGTCACTCATTTTAGTCACTGTCATAATTTTTGCTTTTTATTCACAGGGTAATTACTATATCATTTAAATATAAAAAGAAAACAGATTGTCGTATATCTATAGATATTATACGAAAAATGTTCAAACCTCCCGCACGTAGGGAGAGATGGACACTTTTCCCACTTTTCCTTTTTTCTTATTATTTATCATGATAGTCTAGCTTTAACCTTAACTTTAAATGCAAACCTATAGCTAAGAACATAAGTTATTTAAAATATAATCTTGGTACTGTTTTTTTTATAAACATGCATTTTATTTAAGATTTTCCTAAAAAGTGCCCGAGGATCCCCACCTCTCCCCTATTTTTATAAAGCATTTTGAAATATTTTTAAAGATATTTTAGTATTTAATTACACATTTTTCATTCTTTCTCATTCTTCTTAAACTGAGTGTATTATCATTCGAATATATATATGTTTAAATTCTTTGTTATTTAACAAAGCTTCACAATACAATTAATAATTTCAAAATGGAGACAATTCTGATCTCCTCTCTAATACAACAAAACTTAATTGTCAATATAACAAAACTTCTAGTTAAATTTTTTAAGTCGTAAACATTACATAAGTAACATTCGGAATCAAAGATAGTTAGGAGAACAAATCCAAACAAAGGTAGTTAGGAGAAAAAATCCGAACAAAGGTAGTTAGAAGAAATCCGAACAAAGGTAATTAGGAGAAGAAATCCGAACAAAGACAGTTAGAAGAAATACGAACAAAGATAGTTAGAAGAAATTCGAAAAGATAACAGTTCACTCATAATTATTATCTTTTCAAATTCGAATCTTTTCTCCTGACTATATCTTTAATTCGGGATATTACTTATGTAGCGTCTATTGTTGGTTGAATAATTCGTCTTTTGTGAACACTATATTTCGGTAACAATTATAATAATTTGGCACTAATAACCGCTGCGGCTCTCATTGGCAGTTTTATTTTATTTGTGAGTTTTGTTTTATTTTATTTGATGCTGTTGGTATTTGTATATATTTATTCAAGTATATATAAAAGATTAATTACAAACGTTTCGATCTTTTGTTTAGGATCATCTTCAATGCTATTCAAATTTACGCTTTTTCATTGTGAATGTTAAGAATTAAGAATTAAAATTAGAGTTACCTGTAGGAACGATCCTACAGATTATCAACGCATCAAGTCATAATGCATTCCTTCGTCCTACATATATAGATCCCCATAAAACTGACAGATTAATTAAATAATAAATTAATTACATATATAAGTAAAGTACAGGTTATATTTTAACAAACTTACATGTCAAACTATATTAGATTGTTGTTGTCTGTTCGATATGTGAATCTCATGTGAGGATACGATAAACAATCGATGTTTTTCGTGCATAATTGTTGTAGAGAGGGAAAAAATCTCACGTTGTAAGTAATATATCTGAGTATGCAGAATCTAACAAATCAGTATCATTTTTTAAATTTAAACCATTTTTTGCTGTTTTATATAGATCATTTCGGATATAAACCATCTTTGTAAAATACTCTTTTTATCCAAAATCTTTCCCAATCAAATTCGTACATTGAATTTAATCTATGTTTCGTTATAATCGAATGGGTGTTCCAATTTATTTGGTTCTTATGTTCTTTTATTCGTTTTTAACATTCTACTCATTTGGTTCACGTATGACGCGTCACAATCTTTACATTCAATTTTGTACACTACATTCGTATGTGACATTTAGGTAGTTTATCCTTTAATACTCTTATATATTTATTCAACTTATTAATTGCCGAATAAAAGAAAAAAACATATTTAACATTACCTTTCATTTCAAGCATATCAGAAAAAATAAGCCATCTTTTTAGGAACAATAAAACAATATGCATGGCATATTCGGCAATTAATAAGTTGAGTAAATATATTAGAGTATTAAAGGATAAACTACAGGGTGGGCCATCTATTGGTACGTTTTTAAAAATGCGATCAAATGAGCATACATTGATATTTTTTATTAATTTTTTTTTGTTGTGAAGCTAAAAGTATCCGCGTCAAGAATGAAAAACGATTTCGTTCATGTGGCTCCCTCTACTGGCCTTACAGTATGCCATTCGGTCACCCCAATTATTAATGACATTTTGGACTATTGTTTTTCAAAGCTGGAATTGTCTCACACTTTGGGCCACAGCCTCAATATTCTCGGGTGTGCGCACTGTCCGAGCTCTGGGACCACTTCTGTCATCCACTAACATCCCTTTCTCACGAACTTTCCTCACCAATTTGCGTATAGCTCCTTCGGTGCTCCATATTTCTTTTCAAAATTCGTACAGTTTCGGCGACACAGCACTGACTTTGAAAATAAGTTTTTAAAATTTCAAAACGCTCTTCAAGAGAAAACATGTTGTTTCGTGCCGCGGACGGTATGACTAATAAACTGTCAAAATTTCGGGTCTGTAGCTCGTTCGGTGTTGCCATACGACGAAATTCAAAAACGTACCAATAGATGGCCCACCCTATACTTAAATGTCACATACGAATGTAGTGTTCAAAATTGAATGTAAAGATTGTGATGCGTCATACGTGAGCCAAACAAGTAGAATGTTAAAAACACGAATAAAAGAACATAAGAACCAAATAAATTGGAGTACCCATTCAGTCATAACGGAGCACAGATTAAATTCAATGCACGAATTTGATTGGGAAAGGGTAAAGATTTTGCATGAAAAGAGTATTTTACAAAGACGGTTTAAATCCGAAATGATCTATATAAAACAGCAAAAAAATGGTTTAAATTAAAAAAATGATATTGATTTGTTAGATTCTACTCAGATATATTATTTACAACGTGAGATTTTTCTCTCTCCTCACAACAATTATTTTGCACGAAAAACATTGATTGTTTATCGTATTTTCACGAGATTCACATGTCAAACGGACAACAACAATTTAATATAGCTTAACATATAAGTTTGTTAAAATATAACCTGTACTTTACTTACTTATATATGTAATTAATTTATTATTTAATTAATCTGTCAGTTTTATGGGGATCTATATGTTGGAAAGAACGCATTACGGCTTGATGCATTGATATCTGTAGGAACTATGTAATGTGAAACAGCGACTTAATTGTAATCCTAGTTTAGTTTTAATTCTTAATTCTTGACATTTGCAACGAGAAAGCGTAAATTTGAATAACATTGAAGATGATCCTAAACAAAAGATCGAAACGTTTGCGTAATTAATCTTTTATATATACTTGAATAAATATTGTATATACAAATACCAACAGCATGTGTCGGCTCTTATTGACATGATTACTTGTGATGATTTTATTCGCTACAGCCTAGAACTCATATTATACATAATTATATGATGTTTAACAAGTGGCAGTAGTAATTCGAGCAGGCAATCCATACGACTCAATTGCATCGATTCAAATCATTTTATTCGTCCTGTTTGTGAAAAAACAGGAAAACTGACCTACATCGTGATCATGATGTAATATTTCGTACACTCAAAAAAGCGATGTGAAATTTCATCACATTTATGTGGTTAAATAATTTGGTGTGAATTTTAACCCCAAAATATGGTGAATCTTTCACACGACAAATGCGGTGTCAAATTTTGATACGGCATTTGTTTGTTTTCACATCGTGCAGAGTGTGATTGCGCCACACATGACTTCAAAGAACTAATCGCTACAGCGTTTGAGGTTACATTAGGGCTGCGTTCCGTTACGCATGAACGCATGGTGCATCATTTATCCTTGTTTAACATTCGATGAATAACAAGGATCAATAATGCATCACGCGCATTATACGTGAAATGGAACGCAGCCTAATTCATGTCTTTTGTCTGACATTTGCGCCAAATCGCCCAGATATCTTTAACGTCGAGTAAATACACAAAACGCCAGAAAAGTGTGTGGATTTTCGGCATTTTCGTATCAAGTTAACAATGGTATTTTCGATAATCAGTGTGTTCGCAGTGCAGTGTCGAAAAAGCGTTTGACATGATTGATTCTAATAATGCTAAAGATTAAATACCTTAACGTGAAAAAATTTGTCCGCTTAGATGCGAATGATACAGCGGAAGAATTCATTGTTAGAAGTATATAATGTATGTTTAAAGTTGGAACATAAATCTATATTAAACAGTGAAACGCAGCGTGGTAATTAGATAAACGTATGAATTTTCTAATTATGGAACATCTCATTTCTTTTATCTCTTATCTGCATTCTTAACGGCAAAGTTATTGATATTTAAAGATTTATTATTATATTCGTTTGTTTGCATGTTTTATTGTTTAATAATAATCAATTCTTGTTTTTTTTAAATAACAAATCATTTTTAAATAAATTATTTTTTTACTAGTGCATAACAAATTTAAGGCAGAAGTAAAAGATGAAGAAATAAAATTTTAAGATTTTGATACTGAGATAGAATCTGTAGATCTGATAGAATATATAAGGAAAAAACAGTCAGATAATTTTGTTCTAAATATTTTTTGCAAACAAACTTCAAATACTCCCGGTAAGCCCGTTATATACAAAATATAGCAATATATTGTATTGTAATTTGTATGTATAACATCCTGCAAATATATTAAAAAAAAAAATTTTAACAAATGAAATAAATAAGAAACTTTTTAGAACAATAAATAATTTAAACAAGTATTTTTGTTTATGTAAATTACTACTTCCCTAGGAAATAATATGAACGAATTATCGATATTAAAACACATGTTATTTTAATATCAATAATGCATATATATAATACGCACAAGATACAAATACAAAGTATTGGGAGTACAAATTAGTTCGGTCCGTTTTCCAAAAGATGGCTCCGGCTGTTGTGAATGGTTCATAGTGACAGCTGATTTTGGCGTTTTCAGAGAGGTTAGACATCTGCTAATGATATTCAGTTTATATCGCTTTGAGTTTCATACAAAAATCTTGATTTTTGCTGTGTGAAATGTCGAATTTTGTGTTAACCAAGCAGCATTTGCGGGAGGTTCTAATTTTCTGCTTTAATTGAAAGAAAAGTGCAGCTGAAGCCCATCGAATGCCTGTCGAAGTTTATGGTGACACTGCTTCAACTGATAAATCATGTAGGGAATGGTTTCGACGTTTCAAGGATGGAGATTTCAGCGCTGAAGACAAGCCTCGCTCTGGACAGCCAAAAAAATTCGAAGACAAAGAATTAGAGGCATTACTCGAAGAAGATCAGAGTCAAACTCAAGAGGAGCTTGCAGAATCATTGGAAGTAACTCAATAAGCCGTTTCTGCACGATTGAGAGCCATTGGAATAATTCAAAAATAAGGAAATTGGGTGCCTTATGAACTGAAACCGAGAGACGTTGAAAGGATTTTTCACTTGCGAACAGCTGATTCAAAGACAACAAAGAAAAGATTTTTTGCATCGGATTGTGACTGGAGATGAAAAGTGGATATTCTACGACAAGAAGAAAAAATACTACGCTAAGCTCGGTCAATCGTTGCCATCGACCTCAACATCAACACCAAAGCCGAACATTCATGGTTCGAAGATCATGTTCTGGTGGAACCAAAAGGGTGTTGTTTACTATGAGCTGCTGAAACCTGGCGATTCCATTACGGGCGATTGGTATCGACTACAATTGATTCGTTTGAGCCGTGCATTGCGAGAAAAACAGCCAGAATACGAGCAAAGACATGATAAAGTTATTTTTCTTCATGACAACGCTCGGCCTCATGTCGCACAAGTTGTAAAAAAATATTTGGAAACACTCAAATGGGATATTTTACCGCACCCGCCGTATTCTCCGGACATTGCTCCTTCTGATTATTGGTTGTTCCGAAGGATGCAGCACGTCACCGGTTGACTTCTTTCGCAGAAATCGAAAATTGGCTCCAAAATTGGATCGCCTCCAAAGACGAGTCATTTTTTCGAAATGGAATTCGAAAATTGCCTGAGAGATGGGAAAAAGTGGTAGCCACTTTAATTAATCTGTTCATTCATTTTATTTTGAAATAAATGCATTTTTGAAAAAAAAACGGACCGAACTAATTTGTACTCCCAATATAATACGTATTATTATATATATATATATATATATATATAATTATTTTATATATATATGTATATATATATATATATATATATATATATATACGAGGACTGTCCCAAAAGTATCCGACCTGCATTTATATCTTCGCGCCAAAGTGTTCTAGCGACCTCTACCGGGCAGGCACGTCAACAGTAGGACCTTACGAACTTATCGGTTGGTCGCCGACACTAGTAGGACGTATAGTTCATACGCAGTGTGTATTTGTTTACAGTGTCTTTTTCACGTTCGTCGGATTTTTAAGTAGCTAAAAATGACCGAAACGACAATGCTCCAGCGCATGCATCAAACCTTGTGCAGCAGTATTTATCAAAACATAGTGTTGTACAGCTTCGCCAGCCTCCGTACAGTCCCGACGTAGCTCCCTGCGACTTTTGGCTATTTCCTCGATTGAAAATGCCGCTTAAAGGACACCGATTCAACGACAAGAAGACTGTTGAAACCAATGCGACGAATGCACTAAAGGCGATTCCAATAACTGACTTTCAAGACTGCTTTGGGAAGTGGAAGCATCGATATGAGCGTGTTGTTCAATCAAATGGGGACTACTTCGAAGGATGCCACCAACCGGATGACGAAGAATAAGCCAAGCGCCGAAAAATGGAGGTAGGTCGGATACTTTTGGAACAGACCTATATATATATATATATATGTATATATATATACATGTATATGGTAGTGAGTTTATAGTGTTATGTTTACTCCGCAACTCATACGCTATATTTCATTTATGGTAAATACAAAGGTTGCAAGATATAAACAATTCATTTTTCGTTTTTTGGTTCAAATTTAAATCAAATATATACATATATATATATATATATATATACAATATATATATATATATATTATATATTTATATTATTTGACCTAAACAGGAAAAATAAACTGTTTACATTGTCGCGACCTTTATGTTTGAGTGAAATATATAATGTGTGAGAGTGAAGTAAATGTAACATTGTAAACTCACTATTGCAGTGTTTTTAACACTGTTTCAGATATAATAATCACACCGCCAGTAGTGTTAAAATTCACATCATTTTCTATGTAAAAATTAACATCATTTTCTGTGTAGAAATTTATACAGCAACAATGCGAATTATTCACCGAACAAACGGTATTGATTTCACACCAACATGGTGAGAATTATATAACACCCATATTGGTGTCAAATTCCACACCATCGGTGTTAAAATGACATCGACATTTTTTAGAGTGTAGGTAAGGAATTGCTTTCTATAATTATGAAAACTTAGTTATTAATTTCCATTGTTTATGTTACTGTAGTTCTATATTCATATTTTATAGCACTATATTTATGAGGGCAAATCAATAAGTACCCGTGTTAGTAATGAAGACGCAAGCTTTTCACAAAAAAATTTTTTTTATTTTTCAACGTAATTCTATTTTAGGAGGATATATTTTTCCAAATGCTTCTGCCATTTTTTTAATCCCTCAGAAAAATATTTGTCGAACTCTGCAAAATAGGCCTCTGTTTCGGCAATGACCTCCTCATTCGACGTGAATTTCTTTCCACCGAGTCATTTTTTCAAGTTTGGAAACAAGAAGAAGTCATAGGGGGTTAAATCCGGAGAGTATGCGTAGCGCAATTCGACCAATTTAGTTGTGACGACTGCGGAGGAGTGAGCCGGTGCATTGTGAGCAATCGCGGCACCCATCGGGCCGACAGCTTTTTCATTCCCAAGTTATCATGCAAAATATTGAATGAATCACTCTGAAATTTTATATGGCGTCGTTTGAAAGATGGTAGTACACGATGGTAATGCCAACTTGCATCAGCAACGTCGCCTGTCTTGAAACACAGATACTTATTGATTTGCCTACGTAGTTTATATTTTTGTCATAACGTTTTGTTTATAATTAAAGAACAGGAACTCTTTGTATGATGATACCAATGAGAATCATGTCCGAGCACATGCGTAAGTGCGACATTTCTTACAAATATGTTCATGATAATTGTGTAGAATTAATTAAAAATAAATTAATAAAGGGCCTTTTATTTGTCCAAACTGCGTATAATCATAGTTGTAAGAAGGAAAAATTAACACAGATTCAATGTTTAAATTGCTAAATAGCTCTTTTTAAATGTTTATATAATCAGTATGTTTATACAATAAAATTATAAATTTATTAAAAGTAAGATCACTTCACTTTTTATATTTTTAATATTTTCGATTTTTAAAAAAGAGAAGACGTATACGTGGCTCGCATTGGGTACACATTTTGTTAAGGTGCCCCTTTCGTTTAAATTTCTACTGCATCTCTATATAAATATATGACTTTTTTTCAGTGTTCAGAAATGTTTCCTCTTTCAAATGTGTAATGTGTTAATTTTTAATTTTGACCTCAGGAAAAAATTAAAAAGTTCTCGAAGCTTAGGGGACCTACATTGGGCCTAGTTGCCTTATATTTAGAAAAGTATACTTTTTTATTATTTTATATTTCATTTACAAGTAAATTATTAAATTTATAGTGTGTTTTATATTGCAATTATTTTTAAATATGTGTGTAGAATATAATATGTAGTTTCTTTCAAGATATATGTTTTTAACTCTAAAGTGAAGACAGCTATTCCGTAAAAGTTTTTAATCAATCTCACTTTTTTCGCAAGTAATGTTTGCATTATGTGTTTCTTTTATCCTCCTGCAGGAAGTTCTTTCGACTTAGAGTAAGGTTGCCAAAATCGTGCAATTTTTCACATAAAGGCTTGTAATTCAGAAATTATGAAGAATATTTTGAAGTTTTTTCCCTTTTTTATATAATTTTTTTCATACCTTTTTTGCATTAAATTATAATGTTTTAAATTAGGATTTTTAACAAACCTGTCAATAATAACTTAGAAAACTCGTTTTCAAATCATTTCCATTAAAATTATTTACAGTTTATTAAAATTCCTTATTTAAAACTTTATAGGGTAAAATACGCCACGCTGGGATTTACATCGCAGAAGTCAGAAAAAATAGAAAGAGTGGGGGTAATTTTCCCGCAATTACTTTGTTACATTTATGTTATATTAGTATTGTGTTATGATTTCTTACTGTTAATGAAATTATTGTGAGTTGAATCGATTTGTCACTATAATAAGAAAATATAAGTGCTTTGCTTTTGTATTCTTTGTTTAGTTTGTTGTCTTGTCCTACCTGTTTGAGATAAACGACATTTTTAGCGAACGGGATTTATGTCCAAAGTATACAAAGTGCACAAATTGAATTCAGTACACTAAATGCAATAAATGCATTGTATGAAATATGTATTTATGTCATAACACTTGTAGGAAGATTGTAATTATTATTTATTACTTCATATACATATTTACCACTCTTATTCCTTAATAAAACTTTATAAACACATTTTATAAGTTATTATGTCATTATACATATGTCTTATTTATATGCATTATTTGTAAATTTTTCATGAGCCGTACATACCTCCCCCCCATCCTCTTATGAGTAGCTATATATTCCATCCTTATAGGATATATATACGATAAAAGTACAAGGATTTCAAAAAGTTTATTTTTTAATATGAAAAATAAATATTTCAGATTTCTAATATTTTTTTCATTATAGTAAACAGTACAAAGTTTCTACTGATATAATTTGTTTACTATAAATATAGTAAATAATACTGAATAAATTAAGTTTTTGATAGGTGCGGTGTATATATCGGAGTTACCCTAATACAAAAAGAATTTAAAAATTACATAACTGAAAAATTGTATCTTATTATGCTGTTAAAAAACTTAAAAATGTATTCTTTATAATTTCTGAAACACATGATAACCTCAGGAGGTAATTTAAGGAGTTTCTATGTGAAACAAATTAAATATTTCGCAGATAAACAAAATAACACTTTGAGGAGTTTCTTTATATATGTGAAATAAAATAAACACTTCTCATTTTACAATATATATGTATATATATTAGGTGTTGGAATTAATTCGTAGCGTTTTTTAATGAAAGAATGTTATTTATTTCACATGAGCATTAAAAAATACATTAATGAAAGTACTTCCCATCACTTGTAAAACGCTACGAATTAATTCCAACACCTAATATATATATATATATTTATACATAATATATATTTTTATAATAAATGGAATAAAAATGTAAGAAATGTAAGAAATGTTATGCACGTGCGATTTAGATTAGGTGCGATTTAGGAAACTAGAGCATTTTATAAAAGTTTTTTTGTAAAACTTTATTTATTTATACAAATAAAATAGAACTACAAGTCATATAAAAATAATAAATAATAACTATTAACATGAATATAGACATTTCGACCTGCTACGAGATCATAATCATTGCTTATAAAAATGAGTATGAAAATTATAAAATTAATTGTCGAACCCTGATTTATGGATGCCAGAAAGATTTGATACTATCCGTCCTTTATACTGATAATGTATGACATCTTGACGTTTAAACTGTCATTGTAGATTACAATCTGCTTATTATATATTCGCCAGAAATCTATGTATGGAGTGAATGCGCAAGTCTCAATTCGCTGATCTCCACTTATATGTATTATAATATCGTTATAATATATAATGCGACGTGAGCTGTCTAACATACACATATTGTGTTTGTTTTCCGTTATATAACAACATCATTTATTCATTTATTCTTCTACAAACAACAACTTTAACTTTATTAATAGGATAACTCTGGTATATGCGCCGCACCTATCAAAAACTTAATTTATTAAATATTATTTATATGTTTAAAGTAAACGAATTATATCAGTACACATTTTGTACTGTCTATTATTATGAAAAAAAATATTAGAAATCCAAAATATTTATATTTTGTATTAAAAAATGAACTTTTTAAAACCCTTGTATTTTTGTTGTATATTCCATAGTAGTAGAATATATGATTACTTATAAGAGAGAGAGGGTATATATAACTCATGAAAAATTTACAAATAATGTATATAAATAAGACGTATGTATAATGACACGATAACTTATAAAATGTGTTTATAAAGTTTTATTAAGGAATAAAAATGATAAATATGTATATGAAGTAATAAATAATAATTACAATCTTTCCAGATGTATTACAAGTGTTATGACATGAGATACATATTTCATGTAATATGTTTATTGTATTATATTTAGTGCACTGAATTCAATCTGCATACTTTGTATGCTTTGGGTATAAATTCCGCTTGTTAAAAATGCCATATATCCTAAACAGGAGGGGAAATACAAGACAACAAAGAATACAAGAGCAAAGTAGTTGTATTTTGTTATACAACATGCTTTACTATTTCTCTACACTCATGTATCACGAAATAACCACTAACTCTTTTGCATGTCCTACAGTAATCATTTTATGTAGATTATAATTTATGATGGCGTTATTTAACACAGTGACAAATCGATTCAACTCACAATAATTTCATTAATTTCATTAATATTAATAGTAAGAAACTGAAATCACTACTAATATCACATAAAGGTATGTAACAGAGTAATTGCTGGAAAATTACCCCCACTCCTTCTATTTTTTCTAACTTCTGCGGCGTAAATCCTAGCGCGGTATATTTGTCGGAGTTAACCCTAATCTAATACTAATAGTATTTTAATCATAACAAATTATCACAATTTGGGCTATTTAACTTACATTTTCTGTAATTCTGCTACAAAACATGTTGAAAAATAGCAATTCAATAGCACTATCACAATTTTTTTGTTTATATAAATAATAATATTCTTATTGCTCTTTATGTCATGAGTGTAACGCAGCAATATTGCAGTAGTTCTCAAATAAAATTCGTAAGAAAGTATAATATATAAGTATGTACAATAATTAATTTTTTATTGGCGATTTAAGTAAGCGATCGTAAGTGATTGTAATTATAAGAATTGACTAATCATGATTGAATAAAAGGAGAATACACTTTGTAATTGTAGAATGGCTTTTAGAAGCCGATGTGATTTCGGTAACTTATTTTGACGCGTAACGTTGCAAAAACTTGAGCGCTATCGATTGGATAAATGATAGAAATGACTTTACTTTTGATATATCGTCACGATATTTTTAATCTAAATCCCAAAACGTTTCTCTATTAAAACTCTCAACTAATACCTTTGACGGTTTTCAGTCCTAATCTATCGTATAGCTCGAGTGGGAGAGAGAAGATATTGATTTGCTGAGGATTTACCAAGTAACACGGGTGGAGTGCTTTCCGTCAATGTAAAAAATTTTTCATGAAACTATCAAAGTCACTCTTGGTATTTTTCATACACGACGTAATAAAAATGTCCATGTACAAGCGATTGAGTTAAATGACAAAGTGAAACAGTAAACTCCCAAACTCTTGGATCTGGGTTTACGTGCAGGATATCGAGCATCGATTATCATCGACCTTGCCGATCTCACAAACTCCGACATTCTTTTCACGTGATCTCCAAAGTCATCTTTGATATGTTTAATTTCCGATAGTAAAGCCGCGTAGTTTAGGTCTAAAAGCTTTCGGTAGAAATGATTCTCAAAATTTGAAATTAATTACTGTCAGTCTCTTCAATTTTCTTCTTATGGCGTCCTTTTTTTTAAATGTACTCATTATCACCCCTGTGAAGTTCCCCATTTAAAAAAAAATCAGTTTTTTTAAGAGTTCTGTATAGATTTTCGATAATTCCAGAGTTCCTGGGGCGTGATTCCGTAACTATCTTTACGACTACAAACAGTTGTTGATAAGTATGTAAAGCCGGTTCTACATTAGTTGCAAACTGATCGCAAGTTTTGTTACGACAGCGAATATGAAGCGTTGATTTCAAAATGCAAGCTTCAAATTGGCTGTCGCAACAAATTTGCGATCAACTCAATGTTGTGCACAACGAAATGCGAATACACGAATGGTCGGGCGATTTGAACACGCACGCACGCACGCACGCACGCACGCACGCACGCACGCACGCACGCACGCACGCACGCACGCACGCACGCACGCACGCACGCACGCACGCACGCACGCACGCATGCATGCATAGACATATACATACATAGCTCATTGGGTCACGAAGCCGCCAAACATCGAGCGCGGCAAATACAAAGGATCATTGGCGCCTATAATTCTGGCGGAAAGTACCACGCTTATCGTATTTGTAGTCGCCATCAATCCGCGATCTCTCTGATCCATCGACTACTAATAAGAAGCCAGATCGGGATAATTCGGGGATCAGGATTGAGGTCTTGTCTGTCAGTTGATCACGGAGCCTAGTACGCTATACGTCGAGAAAGCGATTATGAGTCAAGACATTGTTCTCCAGACGTTTTCGTAAGTTCGAACCAGACATGACTTAAGACATTTCCCTCTAAAGCCGTAATCACACTACAGGCTCCCGATTCTGACTCCCGACTCTCGATTCAAAGTCGATCGAATAGAATGATTTCTATTCTCGAGTTGGCAGTCAGAATCAGCTACTACCTTGTTGTGAGGCCTAGTCTACAATCAGTCGGCAGATTGTTATATGTTATATGTTATGCCGTAAGAAATTAACCAATTATGGTCGATTGTTTTTTTTCATGCAACAGCCGACAACTGAATACGCATGCGTTCAACATCCAATGTATTGTAAGAACAGGCTTGATTGGTAGAATGATCGGGAGTCGGGAGTCCGAGTCAGTAGTCGAGGCAGAGTCGGGAGTCTGTAGTGTGATTACGGTTTAAGGGCTGTCACAAACAAAATTTCTGTAATCTTAAGACGTGAACTTAAGCCGATGAGGATAGCCAATTAGGATACTGCTTCAGATTTATGTACTGTAACGGAAATAGAAATTGCAGTAAACTTATCCATAAGGCGAGTTCCACCGGTTGAAATTCACCTTATTGCGAGATTATAAATTTACTATTATTTCCATTTCCGTTAGATTACGTAGATCTAAATCAATATCCAATGATTCAATATGATTGGTTCATCGGCTTAAATTTATGTCTTACTCTCATTGTTAGGGAATTTTGTGTGCGGCAGCCTTAAATGCGTCACGCGTCTTTACCCGCGAATCAATAGTCTCTAGCGTTCCCCCATACTTCGACTCAGACTCAGGGCATCAGTTCTTAGGCGAATGCAGAATATCGATATAAACCGAACATTAGAACATTAGACAATGTGTCGTGACCACATGAACGTTCATAGTACGTTATTGTTAATAAACGTTAACATCATGACATTTACGGGCTGCGAGCCCAAGTCGTAAAAACTATACTTTACTAGTAAAAAATAAATTACACGGACCCAATCAGCAAACAATGTTTTTTAAATGTTTTTTAAACATTTATTTCTCACTAATTTTACATTTTTCACGATTCGTTTTCAAAATTCATTAATTTAACGTTTATTGAACGTTTATTTAATGTTTATTTTGAATTTATTTTTTATTTGAAATAATGGTTTGAAAAAATATTTTTGAAAATATTATTTATATTTAATGTTTATTAAATGTTTAGTTAACATTAAATATTCATTTGAAGTAATAGTTCGAAAAAAACATTTTTAAATGTTTATTTAATGTTAATTAAATGTTTATTTTACATTAATTATTCATTTGAAATAAAGATTTAAAGAAATATTTTTTAAATGTTTGTTTAATGTTTATAAAATGTTTATTTTATATTTATTTTATATTATTATTTATTCATTTAAAATGTGATAATAAGAAATATTTATTTCATGTTTATTTAATGTTTTAGTAAATGTTTTATTTTACATTAATTATTTGTTTGAAATAATGGTTTAAGAAAACATTTATTTAATATCTATTAAATCTTTTTTAAAAGTTTATATGACGTTTAATAAATGTTTGTTTTTTGTTATTTATTCATTTAAAATATGATTAAAAAAACATTTATTTAATATTTATCTGATGTTTATTATAAATATAAAAAAAAATGTTTTATAAAGCTCAAGTTAATAAAAAATGGTTCGGGATAATAAAATAATCACGGAAGAGAAGTTAATACAATATAATTATGTTAAGTGTACCATGTATAGACAATAAGAATTGTGTTCATCGATACTTATAAATGGTGTGACGGATAAGATACAAAACTCATAACTGAGATCCCAGATTCAAAATCCGACTGGTAAGTGAAAAAGAAAGTAAAATACAATATAATTAAAAATTAGAATTAATTAATAAAATTAGTTGTCTAATGTTTAGACACTGTCGATAAAAAAAATAAATAAAAAAAAATTTTATATTGTTATTTTTTCTAATTTTGTTCAAATAATTTTGACATTAAAAACGTTTTTCAATGTTAAAAGAAATATTTCTTCAAACATTAAATAAACGTTTTTTAAACGTTAAAAAATATTTTTTCAAATATTAAAATGAAGGTTTTTTTAAAAAAAGATGACTTAACTCATTATTTTTAACGTTTTTAAAAATGTTTTTAAAAATGCTTTTTAAATATTTTTAAAAACATTTTTAAAAACATTCTACTGATTGGGAAAACACATAGTGTAAATTATTTAATGTTATTTGCACTGACTTACCGAACAGTTCTGTTTGAGAAAATAAAAAAATGTAATTGTATATCCAAAATAGGTACCCAAAAAATAGGCATAACTTTAAAAATATTAGTTTAATTCAATTTTCTCTTTAAGATTTTTGATAGGATTCCGCGGAGGCTACCCAGAACTCTCCACAGAACTGTCAGGACTCTTCAAAAAAGTTTTTATACTTTAGAATGAGAAAATCGACATCTATAATCACTCGTAACTTCTTCAATTTTAATTTTACGGATTTTTGTCCGGATTTTTGTAATTAGGATTTTCGATAGCCTTCGTGGAGTTCTATCGAAAATTCTAATGATAAAAATCCGTAAAATTAAAATTGAAAAAGTATGAGCAATTATAGATATCAATTTTTTAATTTTAAGATGCAAAAAAATTTTTTTAAGAGTCCTGATAGTTCTGTTGAGAGTATTGAGTAGCCCCCGCGGAGTTCTATCGAAAATTTTAATATTATAATCTAATGTATTAATTTTTTTACTTTCTCGAATAGAACTATTTCTAAAATACATCAAGAACTCTGGAACTATTCGAAATCTATCCAGAACTCTAAAAAAATGGAGCTGCGTGAAGTTAGTATTTTTAAATCGCATTTTCATACATTTAATAAACAGAACTATTTCTTAAAACTATCAGGAACCCTGGAATTATCGAAAAGCTATACAGACCTCTAAAAAAAAAATTAATTTTTTTTTAAATGGAAGGCCAACTTTATAGTCTCGTCATCGGACTACCGTGTCGAACGGATGTTTTGGATTTTATCATGTAAAATTTGTTCACCTAACACGTGTATTATCAATATCTGTAATAAATCCAATATGTCAACATGACCTTGTGAATTTTCCCACTAAATCATGCATACACTATAATACTTGTCTTTAAAACTTATTATAAAGCACATTAAAAGAAAGTGTTTGGTACTTGTGACTATAATTGCATTATAAAATAATTATGATTAGGAGTTCTGTTTTTATAATTAATAATTATAATGTAATAATAACTTATAATGTAATAATAATTATATTTATAATAATAATTATAGTTGTATAATTTCACTAAAAAAGTGTAAAATAAGTCGGGGGAAAATGAACTTCAAATCGAAATATTTTTTTGATCATTGTCGATACATAAAAGAAAATAGAATTTGGTATTAATAAAAAGTTTGATTAGTTTTATTTATTACCAGTAGTTTATTACAGAAACATACGTTGTAAGAATTTTCAATCGCAATAAAAAAAGACCTTCCAAAGTGGTAATTTACATTTGATGGAATTTTTTATTTTTACAGATTATATATTATATTTTATTTAGTTCAAATGTTACGGCATCCTAAGTCTCGTGCATCTTATTCAAATTGAGTAAAATGTCACTTTGAAAGATTTTATTTTTTAAAAATTTTTAAAAATTCTTACAAAATACATTTCTGTAACTGAACAGTAATGAATAAAACTAATAATTTATCGAGAAAATAAAAACCTTCCAAAATGGCATTATTCAATCTGATGGATAAGATTCCACGAGACTTGGGATGCCCTAACATCTGAACTAAATAAAATATAATATATAATCTATAAAAATAAAAAATTCTGTCAATAGTTATTTTCTCAACAATAAAAGATATTGTTATTCCAATAATAAAAACTAATTTTTCCTTAAAATAAATAATCTTTAGGTAGTAAATAAATATAAAAGCAGCTTTTCTCAATAACAATAGCAGAAAATAATTATTTAATTCTAACTAAACAGTCTTTATCCCCTTGACAATCTTTGTGAATTGTTTATAATAATCAGTCTTTAATTATAATCATTTGAGCTTTTCTTTATCATAGAATAAATATTGTAGATTGCAAATATTTTCTTGGTTTTTCCAAAAAGCAATTAAAAATAATTAAATACTTATTCAAAATAAAACATCTTTATATTCAGGAGTAAGATGTAATTGTGTCATTTTACTATTAAGATAGATCGAGCAAAAGTAAGCATTCAATCGAATGCTTATTTGTATTTTTAGTAAAGAGTATCGATAGGTACACAAAAAAACTGCGTGACGCACAAGTCAGCATTACATCTGAGAGTGGAAGATGAACAGTAAGCATAACATAAAAATTAGGTTAGGAGCACTACCTCCTTAGTGTGTCGCGCCATCGCATCCGGATTGAGAAGTTAGAAGTCAAGAAGGCGCTAAATTGATGATTACTAACACTTACATCAACAGGTAGCATCTTATTGTAAAACAATTAAAAAATATATCAGAAATTTCTACGTCAAACATGTATAATATTATTGACAATAATAAATAATTTATTATGACCGTACAATGTGAATACACAAGTAAGAATTAAAGTCTAAGTAGTAAAGAATAAGAATTAAATAGTCGAAGCTGAATTTTATGCCTGTATTCATAGTCAGACCTTATATTTAAGATTTTCTTAAATTCATCTTCAGATGCTCTACAAATTATTTTATTAGCTACTGAGAATCTAACGATAAATTTAAGGAAGGGATCTTAAATATAAAGTCTGACTATGAATACGAACGTTAGATGCTTAAATAATTTCCATGTGAATTTTCATGTGAAATCCATTTATGTGTATATAGATACCACTTATGTGTACTCATTTGAACCGCACAACGAATTGGTTTTTTCAGACTTAAAAACGCAACTGAACTATTGTAGTAATATCACAAATTAAATTGACAAGCAATTTAATCTTCGATTCCTATTAAAGAGATGTTATATTTTTCGAGGTAATATTTTTCGTAATAAAGAATGACCGTAAAAAGGTGTTTTTTTCACCCGTTTTTTAGGCTGATTTCCTCAATTTTTGGACTGAATTGTATGCCAAATGATACCCTACAATGAGATATTAATTACAAAGAAGTTTTAGAGGGGTTGAGATAACAATTATTATCATAGCTGGAGGAAGAGGGGAGGGGAGATCACGTATTACGTCTGCGAAAATCTATTTTCTTTTACATTCAAAATGAATTGATTTAAAAAATCACCAGAATAAGTGATGTTCAGTTCATCTTGCCTTCATCGGTTGAATCAATTGCAATCTTGTCTTTATCAGTTGGATCGGAAGCGGCGCATTTGCACACAGTTCAATTGCACATACTGCTCACATCGATCAGTTCCTAGTAATTTTTAACTGCTTTATCAATAATATTATATTATTATAAATTAGCCAATTAACGATATGGGCAATTGATTTACACCCGGCTGGATCAACCTTCTTAAAATTCCTTTGCAGATAGAACTTATGATAATTCGATAATGGATTTTGATTCCACGCCTGCCAGCTCTGATAATAATTGTCACCTTATCTTCAAACTTCTTTGTAATTAATGTCTCAATATAAAAAATTTGGCACAGTTCAGTTCCAAAATTGAGGGCCCAAAAACGGGCGATTTTTGCGATCACTCCTTATTTACAGATTTTCAGAACATTAACATCTCTTTAATAGGATGCCTGAGCATCAAATTATTAAATTGCTTGTCAATTTAATTTGTAATACTACTACAGTAGTTCAGTTGCGTTTCTAAGTCCAACAAAACAAATTGGCGCAGTTAAAATGACTACGTATATATATATATATATATATACAGGGTTGGCCATATTCGACGGAAAGATGTTTTTTTTTTCAATCATGGAAAAGAGATGTTAGATCGAGTAACGACGTTTCCCATGATTGAAAAAAAAACATCTTTCCGTCGAATATGGCCAACCCTGTATATATATATATGTATATATATATATATGTATATATATATATATATATATACGTTAATTCTAATATATTTTTTTCTTATAGGCTTTCAATCTTAGTTCTACAAACTCATTGTCAATATTGTTCGTTCAAATAATCCGTACTTCCAATCCATGTTTCATTTGAACTATAAAACTTTTATATCAAGCGAACTTTAACCTTTTACGTATATATATATATATATATATATATATATATATATATATATATATATATACACACACACACACATATGTAGTATATAAATTCACAATTATTTAAGCTATCCATATCCAAGATCCAGCTTTGACCGTTATAGCTTTAATTCTTTATTAATATAGTATGTATTATTAAAAGTTATAAAATTCATTTGATATTAAACTTCAATGGACAGATGATGAATCAGAGACATTCGAGCGACGTTTTCGAAAGCAGCCATTGAAGTTTTAATATCAAGTAAATTTTATAACGTCTTATAAATAATTATCAATAATATAATATATATACTTTATTAACAAAGAATTGAAGTTATAACGGTCAAAGCTGGATCTTGCATGCTTAAATTGTGAATTATTATTATATTATTATATTATATTGTATATATGGAAGCTTTGTTTGTATTACCGACTAAAATCTAATTTTTGTATAATAATTACTTTTTCCCTCTTTTACAGATTCAAAAAGCCTTTTCCAGGATTAAAGTATACATATTAATACGTGTTTGTGAGGTAGAGTTTGTGCTGAGAACGACAAAAAATTTCGAAATTGGAATCTTAAGAAAAAATTGTCATTCTCAGCATAAACTTCATCTCACAGACATATATTAATGCGTGTACTTTAATTTTGGAAAAAGATTTTCAAATCTGTAAAAGAGGAGAAAAGTAATTATTAAAAAGCAAAAATTACGATTTATGTTGGTAATACAGACGGCTTTAGGATTCCCTTAGGATTCCCTTAAATATATTGTATTTGTGTACGTATGGCTGATTGCTCTTGTATTATCATTATTAAAGTTAATATATATTTAATTAACTTCACAGCTACAATTATTTACGTGATTCGTAAAATAATATTGAACTGTTGACTGCATCAAAGCAAATAATTTTTACAATAACGTTGCAATATGTTACATAAAGAGAGATGTATGCATTGAGTAAGGTAGAATAATATAAGATAATATAAGAAATATACTAAATTTTATATCACTGTCATCAGGATTGGCAAGTAACGTGTTACTTGTAACGTCATTACCGTTACAAATTACTTTTTTTTGATAACGTTTGAGTAACGACGTTACATTTTCTTCTGAATAACATTCATGGTAACGCAGTTAAATTTTTGGGGTAATGGTAACGATGTCACTAATTACTATTATCGTTACTTTATTTCTATTTACGTAAAAGTTTTAATCATAAGTAAATTAATTATATTACGTGATTATTAAAAATACCATAATACATTTTTGTGTAATACTCATACATTTTTTTGGTATACGAAATCTGTGGCGCCATTTTCCAATTAAATGCAAACTAGGTTAGATAGTTCAATTTTGATAACCATTCATGACTTCCGGATGTAGAGATCGCTTAAGCTATAGTGGTGAATAACTAAGGGATAAGTCATAATGTGCGATTAAATCATAACTTCCGGATTGCTACCTCAAAGTGCGGTTGCGGCTTTTCACGATGCGGCAGTCGGAGTCCTGTTTCTCTCTCGGGAGGGAAAGGTGAGTCGTTTAGTCGAACTGAATTCAAACTAAACTCGCGGCCGCTCCAATTAGCTACTGACCGATTCGTTGAGCGATCGATATAGCTGCTAATTTATCAACGATTCGTAATCGCAAATCCGCGATATCGCCATTTCTGATGCTTGATAAACGATACGTTAAATGATACGAACCGATACTGATTAGCAATACTGTCGCAGACACGCGTATTCCGACAATTTTCTTACGTTTTCGCCAATCGATTAATCGAATGACGTGAGATAGATTGAGTGAGATGTATTACATCGCGAAAACTGTCCGCTCAACGAAATGAGGTAATACGTCTCTCAAATGCAATTTTATAACGTGAGTCTGCCGCTTATTACAGTACGATTTCTAGTCACTCATTTCTTGTTGTTTCAGGTTGAATTAAATTTTGATCTCAAAATTCTAAAATTCAAATTTAAAAAAATCTGATTATATTATGAAACTCGGTTTTAGATTTTTGATATCTTTGAATTCAAATTCCAAAAAATATTAAATTTCAAAAAGATAACGCAAGTCTGCCGCTTATTATAGTATGATTTCTAGTCACTTATTTCTTGTTGTGAAAATTTTGCAATATAATCATTGCAATGTTAACATTATAAAAAGATTGGAGTTTTCTAACAAAATAACTATAAAAGGCCTTGTTTTTTAGGTTTTTCAGGATGAATTAAATTTTGATCTCAGAATTCTAAAATTCGAATTTAGAAAAATCTGATTACATTATGAAACTCGGTTTTAGGTTTTTGATATCTATGAATTTAAATTCCTAAAAATTTCATTCCCTATTGAATTTCAAAAAAATGAAAAAGGATCTACTCTTATAGTATTCATAATCTGCATAGTTTAAAAGTTAGTTTGGAAATAAGTATAACTTACTAATTGTTTATGTAATATTGATGAGCTTCAAATAAAGCAAAACTGAGAATTTAATATTACTAATTAATTAAAAACTCTCTAAAATCGAATTTTATGATAACCAAATTTTTTTAAAATTCTGTTCGCCATATTAAATCTACTATTTCGAATTTTTCATTTTTGATTTCAGATTCAAATAAAGCATTAGATTATTCCATAGCCCAATTTTATAAAAATTGAGCGAGTAATTTATAAAATAAAAGGGGTGACCTCAAATAGGAACGTCGGTCCATAAACATTAAAAGAAAATAACATTCTCTATTAAGCCTGTATCAGATTACATGTTGAAAATTAAGATTGTATTGAGACTGCATAGTCTCAGTCAACATCTACTAAAATAATGTAACATCTATTAATTTTGTACTCAACAATATCATATAATATAACACATGATGTGACATAACAGTTACATTATTGAGCAAACATTATAATATGGATATTATGCTACTTTTAGTTGATATCAACTAGGTTAAAGTTCATTGTTGAAATATTTTTTATGAAGTGTTATTCCACTCTTCTTTAAAAGGTAAGCACTTCTTCTATATGATGATTATTTCTATATACTTCTCAGAAATTATTAAAAGTAAGAGAGCAATGGTTCCTTTTTCATATTTCTTTTCCTTATATTTACACATGTTATTATTTTATTCGACATTTTTTAAATTAAACACCATGTAATAACAATTGCAATGTACTATCAATCGCAATCACAATTTGACAGTCTTCGGATTCTTGACGGTTAATCGATAATTTTAATCTTCAATGTTAGTCCGATACGAGCTTTACTTTTAGTCCCAACCAAAAGCAATCCTTGATCATTCACGGAACAATAACGAAGACAATCGGCAAGGATCGCCAATTGCCCCGTGAACATCGAGCTGTGAATTCAAACACAAAGAAAAGATTCCATATACTGAACGGTAAACTTTCAACACTATTCGACTTCTTGGCGTATCCGTTGGATCCAGAGAGAATAGTTTGCGCGAGTTTTTGTTCGAGTCCCGTCGACGCTGGAGTATTTCGTCGTTTGTTGGACGATTCCCATCGCGAGAACTGGCTTTAAATTGTTGCCTCGCAACCTTTTCGCGAGACAGAAGAGAAATATTGTTGTAAGAATAAAAATCGCTCGTACCTAGTCCCTAATTTTCCGTTCGCTTCTTGCGTTCACTTCCTTGAAAATTTTGAGATATAAGCTCGCTCGTATAAGAAATCCGATTTATTCGACTAATGCGAGATAGGGTGAAAGTAACATTTTATATATTCTTGGAGTGGATATTTTATTATTTGATGGGCGAAATCGCGCGTACAATTCGCGGGATGAAGTTCTATAATATCTACTTCTCAGTTGTATACGCGAGTGGCCTGACATCCCTTGACGTAGAACGTGCATGCAGTTCTACTGTAGATAGTTCAGTCTGTCTGAACATACTCACTTTGTTGTGCAGGGGTGCGTGTTGCACGGCATTAAGGACTTCACCGAAGGTCTGCTGTTTGCATCGCAATAGCTGTCCTCCACGACGCTCTCGTCGGCCGATTTGCACACCGCCATCCCTATCTTGAAACCTATTAGTGCAAAAACGTGACCGGCAAATTAGCCTTCCAATTTAATGGCGAACGTTCATGCAAATAATGCCGCGATGCTCGTGAATTTCACTCGTTAACTTCTTACTCAACGACACGCCAGTTTTTTAAACAGTTACGTTATATACGTTTAAAACACTGCATATAATATAGGCAAAATCTCAAAAGTATTGAAATAAAGAAATTATTGTAATTACTATAATTTAATTATAACTTATAATCACTTTTTATTAACTACATATTTTTTGGTAGAACTAAATATATAATATTGATAATATTAAATAAATAACAGCAATAAAAGAGATTAATTTCCTAACTATAATTATTTTACCAATTATAGTAATAAATATCAAATACATTTCTCTCAGTATACAAAATATTATCTTCTCCGAATTGGCGTTATGAGAATTATAAGTATTTTTACGTAATATAATCCAAATAAATGTGGACAGAAGACGATAATGCTTTGACGATCGATAAATTTTCTCATAACATTGAGCTACTTTGTTCGTGTAATTGTTTGCGTAGGGAAATATGACTAAATTAATTCAATAATTACTAACCTCCACCGCAGGACTTGGAACAGGCGGATATCGATTCCAAACTCCAGGAGTACCGCGATTGGCAGCTTGATCCATTCCCTCCGCACACGCCACACGCATCTGTGTTCTTGTTACTACCAACTCGAAGGTCGCAACCAACCTTCTGCAACAGAAATCCACGCTCGATTAATGAAACACGTCTTCCATATAATAGATTTTAGCCGTGCTTGTCGTTATTATTTCCTAACACATTGTCAGAAACAAACAATCTTGCTTTAAAGAATCGTTAAAAATATGTTCGTTTCTGTTTTTTTATTTTGTAACTTGTCATTGATAAAAGAAAGAAGAAGATGATAGTGGCAATTAAAAATGTAATATTTTAAGCAAAATCGAAATTGATAAATCAAAATTATTATCCTTACGTGAATTAAAAAAATTGTTTCACATAGGAGTTGCTTTTATATATACGAGGACAAATCAATAAGTACCCGTGTCAGTGAAGACGTATGCTTTTCACAAAAATTTTTTTTATTTTTCAACGTAATCCCCTTTTAGGAGGATACACTTTTCCCAACGCTTCTGCCATTTTTTTAACCCTTCAGAAAAATACGATTTGTCGAACCCTGCAAAATAGGCCTCTGTTTCGGCGATGATCTTCTTATTCGTGAATTTCTTTCTACCGAAGCCATTTTTTCAAGTTTGGAAACAAGAAGAAGTTACAGGAGGCTAAATCCGGAGAGTACGGCAGCAATTCGTAGCGCAATTCGACCAATTTGGCTGTGACGACTGCGGAGGAGCCGGTGCATTATGAGCAATCGGGCCGACAGCTTTTTCAGTCTCAAGTTATCATGCAAAATATTGAATGAATCACTCTGAAATTTTGTATGGCGTCGTTTGAAAGATGATAGTATATGATGGTAATGCTAACTTGCATCAGCAACGTCGCCTGTCTTCAAACACAGGTATTTATTGATTTGCCTATGTATATGTGTACGCGCGCGCGTACGTGTGTGTGTGTGTGTGTGTGTGTGTGTGAGAGAGAGAGAGAGAGAGAGAGAGAGAGAGAGAGAAAGAGAAAGAAATTATAGATTCTTTTGTGTTTAGTTCCATCAGTTTTCAGCAAGTATTAATAAATTATCGTTTGATGCTGAATATAAAAATTTTACTGCAGAAATTTTGTTCTAGAAGTTACATTGCACTTATATCGATTTATTGTTTACGATAGGAAATTTTTCTGTTTCGGTTGTGGAGCTAAAAGAATTTCGCAGTATCGGTGGTAACCCGGATACATTACGAACGTTGACGAATGTTGGCGTGCCATTGGGATTCATGCGAGAGCGAGAAATGTCCCGCAAAAATTCTGGCTCTTTGAGGAAAAGACGATAGTGTTGGAAGCTGGGGCGAGAACTAACGTCGATTCGTGACCTGGCTCGGACGGCAAACTGATTTGTCATTCAGGTTGCATGGAGGTTTGCTCAGAGGTTGGGGAGTGCATTATTCATCCCTTATCCTGAACGAGAAGAGTGAAGCAAACTGGAAGGCGCGAGCGAAGTGGGATGCGCTACGAAGATGCTGGGAAGATGCGATGGCGAGCAAGTGTAAAAAGGAGAAAGACGTGTGCCTAATGAGAGATTTTCGTACTATCAACTGGCGCTGAGATAATTTGAGATTTCGTCGCAGTGGACCTGCGACGCGAATAAATCGTTTGTCCCAATTACCTACGAGCGCTTAAATTTCTGGAGTCAACAGATCTGAAGGCGTGCGTCTATTCGACGACGCGGAAAGTGGGAACGAGGAAATAGTAAAGTCAATACAAAGCGCGATTTAAATTATATTCATGAGTGGACAATTAAATTTAAATAAAATTAAACATATCAAAACCAGGTCGGCTCTTACTGGCAATTTCTATTTATTGATTTATTTCGTCAAAGTCTATAATCTCTCAATTTGTTTATTCAAGTTTGTGTTTTGGATCGGGATCTCATTGAAACAACTCCATTTCTTAGTTGTTCTGATATTACTTCCTTGGATTTTTTTTCCAAGAATATATCAAGGACATAATTTTCTCTACCACTATACAAACATGAAAATGTCTTACACAATTGAATTGTGGTCGCTATTGGCACATTATTATTAGTCGCAGCGCATTGGCATAAATAGAGTACCAATAGCTTTCTTATCACTAAAAGTGCTCTTTGAAAATTTGGTAATATATAGAAGTTTGATAATTTTTCAAAGAAATTTTTTAGTTGCTTTTTACAATAAAAAAGTTAGAAACATGTATATTTACGTTTTTATTTTTCATCGTTTTAAAATACAAATTTATCTATACTCCGCGTAATGATATATATATGTATGTATATATATATATATATATATATATATATATATATGGTATTATATATATATAACTAAAAAATTTCTTTGAAAAATTATCAAACTTCTATATATTACCAAACTTTCAAAGAGCACTTTTAATGATAAGAAAGCTATTGGTACTCTATTTTATGCCAATGCACTGCGACTAATGTGCCAATAGCGACCACAATTCAATTGCGTAAGACATTTTCATGTTTGTAGTGGTAGAGAAAACTATGTCCTTGATATATTCTTGGAAAAAAAATCTAAGAAAGTAATATCAGAACAACTAAGAAATGGAGTTGTTTCAATGAGATTCCGATCCAAAACATAAACTTGAGTAAACAAATTGAGAGATTATAGGCTTTGACGAAATAAATCAATAAATAGAAATTGCCAGTAAGAGCCGACCTGGTTTTGATATGTTTAATTTAAATTTAGTTGTCCACGCATGAATATAATTTCATTTTGATCTTCGATTTGAATCTTCTTCAGTATAATTAATCATTTATTAAACTATTAAAAGACATGATCACTTTTTCTTAGGTCGCTATCTAAGTTATTTTTCTCAACATCCATTGTGTCAAAAAGTAGGAGTAATCTTGGGACTGGTGGACAGAGTTCTTTTATCTCATTCTAGATTCCATGCCAAGAATTTTAACAAGATTATATAAGAGTTCTTCTGAGCAACGGGTACCCATTGGAATTGATTTCTTCTATGATTAAAAAAAGACTCCATAAAAAATTTCATAGGTTGAATAAAAAAAAGTTTTCTCATGTTAACAATTTGAATCTAAAAGAAAATAGGAGATGTTTTTTATGATATTTTTTATTACCTAGTATTTTCGAAAAAAATATCGAATTTTTTTAACAATAACCTATGGCATATGTGGGCTTTAATAAATTACTTGGAATTATAAGATTACTGAAAAATAAATTTCCCGTAGTAAGCTGTCGTTATTTTAACGATAGTTAATCATTTTAAATTATTGACACATGTGACCTATTTAAGACGTAATAATGATGTCTTTTTGACCAATTAATTCATTTATTTATGACGTCATTTATAATGTCTTTATATACTTAATGACGTCGAATAAATGGCCAATTGTCGACGTACTAATAACATTATTAGTGATCAATTAATAGCGTCATACATTTATTCCGTTAATAACATGAAAATAATGATGTATTTTTTATGTCTGTTTATGACATTGTATGAGTGATAAGAAATATAAGAATTTGCATCATTTTTACGATGTTTAGACATCAAGGAGCTTATGGTTCTTAAAATGAGTTGGAAATTACAAAAGTAATTGAATTTACTAAAATCACGCGTAGACAAGATACAGATTACTAAAGCCATCTATTGGAAAAATAATGGATTTCTTTTTACTATATCTAATATTTATAACTTCAACACCTAGTAAATTTGTTCATTTTTGTAATTTTCACTTCGTCTCAGGAACTGTATAGATTCGTCATAAATAAAACTAATTAATGACGTTAAATAGACGACACCCGACCTTGCTACCTGGATATATTGCGTTCTTCCCTTCGGAAATAAAAAATATGTGAATATCTGGATCATTTTTTTTCGAAAACGATACACGTTTTTACTTGATATGACATATTTGATTTCCGCAATATATTATTCCAAAGTTACCGCGATGTAAATGCTTAAAATAGCCGTATCTGGTTGTGCGCAGAACAATACAAAATTTGTTTAAAAAACGAGTACAACTAATATATTTCCACCATATATTTCCATGATTGATACTATAATAGTAATGCCAACTGTTGTAAAAAAATGTACCTGTCTTCACGACATTCCAGCAATATGCTGCGAACTAACGTTTGAACTAAATTTGTGTACTTTGGATATTTATTATATTAAAACAGGTACATTATTTTGTAATTTCTTACATTTTTTCCCCTAAGGTCCCCAATCTACATTGAGATAAAATATTTTGTTCTGCGTTAATATTTGTAAAGTAAACAATACTGAGTCATTCGAATCTCACAAAGTCCCGAAAACATTATTGGGATAAACTTCCGAAAAACGACTTACGCCTGATTGCTATGAATTTGGCAGAATATTTCAGAAATGAATGCCCTTAAATGGAATTTCACCGATAAGAAGGTTTAATGCCAAAAATGTTTAAATAAAGTTATATAGCGTCAGAATGAATTACCTTTATAGCTCACTCTAAAATACAATACTTCCGACTTAATATTGATCTTGATCACCAAGAAGATTTACCTTATTTTCGTGCAATATTGTTAACACAAAATATGTTTCACTGTCAATTTCATATTAAAAAATCACTAAAAAATTGTCAAATTTTACATAAAAACCGCTAAAAATTCGCTAAAATTTTTTCACATAATAAATATAGTTATAAGTAAATAATTAAGCATAAAATATCGTGTACTCCATTTAATTAATGTAATAACATTTTACACTATAAATCTTTTTGTATATTTTTACGTGATCACAAATATGTCATTAATATTTTTAAATATTTATTAAATAGTAGCGCATAAATCAGAGAATTATTTTGCATAGTCGCAGTATTTAATTTTGCAATTTTAAATAACTTATGGATGAATATGGTTATTCGCTCCAAGAGAGAAGTGTCTTAAGGGTTGTAGCACAAAAATCGAAAATATTTGGAAGTAGTAGCGCATAAATAGCGCATAAATCCTGTGTATTTAATTTTTCACATCGATTGTTTTTAATGGGTAGGGGGACTGACTGACTGCCTACTCAGTCCCTCCACAAAAATTTTTTTTTAGCTAAACGGAATGAGCACAAAATTTTTTATTTGCGCATAAATAGCGCATTATTTCATAATTTTTTCATTAAGATTTGGTTAAGTGGGGGGGGGGGGGAGAGGGGCAGCTAGGTAGATATGAAAATAAAGCCTATTGTAATATATGTGAAAAAAATCATCATATGTTGTAAACCAAATCTAGTAAAACATTCACAGTCAGTCTCACATACAGAACAAATAAAAGTTCATAATCGAAGTCTTGATAACATTAGAAATTCTAATTTTAAAGTAAAAAGTGTAGAAATAATATTTAGCAGCATTTTTTGCTGAGCATAGCATTGCTTTTCAAATTACAGAACATTTGATTTATATATTTAAAAAAATTTGAAACCTGAAATTATACAATCTCTTTCACCATACTAAATGTTTTAGTATCGTAACGAAAGTAATTGCAAAATGTGAAACAGAAAAAATTATTAATGTTTTACAAAATCACAAATTTTCTATTTTGATTGATGAAAGTACGGTAATAGTAGAAAGTATAACCGATACTAAATTCATGTGCATTTTTGTTCAATACTTTTCTCTTTTCGATCAAAAAGTAAAAACAAAATCATTATTAGAATTAGATGGTTCAAATTGTACTGCAAATAAAATTTTCGGAGCGTTTAAAACTTTTTTGGAAGAAAGAAAAATTCCATTAAAGAACATTATAGCTGGAGAGTGATAATGCGTCAGTAATGGTTGGATGCAATAATTCTTTTTTTATTCTTATTTAAAATCTGAAACACCTGGATTAATATTACTAAATTGTATTTGTCATTCCTCCGCAATAATAGCTAGTAAAACTTGCGAAAAATTGCCTCAATTCTGTGAAAATTTAATTAGAAGCGTTGCTACATATATTTCAGGTACTGTAAAGAGATGTGCAATTTTAGGTGAGTTTCAAGATTTTTTTTATGTACGTAAAAAAATTCTTAAATTATGCAACACATGATAACTTGTATTAGAAAAATGCGTTATGAGACTTTTGCTAAGCATAACATTGAAAATTCTGAGATCCTAAAACATTATTTTATTTTGACTGTAGTTGAAGGTAAATCGCAAAGTGCGGATAATATTTTAGCAATGTTAAATGATAATTCGATAAAAGCTTATTTGTTATTTTTAGAATACATTCAAAATTTTTAAAATAATTTTAATGCCTTTTTTCAGTCACGCAAAGTATTAGTTCACAAATTATTTCATACAAATCAACAATTTATACGTCAAATATGTCATAATTCTTTTACTTCCGAGGCTTTGAAAGTCATTTCTACTTTGAATGTAGACCATGATAAAAATATTAAGAACCTAATTGATATTAATGTGGAATCGAAGTGTGAAAATTTATTGGCAATACTATTTATAGAATGTGCACTGGAAATTCGACATGTTTAAATTTTTATAAGACAGTGTTTAAAGAATTATTAAACAATTATCCTATAACGATAGCTTGCTTGAACAATTATAATTTTTAGAAGCAAAATTTGCACTTTATGGTGGAGGCAGAAATAAATTCAAGGATTTATCTCAGATTGTAACGCGTAGGAAATATTAATATTAAAAAATTAGCATTTGAATGGCAAATTCTGCCAACAGTATTTGATGATTTAGAAAAACAAGATTTAGCTTCTTTAGAAATAGAGGACATGTGGAAAAGAATATTGAAATTTTAAAATTTTAATGAAGAAAAGATGTTTCCAATTTAGAATTGTTAATCGAAGCTGTATTAAGTTTTCCTCACTCAAACGTCGAAGCTGAGAGAATCTTTTCAATAGTTACACACGTAAAAAAGGAAATAAATTGTCAAATCATACTCTTTCCGCTATTTGAAAAATTCGAGTTTTCAGGCCGAAAATGTTGCACAAATTTTAAAGTTGATTTTAGATATTTACAATTACATAATTCAGCTAATTTATATTCAAGACAGTCGACTTCATCTGACGGTAAATAACATTATAATTTCTTGATAATTTTTTTATTTTATAATTTTCTTCATATATGATTCACGTTGATATATAATTCAAACCTATCTTTTTCCCTTTTGTTTACACATGTCATATCACATTATGTGTGCCTTCCAACAAACGACACAGTGATCATGTCATCTTTGTTTAACATTGGCAAACAACAAGGATGTAATAATCCATTGTGTCGCTTGTTGGAAGGCACACTATGCTTATCACATTACAAATAGTCGTATGTGTACACAAAATTACCATTAATATATATACATATACCTATACATATATACAGGGTGATATTAATATATTTCGTTCATCCATCATGAACAAGGTAAAATAGATCAAACTAAATCGAAAAGTCCTCTACCATTTTGCAATTTTCGCAATAGTTAACAAAATATTAATTACTAAAAATTGCCAAATATTGAATCTTAAATAATTTTTTACTCAAATACTATCAACTGTATAGAAAAGCTGCAAGAGACAAAAATCATTTATTTTCTTCTCATAAAGTTCTGAGAATTTTTTCAGAATTTTTTCAGAATTTTTTAATATCATATTTTCTCATGATGGTAAAAATAAGGAAATGCAATACTAAAAATTTGATAAAAAATTCTGAAAATTCTCTGTGTGTGTGTGTGTGTGTGTGTGTGCGCGCGCGCGCGTGTGTGCGTGTATTAGTGTATTATGTTTCTTCCTCGGAATCGGAGTCGGAGTCCAAAGAGCTGGCGTGTTAGGCGCGGGTTGATCCTTCTCTTCCTTCGTTCCGGTGTCCTCGGTCATATGGGAGTCGCTGGCAGAAGGCTTATCGGTAGCCCGATTTCCAATTCCCGTAATGCCTTAGGCAGCGGTAGCGACTGTACAGGCGTACAAGGTGTTCGTCTGCTTGATTGATGCCGAGTCATCGTCGCGGATCCCTAACGGAGGTATTCTCTCGCGGGAGCTCTATCCTCCACAGTATAAGCCTCCACAGGAGGAGAGTAATACCTGGATCGAGCGGCTTTTCCATCTTCTCCGTCGGTAGTCCCTCTGATGTGCGAGGGGGACCGAAGCGGTCCCGGCGATGCTTCCGTGGCAGTGTGTAAGCCTCTCGTTGCCGGGAAGTAAATACCGCAGAGGCCCGAATGGGGATCGCTCTATTTCGCGAAGGGCCGGTAACGAGCTCGCTTCGCGAGATAGCATGAAGGCCCAAAGGATTCACTTCACCAGGATATGTCTAATACTAGTAGAGGCCCTTATCAAGTTCACTCTAATGAGAAGATACTGAAGACCATCCGCAGAGCCCTACTTCTATGAATGATGAATCATTCTTGCGCGAGGGTTGCTGCTATGCTGCATGGCTCTCTCGCGGCGATCGGACTTGCGCTGGACGGGCGCTCAGTCAGCGTCAAGCGTGGCACCGAACGAGCGACTCAGGGGCGGCGCGAATCACGTGCGCGCCCCGGCGACTCGATTAGTGGTGTTTTAAGCCGCCACATGACCCCTTTGGTTGTTTCAAAGTCCTTCACAACAAACTGGAGGACGTGATACTCGTCCGTTTCTTGTCCTTTGCTCCGTTGGCTGCTCCGGGGTTTGTGGTATTTTGGTTTGCTGCGGTTTTTCTTGTTCCAACGTGTAGGCTAGCTTTAGTAGTCTATCTAATGACACGTTGACGGATCGTCCATTAATTCGTATCTTGAATGTTTTCTCGCTTGCTGAGAACTTGGTGAAGTCTATCGTATGGTGATTGTAAGAATTCCGTTGGAGCGTTGTGCCTCGCGAAGACTTGTATTGTGGTTAAATCTTTATATATAAAAGTAGCTTTCTCTCCATGTTTTCTGAGTTTTGGTTATAAGTCCTTTATTATCCTTCTCAGACGTTTTGTAAAATCGTCTGAATTGTCAGTTTCGTTGTTGGTTTCGTTGAGGAATTGTCTGTAATCGGATTACTTCCCCATATACCATTTCAGTGTAGCTTGTAAATTTTCATTCCATGCGGCTCTGATGCCCATCAGTACTACTAATGATATTTCTGTCCATTTTTTCGTTTGGTGACTTTTAATGACTGCTTTTAATTGTCGATGGAATCTTTCTATCATCCCATTTGCTGCTGGGTGATATGCTGTGGTGTGAAGGTGCGCTGAACCTGTGAACTTTGCCAGTTTTTTGAAAAGCTCGGATTCGAACTATCGTCCTTGATCGGTAGTTATCTGTGCTGGCGTTCCGAATCTTACTATCCAGTTTGTGAATAATTCTTTTGCTACCGTTTCTGCTGTGATGTCTGAGATGGATATTGCTTCTGGCCACTTCGAAAATCGATCGATTATTATAAGGCAATATTTGTATCCCAGGAAAGTTGGCATAGATCCTACGATATCCACATGAATGTATTGGAATCGTCTCGTTGGTTCTAAAAAATTTCCCGTTGGTGTAACCATCTGAATATCTTGGCTTTCTGGCATTGTAGACAGGCTTGTGCCCACACACGACAGTCACATTGTATGTTTGGTCATACGTATTTTTGTTTTATTAATTTTGTAGTGGCTTTTAGTGATTTTGCAGAGGCTTTTCCTGGATGTGATAAACCATGTAGGGCTTGGAAAACTTGCTGAATGACTTTGTCACGTAAGATGTGTGACGCTGTCGTTGTATCGCAATATGGTGTCATCGTTGAATCAGGTATTTTAATTTCCTTTAATTTTAGAGACGACTGGATGCTGCCGTCTAAGATTTGCTTTAATTCTATGTCCGCTCGTTGTGATTTTGCCAACCCTTCGAAGTTCGATGCCTTTTGTATGGCTTCCACCCGAGAGTATTTGCGACAACGTTGTCCTTTCCGGTCATATATCGGATATCTGTAGAGAATTGTCCGATGAAGTTTAGACGGGCTTGTCTTGGAGAGCTATGCAGTAAGTCTTGCTGAAAGCAAGTATATCAGTTTGTGGTCTGTATGGTTGTGAATTTCCGCCCTTCCAATAAATGTCGAAAATGTTTGACCGCTGTGTAAATTGCCAAGAGCTCTCGATTGTAAGGGTTGTATTTTGTTTGCGCCTTATTCAATTTCTTGTTCATGAATGCCAGCGGTTGTCATTTCCTGCTGTACCATTGCTCCGAGTACTGTGTCCGAAGCGTCGGTGGTCAGCATAATTGTGGCTTCAATTCTCGGGTATGCCAAGAGTGTAGCTTTTGCAAGACTGTTTTTACAATTTTGAAAAACTTGTTTTAGTTGTGACGTCCATTCTACGGGGAGTTTTTCCTTTCATTTTCGATCCTCGTAGAATATTGTGCGGGAATGCACCGCGCGGAAAGATTCGAGTGAGAAAACGGCACAAGGTTGATATGATACACGATAGTAAAGAGAACTCCGTTTCTTTGTAATTTAACAAAAGAATTTTCTTTAATACGCACAGTTACAAATTCAGAAAATATAATTAATTAAATATTACATTAACAGAATATTAAAATTCGGTCACCTTTTCCAAATTGTATTTGGAATCGCGGTGATGGAAAATCTCGGCGATTTTCTCGGCACTTCTCGAAAAGATTCGTTTTATAGCGGTTTTCACTAAGCGGTTAGCACGGCGGTTTTACGAAGCGATATAGTAGCGAGACTATGACTCTAAGAACTCTAAGAAGTCTAAAACTCTAAGAAAGAGGACGGCGAGATCGAAGCATTTATTGCTTTCGGCCTGGGCTTTCTTCTTGGGAAAAATCCAATAAAATTTTGCCACAATCGTAATTATTACGTGGCATTAGTTGTACAAAATTGATTGGCGCTTTGGATTCTTTTCTAACGACGTTCAATGTAACAGTCATGCGCGATAGAAAATCCGTACGTGGGATTGGTGACAGCGCGTGACGTATTCGTCGGAGCGCGGCGCTCGCGTGCGCGAATTGAATTGTTCTAGAACTTTCGATTGTTCGTTGCCGGAGCTTGTTTGCGTGTACCGACTTGGTTTAAAAGAACAAAGAATGCCAAATCGATGATTTTAACAAGGATTAAGATCATGCTCGAGATGAAATCACGAGCTCACTTATGCGTGCGTTCAATGACAATTACTGTTGGTCGACTGAAAGAATTCTTGCTTTTCCCGAATTAACGATCTCAAACAAATATAACATTGCTTGATCCTTTGCTGCTCTAGGTACAAATTTTCTGTCGAAGTTTATTGTCCCCAAAAATTGTCTTAATTGTTTAATGGTTTCAGGTTTCTTGAAATCTTGTACTTGCACTTTTTCAGACAATGGACGGGTCCCTTCTCCTGACATCAAGTATCCTAAGAATTTTACTTGTGTAGCCTGGAAAATACATTTGGCCGGGTTTAGCTGTATGGCGTATGCATCGAATCGGGTAAATATTTCTTCCAGTTTTGAATGTTCTTTCTCCGTGCTGGAAGCGATTAAGATATCGTCAATATATGCGTAGTAAAAATTTAAGCCGTGTAAAACCTCATTAATAAATCTCTAGAAAGTTTGCGCTGCATTTCGCAAATCAAACGGCATGTATCAGAACTCAAAAAGTCCGAATGATGTGATGATTGCAGTTTTAGGGATGTCTTCCGGATGTACTGGAATTTTGTTGTACGTTCATATCAAATTCAGAGTAGAGAAAACGATCTTCCCATAAAGAGAGTGCGTAAAATTCTCTATGTGCGGGAAGGGGTACCGTTCTAGCATTGAGTTTTTTGTAATCTCCGCATGGTCTCCAGATGCTAATTTGTTCGACGTTAGTCTGCGCGGTCTGCACGCCTCTGGTGGACCAGTTGTAGTTTTAATGTAATGCATGGTTGAATGCGGCCGTTGCTGTTGGTGCCTCCCCAAGGTTTGAGTAATCCTGGGGAATCGCGCCAATAAATGGTGATAAAGACCTTCCTATCATAGATTTTACGGATGGGAGCTCTTGTCTGTTTGCAGTCCCGTTGGCCTTAAGTTTTCGTATCCACCAGTTGCCCTTGCCTCATGTCCGGTAGGAGATGAAAATATGCGAGGAAATCGGATCGTGTGGTCACGTCTGCTATCACAAAATGCCAGGAAAAGCACGGCGTAGCCCTAGGTTAGGTCGCAAGGCGAGATCCCCGTATGTCCCTGTATGATAGATCATTTGCGGCGAAGAGTATATTTGAACTAAGCGGTTGTTGCCCTTGAACTAGTGTTCGTGGGTAAACACTGATGTCAGATCCGGTGTCGCTGATGTCAGATGAGGTACCGCGTTTATGCGGTCCGTGACGAATAAGTGGCAGAATCTCGGGCTGGAACCGTTCGCCGCTATCAACGGGTGCTCGCTAGTTTTCCGCTTCCTTTTTAAATGCTTATGGCTGCGTGCATTTCTTGGTTTTTTTCTTTAAAGCGTCGATGATAGAAATAGAGGCCCTCTTTTTCTTGCTTCTTCCTGGTGCAACTCTGAGAATGGTCGCGCTTTCTGTTCGGTACTGATATTCGCGAGAGACGACCTTTAGACTGGCTACCTGTTCAGTCAGCTCTTTAATTTGCTGCTCCATGGCATGTCCTGCCACCTCCTCTAGGTTGTCCGCGGATTTGGTGGCCAAAATGGCTTGCAACTGTGATGATAATCTGTTCCACAGAGTTCTTAAAAGTTATTCCAGGATGGCCGAGCTGGCTAGAACTTGTAAATACCGCAAGAATTGCGACGATCTTCAATCGCCTATCTCTTCGTGTTCTAGCAATTGGCGTATTTGTTGCTCTTGAGATATAGATAGTCGTTGTATAAGTGCCCTTTTGATATGCTCGTATTTGCACCTTGATCACCAGAATATGACTCATTTCACCAAGATATGTCTAATACTAGAGTAGAGGTTTTATCGAGCTCACTCTAACTCTAGTGTGAGAAGATGCTGAAGACCTCCCGCAGAGCCCTACTTCTATGAATGGTGAATCATTCATGCGCGCGAGTTGCTGCTATGCCGCGTGATCTTCTCGGCGGCGGTCGAAACTTGCGCCGAGCGAGCGCTCAGTCAGCAGCAAGCGCGGCACCGGGGACTCGATTAGTGATGTTTTAAGCCGCCACATATTCTTTCCATCATGAAACGAACGATCTCTCGAGATTGAGGACAATATCTTTGTCATTATCATTTTTTAACTAAGTTAATAAATACTAGCGTATTATTTTGTTTCCATATAATTTCTAATATTATCAATATTTGAAGAATAAACTGTCAGCAAAGCTTTGAATGCCTTATGTAATTAAATATCTTATGTTAATTAAATATCTTATGTTAATTAAAATTATGAATGATTGGCAGAAACTATTATTACAATTGATATTTTGATTTACATAAATCGGTATAAATCAATGAAAAATCAAAGCATAAAATAAAAATTATGTATTTGCTAACTGAAAATTAAGCAGAACCAAAATATGATGTCATAATGACGTGACGGAAACATCGATTGGTCAATTTTTGATCACTTAACGTCATTCGTCCAACGTACTAACTAGAATTTGACATCAAAGTGACTTGTGTTTGCTACCTGGGAAAGGCTGCCAACTGTGTAATGCTAAATATGGGGCGATATTAATCCGTTTTTATTTTAAAACTATTTTAAATAATGTCTTAAGATGCTAATACAGTCCTTATATTGATTCATGACATTTTAAGATTGTACGTAATACAGTCTTAAACGCAAGAATCGACTATAAATATCAGTCTGTTTCGTGTCATAAAATTGATACAGAATCTTTCTTTGTTAAATATAAAGTGTAAACACTATATTATGTTTCTCTTAGCAGGGCGAGGGAAAATGAGATAAAAGTCATTTCGCGTGAAAAGTTGCGCGCTCCGGTCTTAGCAGAGGGGAATGGGATAAAAGTTATTTCGCGTGGAAAGTCGTGTGTCCCTAGGCACGGAGACAACATTCACGAAACTTCATTCCAGCGATACATAACTTTTTGTAAACATTATGATATTAAATCTTTGCGCTGGTAAAAATCCATTTAAAGCCATTCATTTGATGTCATTTAAAGTATTTCTGCCACAATTTATAACAATTGGACATGAATCATTTTCGGAAGTTCAACCCATTATTTGATTTATTAGACACGGGAGTTTTCGAATAGATGCATGGTTGTTTATTATAAGCATTATTTCTTATTGTACACTGAAAAAAAGAGTAGTGAGGAAGGTTAACCACTACGGCAATCAGTATACATTTTTTTAGAAATATATTGCGGCAATAAAACAGGCAAGCAGTACTAGCAACACGTTAATCATACAATACATAGATGTCTTTTGGACATCCGCTGTATGTCTTCAAAAATTTTGGTTACGTCCTGATGTCTTAAACGTCCATAGGACGTCCGAACGTTTTGCTTTTGGCGTAGCTGCGGTAAGATGTTTATAAGACATTCGAAAGACATATTCGGGATCACAAAATTCAATATTACGTATATTTAATATATTTCTGATATACATTATGAACATATATTTGAAATTCGAGTTTTAATGTTTTTTTTACATTAAATAAGACATTTTGAAGATATCCTAAAGACATCGAAAGGATATCTGTTGTATATCCCAGGAATGTTCACTATACATACATGTCCATATAAGAGTATAAGTAATATCATCATTATTATCATCATTATTATTATTGTTACTATTATTACTATTATTGTCATTATTGAATCGTCAATATAGTGATATGTTGACGTACAATCATAATAACAATAAAATAAGTATATAAAATTAATTCAAATAATTAATTAATCTTACTTTTAAATACGAAGCGTCACTACGGTCTGAATGTTGAGATGTTAAACTAGTATATATATTTTCAAATAAATGAATTAATTTCAGAAATAATAATTACGTGCCGATATGATTGTCGGCTTTCAACGCAATCAATCTGAAATATTAATAATCCCTCCAAATTTCTCAAATTAAAAAACTGTAATAAACTTATTGCGAAACATATTGCCTCGGCCGGGAGTCGAACCCGGATCTCTTGCATTCCGTGCGAGCGTCCTGAGCCTTTAGACTACCGAGATCTTAGCAATAATTCCTCGCAATATGTATAAAGAGTTTGTATTTTTTCAGCGCGCGTGTATAAACAATAAGATAGGAAACAAGACCGTTTATGTTAAATAACATTACTTTTAAATACGAAGCGCCACTACGGTCTGAGTGTTGAGATGTTGAACTAGTATATATATTTTCAAATAAATGAATTAATTTCAGATCAGCACGTAATTATTATTTCTGAAATGTTATTTAATATAAACGGTTTTGTTTCCTATCTTATTAATTAATCTTATTTAAAAAATTACGTAAGTATGGTCATTATATTAATACTAAATAATAATCAATTAATACAATTACATTTTCTTATAACACAATTTCTTAATTTAAGCAATTATAATAATAAAAGTTGCACTGAGAAACCTATTTAGTTAAATCAACCAAGGATTTGTTTGCCTATATCCAAACAAGAAATTAATTGATTCAACTGAATGAGTTTCTTAGTGTGTTGCTTGTGAAAAAAATATCTGTGTAATTTTTTTAACTATATGTGCGATTCGAAACTTGTTTAGTAAAAAATGTTATTCTACGTAAACATCGTAAATTAATATTTTTGTTTCAATGCTATTTTTATATTAAGCATTATTTGAGAACATTAACATTATTTTTACTGGTAAATATCATTTTTTATTAAACAAATAAAAGTAAATTCGTAATCGCGCAGTGTGCAATATCCAAAGAATGATAATGGAATCGACGTTGATTCGATATTTACTCCATTATCATTTTTTATTGTCTAAACAACGTTCATAAAAAATCCATTTTACATCCTATTCAGACATCGTAACAACATCCACTGGAGGCACAAAAAGTGGTACATTGTACCAAAAGACATCCTGCAAACGTTATCGGGCCATTTTTAATACATCATCTGGATATCGAACGTCCTATGGACGTCGAAAAACATCCATATGCTGTGTGGTTAACAATACGCTAGCAATATACAGCAGTATATAGCAATACATTAACAATACTTGGTAATATTATGTGCAATAGGTGGCAATACATAGGAAAACAATACTAACAATGGTAATGCTAGTAGTATAGTGTGTTTTATTACCATAATTAGCAATCACTGCGTTTTTTTAGTAGGGATTTGCATCTGGTAATACTAAATGTATGGTGAAATAAATCAAATGTTTGGTTAAATAATCAAAAATAATATTTACAAATATTTAATATTTAATAAGATATTACCAAACTGTTACCATTTGGTAATACCTACTAAATATTTTTAAAAGTAACATTCAAAAGTAACAAAGTTTCATGATAAAAATAAAAAAATGTGGTAAAAGTTGATAAAAATTCTGAAAAAATTCATAGAGTTCTATGAGAAGAAAATAAACAATTTTCATAATTTTTCTGTAAAGTTGATAATATTTAAGTAAAAAAAATTATTGAAAATCAATTTTCAGCAATTTTTAGCCATTAATATCTTGTTAACTATTGCGAAAATTGCAAAATAGTAGAGAACTTTTCTTCTCAGTTTAGTCCATTCTATCTCTATGCGAAAAATTTATTATTATTTTCCAAACATACTGTGTGTGTGTGTGTGTGTGTGTGTGTGTATATATATATATATATATATTAGGGGTACAAATAAGTTCGTGCGGTTTTTTCTCGAAATTTGGGGCTTTATTGTGAAAAACCGGTTACAATGTAATCAGAGTCACTTCCAATGATAATGCAAGCTCTTCTTGCGTTTGACATGGATCTTCATCGAGTAATGCCTCTAATTCTGCGTCTTCAAACTTTCTTGGACATCCGGCACGCTCTTAGACTTCCAAGTCAAAGTCATCACTCTTAAACCGTGCAAACCACTTCTGACACGTTCGCTCAGATAGAGCATGGTCACCATAAACTTCCACTAAAATACGATGACTTTCGGCAGCACTTTTCTTCATATTGAAGTAATGCAGTAAAACTCCCCGTAAAAACACTTTATTTATTTTTGTACAAAGTTCGACATATTTGACGAAGTAAAAATATTGTTGTTTACAATTCGAACAAATGACACATACTGAACTTAATACCTACTAATGACAGCTATCCAACGCATACTTAGAAATACGGAACGGTGGAATGAAACAGTAGTTACGCCATCTCTTTCAAAACTGCACGAACTTATTTGTACCCCTAATATATATATACATGAAATATTTTATTAGAACAAAATAATCAAATGTTTGGATAATATAATCAAAAATAAAATTTAAAGAATATATAAATGGGCTACGAAATATAATTAAAATTTATATATATGTCTATAAAATAAATGTATCACTTTGTAATGTTCAATTTCAAACGACAGGTCAAGATGAACTGACACGATATTCGAGGAACGATTTGTTTTAATCTATATCTTATAAAATTGTGTATCATTGTTTGTGAACTTCTTTGTTTTCCGTTGAACGTATTGATTACTGTATTTCTGTCAATCTACGAGTGACTTACTTTCAACGAGGTATATTATTCTACTTTTTCGCTGAAGATGACTCCAAAATGAGTCGAAACGTTCAATATAATAAATATGATAAATGAAGATAACCGTCAACACTTGAGTATTATCTCCTAACTCTTCGCTCTTATATCAGTGTTAGACTCTCATTAACCTTGTTCTGAATTTCTAATTATTGTTTCTATAAAATAAATATCTTATACGAACAATATAAACAGACGTTTCGACATCGATCGGGTCATTATCCTAATTAATCTTTGAATTCTATTATAGTTAAAACATATACAAATTTTTTGAAATACGTAGTCCTATAAAAATCATAACATAATAATAACTATATATAAATTAATTATTTTTTTAGTCATTATAATTCAGCGTAGTCAAGTGTGTGAATATCCGCTGGTTTTGATGGTTAACATGATATATATATATATATATATATATATATATATATATATAAATTGAAATTGTGTATATTTTACTCGATGGGATTATAACGGAAGGAGAACCTGTTTTTTCCTTATGTCAGAGATGTTCATGCAAGCTAGTCTTTAACTGTCTTTTGGTTTAGTCCACGTAACTACACCACAGTTCTCACAAGAGATTTTGTAGACTACATTTTGATTAGATAGCTTTTTAAGTTTATTCTTTGTTCTTTTTATAAAATTTTTTAGTGAAATGGAGAAAACTAATTTGCAATGAAACTTCATAGGCATGAAACTTTCTGAAATGGACTTTACATATAGTAGTGTAAAATATTTTTTTTTATATGTAAATTCTGTTCTGCATTGTTATTATGTAAATGACATTTTATTCTCTGTTTTATTGTGGAAAAGATGAAGGAAAATGGATAACTATTGTCAAGAAATATCTGTATGGCATTGGTTAGATTTTTTTATGGAAGCGAGGATGAGACAAACGCAATATCTTGTTGACAAATCCAATGATTATACTCTTCTTGTGGCAAAGCGGGTGGTGAGAATAGAAACTGAGGAATCTGCCAGAAAATGTTTCCTTTGTATATCTGCCAAATATGATTCTTTAATTTTCTATTATAATCATTGTATCTAAGAAGCTTAATCTACTTAACTTCCATATGCTAACTTAACATAATAAACTATAACCTGTTGTGTTATGAATAAAAAATTTTTTGTATGTCATCAATGCTGTTTAATGAGGCTGCCAACACAATGTTATTTATGTATCAAAAGTAGAATAATAACGATATTGACAGTTTTTTATTGCTAGTATTTTTAAGTTTTGCATTACTATGTCGGCTATTATTGGAGATAAACTGATGAACCCATTGGAGTGTTAAAAATCTGTCTATAAAAATTTTTATTGAAGGAAAAAAAATGTTGAATTCAATACCATCCGGACAGCAATTATGAATAAATCTGAAGAATGGAAATTTGTTTTCATGGAAATATGTTACTTTTACCAAAAATAATGTTACTTTTACAAATATTTATATACGAGGTCTGTCCCAAAAGTATCCGACCTGCATTTATATCTTCGCGCCAAAGTGTTCTAGCGACCTCTACCGGACAGGCACGTCAACAGTAGGACCTTACGAACTTATCGGTTGATCGCCGACACTAGTAGGACGTATAGTTCATACGCAGTGTGTATTTGTTTAGTATCTTTTTCACGTTCGTCGGATTTTTAAGTAGCTAAAAATGACCGAAACGACAATGCTCCAGCGCATGCATCAAACCTTGTGCAGCAGTATTTATCAAAACATAGTGTTGTACAGCTTCGTCAGCCTCCGTACAGTCCCGACGTAGCTCCCTGTGACTTTTGGCTATTTCCTCGATTGAAAATGCCGCTTAAAGGACACCGATTCGACGACAAGAAGACTGTTGAAACCAATGCGACGAATGCACTAAAGGCGATTCCAATAACTGACTTTCAAGACTGCTTTGGGAAGTGGAAGCATCGATATGAGCGTGTTGTTCAATCAAATGGGGACTACTTCGAAGGATGCCACCAACCGGATGACGAAGAATAAGCCAAGCGCCGAAAAATGGAGGTAGGTCGGATACTTTTGGGAAAGACCTCGTATACAGGGTGGCATGAATATACGGCCCCACTCGTCCCGAGCAGGTAGAGTGGACTAAACTGAGTAGAAAAGTCTTGTACCAATTATTGCCGAAAGTACGGCCCACCGAGCGTGCGGGCCGCGAGGAACGGGACTTCCCGTCGCGAGCATCTAAACTCAAAGGGCGCGGCGCGCCTGCTAAGCCATTCCCGCTCCTCGTGGCCCGCGCGCCGTGCGCTCGGTGGGCCGTATCTTTGACAATAGTAAGTCGAGCGGACGCGCGTATTCGGCTATCTTTAAACGTTAATATCTCGTTAATTATTGCGAGCATTACAAAATGGTAGAGGATTTTTCTATTCAATTTAGTCCACTCTACCTACTCGGGACGAGTGGGGCCGTATATTCATGACACCCTGTATATATATGAGGGTAAATCAATAAATACCCGTGTTAGTAATGAAAACGCTAGCTCTTCACAAAAATTTTTTTTTATTTTTCAATGTAATCCCCTTTTAGGAGGATACACTTTTCCCAACGCTTTTGTCATTTTTTTAACCTCTCAGAAAAATATGATTTATCGAACTCTGCAAAATAGGCCTCTGTTTCGGCGATGACCTCATTCGACGTGAATTTCTTTCCACCGAGTCATTTTTTCAAGTTTGGAAACAAGAAGAAGTCAAAGGGAGCTAAATCTGGTAGTACGGTGGATGCGGCAGCAATTCGTAGCGCAATTCGATCAATTTGGCTGTGGCGACTGCAGAAGAGTGAGCCGGTGCATTGTGAACAATCGCGGTACCCATCGGGCCGAGCTTTTTCATTCTCAAGTTATCATGCAAAATATTGAACGCCGTTCCATACGACACGCCTACGGCCTCTGCTACTTCATGCACTTTCGTTCGGCGATCAGCGAGAATCATGTAGTGGACTTTTTCAACGATTTCCTCAGTAACCACGTCTGTCGGGCGGCCTGGGCGCTCCTCATCAAAAATAGACGAACGACCACGTTTGAATTCGTTGAACCAATATCTGACGGTTGTCATAGATGGTAAAGAGATTCCATAGATGGCATCCAACTTCGTTTTTATTTCTTCGCACGTTTTTCCATCCAAAAATAAGAAACGAATCACGGATCGATATTGATCTTTTTTCATTGTATCGGAAAACACGCTCACTACGAATTGCTGTCAAATCAAGACTATTGCATGAATCACTCTGAAATTTTGTATGGCGTCGTTTGAAAGATGGTAGTACACGATGGTAATGCCAACTTGCATCAGCAACATAGGCTGTCTTGAAACATGGGTACTTATTGATTTGCCCTCGTACACACACACACACACACACACACACACACACACACACACACACACACACACACCAATCTTTCATTTCTGTATAATTTCATACAAAAATTCCTGTGCCCTACTCATATTATCCTACTTAGAGTGTAATATGAGCACTAGGCGGATATTAAGAGCATCCGCCACCAAAAAAGAAAGAATAGTTTTGCTGAAATATCTAAAAATTTAGCTAGATACAGATCAGAAAATAATTTTGTTGGATTATCAAAATAATTATGTAAAACACTCAAACATGATAAATAATGCTGCAAAAAGTTTAATAATTAACTAGAATATTCTACAAGGTGCGTCCCAAAATTTTCCGAACTTTTTCAATAGGGATAGGTCGGGTGGCGCCATCCGTGTGTTCGATTGCGCGTTTGAAAGGTACATCCCTAGCTGACTTCCAGTAAAAATTTCATGACATTTGGTTCAGTGGAAACGAAGTTATGGCGTCTCAAGTGTCAGTATGTTGTATACATCGGTACGAGAATGAACTTCGAACAAAGAGCCAATATTAAGTTTTGTTTTAAACTTGGTAAAACATTTACCGAAACCCATAATTTGATGAAACAAGTTTATGGTGATAATTGTGTAGCCCGTGCCAGTGTTTATGAGTGGTATACGCGATTCAAGAACGGTCGTGAGGACATAAATGACGACGCACATACAGGTCGCCCAAAATCGACAATTAACGAAAATTCCATCGAAGTTGTGCGTAATTTCATCAAGCATGAGCCAAAATCTTCAGTGAGATACATGGAAATGGAATTGAACATCCCCAAGTCAACGATTTATCGCATTTTGACCGAACATTTGGGCCTACAAAAAGTCTGTGCACGATTTGTTCCACACAAGTTGACTGACGACCAAAAAATGCATCGAATTCAACATTCAAAGGACATTATTAAGGAAGCAAAAAAGGACCAAAACTTCCTTTATAGCATTGTTACTGGTGACGAGACGTGGTGTTTTTAATACGATCCAGAAACCAAGCGTCAAAGCGCGGAATGGAAGGCGCGAAACGACCCAAAACCCAAAAAATCGCGTTTAGAGAAGTCAAAAGTGAAGACAATGCTCATTTGTTTTTACGATTCCAAGGGTATTGTGCACAAAGAATTCGTTCCAGCAGGCCAAACAGTTAATGCTGTATTCTATGTAAGCGTTTTGAAGCGTTTGGTGCACCGCATTCGTCGTATTCGGCCAGAATATCGCGAAGGAGGAAGTTGGCGCTTGTTACACGATAATGCGCCATCTCACTGTTCGACACTTGTCACTGATTTTTTGACTAAAAATCACATTTTAACAATCAACCATTCCCCGTATTCGCCTGATATGGCACCTTGTGACTTCTACCTATTCGGCAAAATGCATTTGTCCATGAAAGGAAAGCGGTATGTGGACGTAGAAGACATCCAAAGGGCTTGTACCACTATTCTGAAGGACGTGCCTTTGAACGACATAAAACACTCATTTGAAATGCTTTTAGATCGTGTTCCAAACGTTGTATTGAGTCCGACGGGGACTACTTTGAATAAACAATTTGAATTTGAAAAAAAAAGTAAACCGTTGTTGTTTTATTTCAAAAGTTCGGAAAATTTTGGGACGCACCTTGTATATAATTCAAATAAATAAGAAAAGAGCTAATACAGTCGAGTACTTCTTATTAAAATTCTTATAAGTCTAATAATAAATAATATTTTTATATGTAAATTCCAAATACTAAATAAATCTTTTAATCATATGAACTATGCGCTGTTTATTATCGGACTTGAAACGTAATTATACAGGGTGTCCCAGAATGATCGCTAAATATTTCGTGCACATATAGAACGGACTAAACAGAGTTGAAAAGTCTCTACCATTTTGCAATTTTTGCAATAACAAGACATTAATTACTAAAAATCACCGAATATTGCTTTTCAATAATTTTTTATCGAAGTACTATTAATTTTACAGAAAACAGCAAAAGACAAAAATTGTTAATTTTCTTCATTTACTGAGAATTTTTTTAGAATTTTTTAATAACCATATTTTCTTATGTTGATAAAAATAATTGCCAATAAGAAAATGCATTATTAAAAAGTTGATGAAAAATTTTGAAAAATTCGTAGAGCTCTATGAGAAGAAAATAAAAAATTTTTATCTTTTGATGTTTTTCTGTAAAGTTAATAGTACTTCAGTAAAAAAAATTATTGAAAACTAATATTTGGCGATTTTTAGTAATTAACCATCTTATTAACCATCGTGAAAATTACAAAATAGAAGACTTTTCGACTTACAACGTCTGAATATATATACTTGTCTCGTTATAAGTGTAAACTGTATTTTGAAAATTTTAAACAACGTAAATTAAACAAGAGCAAAGTTAATTATTTAGTCAATTTTTTTAAGCTAAAGTATAGATAAATGTTTAAATACTTTAAATACTTTAACAAAACTTTTTCATGTGCTTTTCTTGATTACTATGGTCTCGAATCGCATGAATTATCTATTCGCTATTATGCATTCATATCTTCTTTTATATATGATTTTACGTAACGATGTCGTTTAATAAAAATCTAAGCATTGCCGAAAAAAATTGCACGCTAAATTCAGTGCGCGTGGCGCAACGGTCTATTTCAGTCCAATTAACCATTCGATTTGGCTGCAGAATCGAAATCGGGCTCGATTATCGTTCAAGTTTCAAACGCTCTGCGAAATACTTCCATTAAACATAGGTGATCGTCATTCGGCGAATTGCTGCCGTTACGAGCGCAGCTTTATTCCGTGAACCAATGCGAAAGTTAGTATATATAGGCCAATACTTTATTTCTGTACTTTCGAAACGAGAGATTTGGCTTTCTAATAGCCGCAGTCGGCTTTGCGTATCGAAAGTGCCACACTAACATGAGAGCGAAAATTTTTAAGGCAATGGAAGCAATGGACAAAGCAAATTGGGAGACATCTTCTCACTGGCTAACATCTATGGACGGAAGAATTGCATTGTTCGATGCACGTAAGATCCAATCTTCAAGTAATATAATCATGAAAATGCATTTTTCATTTTTTAATAGAAGAACTGTCAGAACTATTCCGATTTTAATAGGCTTTAGATATGTTGTAAAATCTAAACAAAATGTTAAATTTATATATTTTTATATTTGCTTATCTCAAGAGGTGACACAATCCCTCAAAAACAATAGATTTTTTTTCATCTAGGAAATACCTTCGAAACTATAAAATATATGAAAAAATGAATAGTACGGTCTGTTTACATTTTTTGAAAATGTCGAAAATGGGGATGTGTGAGTATCTGAAAATATCGGGTCGGGTCGAGTCGATCCCGAATGTTTAGATACCCAAATTTTGGGATAAAATTCTTGATTTGGAACCCGAAACTATTTGAACCCCGATTGGGTTAAAATTCGATTCGGGACAAGATTTTTCTGACCGATCAGAAAGGAAGATATTAAAAAAGATTTGACCTCCCTGTGGAATCTTAGAGAACCACAAAAAGTTATTGTTTGGGATCCACATGAAATAGTAAAAATAGTTTTATATTCTAGAAATATGAGAAAAGTAGATTTTTTTTTATATTATGTCATGTCTCCTTTTATAAGTCGAATTTTTATATACGCTAGAACTTATCATGAATCGAATGTATTGCAAATATATTAATATATTTTTTTTTATGAAAAGCTTATTAATAGATATATTATAAATTGAGAGATTTCAAGAATAAAAGATACATGTACATAAAATGCAAAAAATTTTTTTTTAATATAAAAAAACAATAAAAAATTAAAAGTCCAGTGGAGATAGTCCAAGTCCAGAGGCAACAGTGAGTCACCATGTGTTCACCATTATCTCTGGATTTAATTAATTGTGAGAGTGACCAATCAAGTGGACCATCGGCTAAAGTAAATAATTAAACTTACACTAACTGTCTGGTATCCATTTTTTTCAAAACTTTGTAAAATTTGAATTTTTTCTTAATATATTTTAGCAATAAACAATAGAAGACACCAAAAGATAGAGCGTTTATTTTTCTTGCATAAAATATTGTAATAAATATGTGACTTTAACCGAATACAAAGACTTCTAGAAGTTTGTACGTGATACAAATATTTTGAATCATTTTGAATTCGCTATCATTGATTTTTCAATTTAATTAATGGTTTCGTAGTCAGCATGTTTTAAAGAATATGCTTAAATTCATTTTGATAAAAATTCGATTATTATAACTCTACGTATAAAACCCTACTGTATATTAAGGCCTTTCTTAATGACAGATTCATGATGAGTGATTCTTAAACCTTTAAGTACGAATTATCACGAAAAATTTTTGCAATACATCTAATTCATGATTAGTTCTAGCATGGTATAGGAAAATTCAATTTAGGTGACAAAAGGAGACATGATGTAACAAAAAATTTACTTTTCTCACATTTCTGAAATATAAAATTATTTTTTCAAATTATTATTTCATATGGATCCCATTGCAAACAACAATTTTTTGTGGTTTATTAAAGTTCCGCAGCAAAAGTCAGACTTTTTTAATGTTCTCCTTTTAAAATTTCATACGTGTCATGCATTTGATTACATGTATGAAAACGCTTCCAAACTTAAAAATTTAAGATTGATCAGAAAAATCTTGCCCCGAATCGAATATCGGGTCCCGAATAGAGTTTTGGATCTCAAATAATTTCGGATTCTAAATCAAGAATTTTATCACAGGTCAAATCAAATATTTGGGGACTTATTTGGTCTTACTCGATCATTATCCAATCCGACTTGAGATTCGAGTATCCGATATTTTCGATATCCGTATACTCTTAGTCGAAAATAAAAAAAATCCACTGTTTTTAAAGAATTGTTTCAATTCCTAAATTTTGAGATAAGCAGAAAAAAATAGGCTTAATATTTTTTTATGCATTATATTCAAAGCCCATTAGGAATATTGTTCCAATGTTTCCTCTACAAGACAGGGAGCCTATGGTCAATCTTTTTGTTTGGAGTGTATTATAAAGGTACGAATTTTCTAATGTATGCCATTCTATTACAAAATTAAGCAAAATAAACGCAATAAGAAACTTATTATAGAACCGAATACACAATCAATAGATTAAATAAAGCCCACAATAATCAAAGTTTGATCTTTAGTGCTTAAATAATTCGGTGTGAATTTATGTACACATATCAAATCATGCCAAACTGCGTGCTGAATTGATTTTTCAAAAAATAAAGAAAATATGGTAACCTTATTTATTCTTCTCTCGCATTGAAAGCAAAAAGCTTCTTCTGTTTAATAATGTTTATTTCTTTTGCTATATTCTATTTTATATTCGTTTTAAATGATGATAAATCAAAGTAGATCGAAATTTTAATAGATTACATGTATTTTATTCGTTTTCACGTTTAAAGCATTATTTTAACTTTATTTTTTGATTGATTATCGAATAAAATTTCTGAAAAATTCAATGAATATATTCAATGAATATATTCAAAATCTTTGTTATGTGACAAAAATACAGCAATGAAATACCTGTCTAATGCCTTCAGCACGAAAATAAATGCAATAGCCAGAGAGCGCAAGTGTAAAAAAATAGATTTAGTTAAGTAGAATTGTTATTTTGCTGTCATTTTTGGTTTTTGTAATTTTTCTCTGATGACGTACTTCTTTAAGCACACCACTAAGAATGTTTTCACATATCATGGGTTAGTCACTCTTATTCTAACATATGAAAAGAGAATAATCATTTTTTTTGTTTATAGCATGAATTACGCTGCTCCTTGTATAGTCTTAATTCATCAGTCAATTAAAATCTTTAATATACGATGCGTCTAAAATATTTATAAATAATTAATAATGAAAGATTATTAAATATTGTAACTTGTAAAGTATAAAATAATATTAAATAATAATACTAATTTAGTAATTTGTTGAAAATTTTAATATATAAAAATAAGAATAATTTAGTTTATATGTATAACTATAAGTTCTTTCCCATTTTATCCACCACTGCGAAATTAATTCATGAGAGAAACGAAAAAGCTCGAGAGGATCAACATTCACCGGATAAGACAGTTGGCATCCGGTAGACCAGGGATTTGCCAAAGTTTAATTTCATATGAGAATGAATTTGTTTCTCACTTTCTCTTCGTCATATATGACGATAGTGTCGAAGCGTGTATTCTTTTGTAGAAGACGCGATATGCGGGTGCGCCAGGATTAGGTTTACTTTGTCGCGAAAGTGGAAATCAATGATGGGACTCGATAATTGAAAGATAAGGTCATCGAAGCAACCCGTTATTTCTGTAGGTAAACAAGACGAGAGAAAACGAGAATTCCTCTGGGCGTGAGAGGTAAAATATCGTGAGATTTAACGGTATTCTGCGCGATTCTTTTTTAGTACCGCACAAATAATTGTAACGTGTGATGGTGACAAATAATAAAAATTTAGACAAAATTTAAATAATAGGGCTCTCAAAATTAAAACTAATAATAATAAAGTATACAGGCAATGAAAACGTTAATACAGCGCGGAAATTGGTGCGCAAAATATAATTTTTATTCATATAAAATTCATATAATATTCACATAATATATTATATCATGAGTGTTGATACAAATTTTTTGGACGTTTCGGTTTACTTCAAACCATTATCAGCAATAAATTATTGACTATATACTATTATTTATGCATATTATGTTTATGTTAAAGTCTTTATTAAAATTTTTGTGTAGAATTTTTAACACATTCACAGTATTAATTTATACTCTAAATTTCTTGCAGTGCAATTTCATTTCAAGAGAATGAAAATATAACCACCTTTGGAAAAAAATAAAAATATTTAACGTCTTGAAAAAGAGTTATAATTTACTCTTTTTAGAATGAATTTTCACTTCAAAAGAGTGAAATCCAATTTTTTTTTGGGAGTGAGATTTCACTTCTTTGAAATGAAAATTTACTCTAAAAAGAGTAAAAAACGTCATTCTTTTTCAAAAAGTGAAAAGTGATTATATTTTCACTTTTTTGAAATAAGATTTCACTGCAAAAAATTTAGAATTTAACGTAATGTGTTTGTATTAATTGAACATTTTGTATTAAATTGAAATTTAACATTTCTTCGCGTTAAAATGACATGAATAAGTGAACAATTAACATAAAACGCATTTTACTACGACTATTTTAAAATAAATGAATAAAATGTGTTAACATGTAATAAATATTAATTTTATAATATTAATTTTATAATATTGTGTTAACATGTAATAAATATTAATTTTAAAATATTAATTTTATCGAAATGTGTTAATGTAATATATTATAAATATTAACTTTACTGAAAAATACTTTCCCAATTTGCTTAAATTGTATCAGTGTTAAATTTTTGTGTTAATGTTTTATATAATATTTATGTTATTTCTTACATATTTATCTTATGTTAAATTAATATAAAAATTTGGGTGGACCTTCAAGACACGTAAAATATGCTAATTTAACATAAATTTTCCAACTATATATAAAAATAACAATTTAAAAATCTTACAATTTATGTATATGTGCTTCTTATTGTTCGTCTATTTACTAATTTAAATCATTTCATACATTAAAACAAGATATTGATGACTTTTATATATTTTTGTATTAGAATTCAAAGAAATTTGATTAAAAGAGAAATTTGCACAAAAATAATATTTCTCCGAAAATGTTCAGATCGAAATCGATTATGAGCCAAAATATTCTCTATTTAAAATCAAAAGAAATTAGCGAGAATAATTGCCAATGTCTCATAATTTTCCATATTACTGTAACGATTTCGTTGCGCAAATTTGACTGATTCAATTATTCGAGAATATATTCGATGCTTCATGTACCTTTCTGGTTCTTAGCACCCTTGCTGTCTCTATCCCATTAGGATACACTCGACCTTTTCTACTAGTCTCGCACCATCGACACTTCTCCGCCATCGTGCCTCACCTTCCTTTCCCTTGCACTCGTTTCTACCTTTTAACATGGTTTTCTCGAGAATAGAATTTACAGAATGGAGGAAGGGGTGCTTAACCCCTAGGCACTTCATTCGCCTTCGTATTTTCACGATAAAATTTATTATGTAACTGTTCAAGATTACATCGCTCGGATTCAATATGTACTTCTCATACATCTATTTTCTATTATACACTATGCGTTTTCTCTTTCAATTTTAGATATTCGAGGATAATTCAAAGGGAAGGGTTCGTTTCAATTTTGGTACATCAATTACTTTAGAGATAAGCAATTGAAAGTGGAGAATTAGGTTTTAGAAAGAAAGAAAGGAACTGGACAAAAACTAGAAAATGGAGTAGAAAGAAATGGTCGTGAACACGAGGAAGCAGATTTTTACCTCGTATGGTTATTTTCCTTTTTATTCTGTGTCATTAATCATGGTCAAAATCTTTTTTAGAAAATAACATTTTGACCAAAAGTTAAAATTTTAATAATATTAGGTGTTGGAATTAATTCGTAGCGTTTTTTAATGAAAGAATGTTATTTATTTCACATGAGCATTAAAAAATACATTAATGAAAGTACTTCCCATCACTTGTAAAACGCTACGAATTAATTCCAACACCTAATATAATATATTTTTTGCATTTGTTTAAAGAATGTATTCTTTGTCTCATATTTATTTAAAATATTCTATTGTTCTTTCTTACAATTTGCTAAAAACAAAGAAATTATCTGCTATTTATTTCTAAAGAACTTATTTTCTTTTATTAAAAAAAAGTGATAAGAAGATGTTTAATATGATTTTGATAACAAAATGTGAAAAATTTGCAGCGTGTAATATTCGTTTAACAGATAATAAATATTTGTATACAGTAACTAGCAAAAGAATTAGCAATTTGAATTTTTCATTATATTTTCTAGTAAAGATTGATGCAATTTTTATGTTATTCAGAAACGTACGATCTACGCACAGTAAAAAGATTCAAAATAAAAGAAATTATTATAAGAACTGGTTTTCTTGAAAATCAAATATTGTATTAATTTTTTTTGTGTAACTTTTGTTTATGTCTATACAGAAATTTAAATCAATAAAAATAAAAAAATAATACAAAAATACGTTAAATATACATTATTAATGTTTAGTTGGATCAGTGAGCTTCGATTATAGCATTACATGTATCGTTCCCTCATTTTTAAATAAGTATAAAAATTAAATTTTTTTAAAAATTAAATAAAAAAAAGTAGAAAAATTATTTTTGAACTTAATAGAAAATTATCGACTATTTGAATAATAAAAAAGCATATGAATGTTATAATGAATATAAAAGGATTCTTGAAATTCAAACAATAAAGGGCATTAGGAGTCGGCGCGATAAACAATGCGCAAATAAAATGAAAATATTATTAATTAAACGATATTAAACAATAATTATCAAACTGTATCGAGTATAATCACAATTAAAAAAAAGAAAAAGATGTACGTTTCAATTCCATTTGAGCCATCATCAGCAAATATTAGCAATATAATACTACTAAATCATCGCAAAAACCGCATCAATTCTTATGTATAGTTACGTGTTGCGATCCATGGATGAGGTAACACTAACTATCTTCACCAAAAAAGAAACTGCCACAGTATTAAGCTGCATGGAGTTAAGAAAAATGATGTATATAGAAACATGATCAAGTATCATTTTTATAATTTTTATTTCACAGTAATTAAAAAACTACCCTTTTTAAGTTATGATGATTTTGATATTCTCTAAAATTATTCTCTAAAATTATAGCAAATTTGAAATAATTCATTAAAAGTGACATAATTCAAAACATCACCAAAAGTTTATATTTACCTTGAGCTAAAATGGCTAAATTTAAAACAATTTCTTCTTTTAACTACGATCATCAAAACTATCTTAATTCTAAATATTGTCTGTAAAAGATTCTCCTTTTTATTTACAAAAGCTAAAGGAGTTTACGATCCTTATAGAGGATATTGTAATCTCTTTGAAGACTTCAAGACTGACACTGAATATTATTTGACGAACGGATTGTCAAATTAGATCAGTTTAGGTTTTTTGATGATCGCAGATAGAGTGATATTCATCTAATTTATTTATAATAATAATTAAAAATTATATTTTTTGTAGTGTCACTTCTGAAGTAAGAGAATAATACTATCAATTAATTAGTCTTTGAGTAAAAAATTACTAACTTTCGAAAGGGCTGCTAAATATATCCAACTATATATTATAAATATTGTTTTGAAATATTTTTAATATAACATCATGTCATAAAAATCTATGCTGTTAAACAATATGAATAATTATTATATGGAAATAATTATTATATGGAAATAATATTGGACATTTTTGCTAATTATATACAGGGGAAGTTTAATGTTCTCATCTAAATATTTTTTTCCTATATCTTCCTTTTACAAAAAAATGTTTCAGAGAGAAGTTGTATAAATACACAATTACTAAGAAAGAATATCTATACTAATCGAAGCTGGATCAAGTGTTTTAAATAATTTCATGTAAATTTATATATTACATGTATATCTCTTAAATTGCGCGCCGAATTAGTTTTTTGGACTTAGAAATGCAACGGAATGTTAGAGACCCAGGTCTGATTCCCGGCCAAGATAATAATTTTTGCAATAAATTTATTTATAGATTTTCAAGACATTAAAATCTTCTTAAAATGAAGCCAATTGGAACATCAATTTATTAAATTGCTTTTAAATTTAATTTATGATTACTGTAGTAGTTCGTTCAGTTGCGTTTCTAAGTTCGAAAACCCAATTTGATATGCAATTCAAGAAACTACAAATGTGATAGGGGAAGTCCGGGCAAAGCGAACGCTCTGGGCAAAGTGAATATTTTTTATTGTCGCTTATACCTCTATCTGAGATACTGCTATGAGTCTGTAACTGTTGAAGGAATGACCAACTAGCGACGTAACGAAAGTGCGAAGCAACATATGATTGCACTTGTTTGTGTTTGATAGAAAAATAAATTGTGTGTTTTTTTGTGATTTTCATTAAGGTACGCGCGTAATTATTAGCAGTATCTAACTGTTTCTTAACCAGTGTAAATATTTTTTTATAAGAATTCTCTGACTCTTTAAATGTGTATTCGAAAATTCTTCACATGTTGCTTAAACTTATTCTAATTTTTCCAAATTCACGCCAAGTAGATTCTTTGAGTAAAGTGGAAGAGGGCAAAGTGAATGGCCCATCCTCTTTATCCAATATGTGATTGCATTGAAAATACTGGGAAGACGGAGGGACAGACAATTTTTCGAGTGAATAAAAAGCACATGATTGTTTACATCTCACTTTTGTTTTTTTTCCACAACGCAATATGATATATGTTTTGAAGAATACCGGCCAAAGACTGGATCCAGTGCAGTCAGTGCACCAAATGGGCTCACTATATATAGGGCTCACTACGCTATATATAAAGGCTACACTATATAGAGGATTTGGTAGCTACTTTTGTGAGGATTGCTGACACTGACTTTGATTTTTTTAATTCCACCCTTATTGCTCGAGTGACTCATGGGAGTCGAGCAAAGCAGATGATTTCTCTTTTTTCACATTTTAACTAAAAGTACATTTAAATGTTCAAGTTTTTAAATTTAATTTAATTTTATTTCAATTTGATTCCATTAATAGAATTGAGAATAAAAAAGATTTCTGATCTTAATTTTAACCGTATCAACAATAATAAGATTTTTATTAAGACCGACATGAAATTAAATACTAAGTATAAACATATTCAAGTCTATAACGGTTAAAGTTAGATCTTCTCAATACCTAAATAATTCACAGTGAATTATCCATATCGTATATATGTACATGTATAGCATATTTTTGTAGTTATTCAAACTGCGCGACAAAATTTTTCCGGACTTTTTTAAATGCAATTAAACTATTGCAATAATATTATATGATATAACATGATATCGGATCAAAGATTGAGAATTTGCTTGTCAATTTAATTTAACTTGTGATATAATTGCAGTAATTTAATTGCTTTTGAAATGTCCGGAAAAATTTCGGCGCGCAGTTTGAATAACTACAGTGAATTATTTAGGCATTAAGAAGATCTAGCTTTGACTGTTATAAGTAGTTCGAATATGCTTATATTTAATATATAATTGTATCAATTTTTTTCCCAAACCTTAACACAGCCAACCTTTGCCCGGACTTCCCCTACATAAATTCATATAAAATTATTTAAAACACTTAAGATCCAACTTCGATTGGAATAGGCATTTTTTTTTTACTTTTTATGTGTTCACATTTTATAATTTTGATAAATAGTTTATTAAAAGTTGTATGGTTTGAAGGGGGACGAATAGTAAAATTAATTTTAGAAAGAATCAATTTCTAAAATTCATTACTTTAAAAAAATTGATATGAGTTTTTTACATTATATAATTCCTCTAATTACTCTGTATATAACAGTATTAAACTAAATTTATTAAAAAATCAATAGTTCTTTTTTATAAGATATTTTATATTCTGACACATTTTGATATAAAACATAAAATGTCGCGTAAAATATTCACTATACTATTTTGATAATTATAAGTACCTTAAAACTTTTAAAGTAATAAGACTTCTAATTAAGATACGAAATATCTATATTTGAGATTGTATACATAATACATATTAATTATATATTATACAGGATCTTCCGCGAAGAAACTGAAAAATCAATCATATACACCATACATTATATTATAACATTTTTACATAAAATATTAAATATTTCATAAAATATTCATTTTTTGATAACTGTGCTTTAATACTTTTATGCACAGAATATTGAGATTAATGAGATTAATCAATTGATGCAATGCATACTTACTTTTCATAAAAGATATGTAGTTGCATATTGCAAATTACATAATTTTTTTGAAAAATAATATTATGTATTTTTTTTAAACTAATTAATTCACCTCTTTGTTCTGTGCATAAAAGTAATAAGATTATCAAAAATAGCGCTTACAAGATATTTCATATTTCGTGTCAATATAAAATATCTCGTAAACTATTGATTTTTTGGTTTTCATATGCGGAACATATATAATAATATGTAATATATACATGTACAGGGTGTATTTAAATAACGCCTATTAATATAACACTATTCTTAATAAAAAATTGAGTCGAAAGTCTTTCACCGTTTTACAATTTTCGCAATATTTTTTTTTTAGTTACCTAATAAGCAAAATGTTTAAAATCAGCGTATAAAAGACAACTTCAAGATATCTTTAACATATTGGATCTTTAAAATATTGCATCTTCAAAATATTGCAATATCGCAGTATATTTGCTAGAAATTTATCTATTTTAACTATTCTTCGTACTTAAATAATTTTCGCTGTAACTAGATTCGCTGTAAGATCACTTTTTTGTGTAGATTCAAAATTTGTAAAACAATCAATATCGTAGAAAAAGATCTTAATTTAAACTTCATCACACAAAAAATAAATTTTTAAAGAAATGCATAAGAATATTTTAAGAATATTTTATGCTTAGAATAGCGCCAAGAATAAACAATTTTCGATTTTACGAATAAATTATTCGTAAAATAAAATAAATTTTATTCTTAGTTCAAAACAAATTTTATTTCAATAAAAGAATAAAGTTCACTCGTTCAACATTAAATATGCTTATATTAGCATTATTTTTTTTTCAATAATACCTTTTGTCAACTTATGTCAAACCCCCAGTATGCTTTTTAGTAACATTAAGATAACAGAAATCAATGCTGTAGTAAGTGACGATAGCTTTGTAAATGAAGTGCTACATTTATAGAGCATGCCTCTTAATATGCATGGGGTACAAGCTTTCAAGGAAAAATTGAATCAAATTTGGATTATATCTTCTACTAATGTAGCTCAAAGGCAAGTGAAATGCTGAGACTATTCTACTAACTTCCGTTAGCCGTATTGCAAATAAGGATGCAAACAGAACATCAACCCAGCCACAATGATAGAGAACGGCTGCATATATAGGCGGATCCGCCGCGACGGATTCATTGCTCATCTCACCCATTTAAATGTGGATAGCAGATTCGCGAATTCGCCATGGAAATCCGCCCGCATGTATAGGCGCCTCTTCATCACGTGATAGAGTCGGCCGGCTGTTCGCACATCCCCATTTGCAACGTAACTGACAGAAACATTAGGACAAACTTTATATTTCATCCATTCTTAAAGATTGAACCACATTTAGACGTATGTTCCACGATGTAACAGTTCACTCACAAAACCACCGTCAATTTACTACACCCATGCACTTCCGACATCTTGATATTACTGAGGGGTCCTTATACACACTGTTGCCACCTGTCGGCGGATTTTCAAATTTAATTTTTAATCCAAGAATAAATAATTTGTAAATAATGCGATTGAGTTTGTTAGAATATAATGATTTTTAAGAAACAAGAATACAATTTTAAGAATAAAGTATACTTTATATAATCCATTTATTATTGATGCCAGTAAATATTTATAATTGAAGAGAACATTTTATATTTAAATGAAAGTAAATAGCATTCAAGAATAAAAATATACGTGAATTAGGAATTCATTTTTTTCTATGATAAAAAATATCAAAGAAAGACGCTCGCAGAGTACTATGATTTCTCGAAATACATCGAAAAAGGAATGTTAATGCTATCATCGCAATTTCGGATTGATGTAATTTCTTAAAATATGCTCTTCCCATTACAACCGGAAATCATTTTTTGAAGATATATTTAATGAGTGTGGGACGAATGAAAAAATTCGACACGTCCATCGGGCGTGTCCACAACGAAAGCGGGACTCAGCATTTTTAATAACGCAAAGCCAGTTTGTTTTTATCGGAGTTAATGCTTAATTATGTAGACTTCTCTTGATTAGATATTGTCCCTGCGACTGCGTCGTTGCTGTTATGAGAATTCGTTAATTATGTCTCGACGTACCGCAAGCGTGAGCTTTTCCTAGCATTATTGTTAATCCAATTTCTTTCTGGTTATTTTACGGTATCAGGAGCCTCATTTAATTTAGGATCAAAGAATTAAGATTTTAATGCTGGGTTGAGAATACGCGCTAATTTTGCCAACGTCTACTTCTTAAACAAATAAAATTTAGAGAAGTATAAAATATTATATAATAAATACAATATGTACTCTGAATGTATATATGATAAATTAGATAATTAAAAAAATTTTTGTTTCAATTTAATAATTTAATAATTTAATCATTATCATAATTGGACAGTTAATTAACTAAACACACACAAGCAAGTCATTTATAGACTTAAATATCTGCTTACAGTACATTTAAGAGCATGTCATTAAAGGTATCTCATCAATAATAATTATTAAGAAAGTATACTTCTCAGAGCATAATAGTCTTTGTTAGATAAAACGAGCTGATAGAAACCATGCAGCATTACTGTATAATAATACTGAATGATTATCTCACGTTACGCTTCTGAAATATACGTGTTTGCATACATACACTATCTGCATATATATACGTGTGATCAAATTAAGTTAATGGACGACGAGATCGGGCTCCTCGACGCGCCCATGTTAAATATTAGCAGAAGTAGACTGACCTAGCTGTTTCGTTAGATTGCGTTTTCTCGACATGATACGGAGCGTGCTGGAGCGACGCAACGATAGGAAGCAACGAGTTGCGAATACGTTTAAGGTACTACATGCGCCTACGCGCCGACATCCGCGCAAATCTCTTCTCTCCAACCTTTCAGAGTTTCTTCCTACTAGTTCCAGAAGTTTCATCTTATGAAGTTTTGACAAGAGACGTGGCAATTGCGGTTAAATTCTTAAGTAACGCCTTCAGTTTAATCTCAGGCTTAAGTCAAAGTATTTAAGAACGCTGCTTTTATCAACTTAATTAATAATTTGTCAAATTTTTCTTGAATTCTACTTATTGACTAATAAAAGAAAAAAAGTATCGAGAAAATTATAGAGAAGTGTTACACACATATACACATACACGCACGCACGCACGCACACATGTTAAATTTATATCTTTCTAATATGATTTTTTATTTTTAACTGCTGTGATCTTTGATTAATGTAAAATCAACTTTCATTAAACATCGTCGATAATTTAATATAATTTGCATTTACGTTAATATGATTAATTTCAAATATAGCTTTTATGCGCATGTAAAGGTTATACTTCAATTTATTGTTTCAGGCAACGTTTCGGGATATTGCTCAGTTCAACACGTGACTCTTGATTAATTAATTGAGTAATTATTCGATCAAAATTACAGATCGGATTATTTCGATGTTCAAAACGCAGTGACCAAACTAATGGTGAATTTAATATGTAAATTCCCAAGCTACTAGGCAAATCGCGATTCATTGATTTAACAATGCAAACGAATAGTTAAATAGATTAATAAATCAAAATGTTATTTTGATTCATCGTTACTCCAAACTATTTATACATTTTGGATGCATATTCTCATTTGTCTAAGCTATCAATCAAACTATTCCATATTTATACATAAAAAATGTAATAATACTTCCCAGTAGATTTTTTAATCTTGCATACTTTTTATTTGGCAAATATGCATTTTTAAAAACTGATCATTTTCTCAACATTTAACTAAAAAACTATCTTACATGAAAAATATAAGTAATATAAACTAGCCCCACAATGCCTCATTAGCGATTAAATTGCGGTTAAATTAATGGAATGTAAGTATCGCTATATTTCAATAATTAACGAGTAAAGGCCTTCACATGTTGATCGACCGACAATTTATAGTGACTGACAAGCGGTGCACTGTACCCATCGCTTAATGCCCCTCGCATCTAATATATTGCGGTCTGCACGTGACAGATCCATGGTTTCCGATAATGCCGCGGTTAAGAATCGATAATTATCTCTTTATTTAAACCAAGAAAGTTAAAGATTAGATCGCATTTAGCGATACTTTTACGAGTAACGTTTAATTGCAGTTTTAATTATAATATACTTCCGAAATATAAAAAATGGAAAGATATATTAATAGAAAGTAATTTCTAATATAATTTAAACATCTGTTCACGCCTTATCATAATTATTATTACTTTTAAATATTAAAGGAATAAATTTAAACCTTCTTTGAATTAAAGTTTACTAATTACCATCTCATTGCTATTTCAGATTGTAACGTTAAAAACAATAAAATATATAGTAAAAATTATTATGTGTTAATATGTTTTAATAAAATTACGTATTTGAATTATGTATTTGAAAAAAGGACTTATAAAATATATCGGAAACTCTCCTTTTATTTCAATAATTAATAAATGTTATTAATCAATTAATAATTATATAGTTGGAAATGAATTATGCATGTCAAAAAACAAAATAAGTTATATTATACGATCATAGCTATGATAAAATATTAAATTAATAATATATAGAATTAAATATATGATTTAATTCAAAAACAAAGAGATAATTTTCATTTATATTTTATAAGTTCATTCTATGGATTGCAAAATGTTATTGTTTTATTAAAAAAATATTTCTATTCAAATATTATTTACAAGAATTTTTATTGTAGTTTTTTTCACTTCTGACGTCATATTCTGAGATAGTAGTGATGAATGAATAGGAACTTTAAATGATATTTTGTTACTTTAAACTTCCACATGTGTATCAAAATATATTTTATTACAAAATATGAGATTAAAAAAATAGTCATATTTAATTAATCCATTTCTGTGGCTAAATTACTTAGCTTCAAAGTAAATAATGTTTATATTAACATGTTCATAATGTTAATAATGTTTATATTAACATGTTCATATACACTTATTAAATAATAAACTAAGTTTGAATAAAAAATACATTTTTAAGTTAATTGTTAGTAGATATACTAGGCGGGTTCTAAGCCATGGGGCTAGAGGGGAATGCGGGGTGCGGGGAAGTACTTGTAGGCGCGGGGAATACCTAACGCGGGGGAAAGAGGGGGAAAGGTCTAATCTCCTACACAATAAGGCTCCTACACAATAGGACTCCTTTTTTTGTTATCAAAATTAGACCATGTTTTTCTTTAAAAATGCATTGATAATAAAGGTTTGAATTTGACCATGACATATTTTTCTTTTCTTTAAAAATGTATCGATAATAAAGGCTTGCATGTTAGAGAAAGATAGAGCGCGCGTGCTACGAGTGAAGAAAGGATGGAAGAATTAATAGAGTATGAGTTTCTTTTGTATGATACAGTTTTTTCAATTTTTATGGTTTTTCCTGGCGCGTCGAGGCAAAGGATGGGAAGTAAAAGACAATACACATGAAATAAGGCGAACAAAAATGTTTTATTTACATCTTATTACATCGGTTTTCGTACTTATTAAAAACTAAAGCTAATAGTTCGCAATCGATGAGCTGATGTCCATTGAAGATGTCGCTATCACATATAATGTTCTCAGATGCGATGTTGGAGAATCGCTTATAATAAAGGCCTGCATGTTAGAGAAAGATAGAGCGCGCGTGCTACGAGTGAAGAAAGGATGGAAGAATTAATAGAGTACGAGTTTCTTTTGTATGATACAGTTTTTTCAATTTTTATGGTTTTACCTGGCGCGTCGAGGCAAAGGATGGGAAGTAAAAGACAATACACATGAAATAAGGCGAACAAAAAAACTGTTTTATTTACATCTTATTACATCGGTTTTCGTACTTATTAAAAATTAAAGCTAATAGTTCGCAATCGATGAGCTGATGTCCATTGAAGATGTCGCTATCACATATAATGTTCTCAGATGCGATGTTGGAAAATCGCGTATACTTGGTATCTACCGTATCGACGAGTCGAGCTAATCGTTCGAACGTTACATCGATACACCCGTTAAAGTCAAACATACGGCGTAGCGTCGTTTCGGTCATCATAATGCGTACGGATGAAGAATCGAGACGTACGACCGTAGTATAGTTCAGCATGAAAACACTGACGGTTAGCGGTCCAACGCTTATAAAATTATTCTCGTATTCGTTTCGAAACAGCTTGTAAATATTTCCTCACTGCTCGTAGAGGCTCTTCCACGTTTCGAGAGACAGCGATAGTTCGTGTCCGCGATGATCTCCAAGGGCGATCTCCACGTAACTCGGTGGGCCAACGTTGATTCCAATTTCCAAAAATTTGTAGCCCGTATTCGTCTGATCGTAACGTCTGCTCAGTAAACGCACCGCACGATGTTCCGTACTGTGTACATACATAATGTTAAAAAACGTTTCTTTTGTGCATAGAATGTTGAAACTTACATGTTATATTCCTTCTTCACATCGTACGATGCACTGCTCTCTTTAGCATACATTTTTTCAGCCGTTCGTACAAGCGGGTATCGTAAACTGATTGCATCCGTGTAAATAGTAATACTTCTGGAATCGATAAGAGAAGACAGGTCCTCCCCCCTCTATCCAAGAATTTCGAATATGTTGCGACACGTTTTATCAAGTCTTTCTACGTATTTTCTTTGTCACGAATTTATACATACGTTTATACATACATTTATACACACGTACATACGTACATACGTTTATACATACGTTTATACACACATACGTACGTTTATACATACGTTTATACACACGTACATACGTACATACGTACATACATTTGTACATACGTTTATATATACGTTTATACATACGTTTATACATACGTTTATACATACGTTTATACATACGTTTATACATACGTACATACGTTTATACATACGTTTATACACACATACATACGTTTATACATACGTTTATACACGTACATACGTACATACATACGTACATACATACGTACATACGTACATACGTTTATACATACGTACATACGTTTATACATACATACATACGTACATACGTACATATGTTTATACATACATACGTTTATACATACGTACATACGTTTATACATACGTTTATACATACATACATACGTTTATACATACGTTTATACGCACATACGTACGTTTATACATACGTTTATACATTACAAAGGAAGAGAAAAGAAATACATAATAAATACGTTAACGTATTTTTATTTAAAAAATTCTTTTGCAACCACCAGTTATATATTTTCAATACATTTTGTAACGCGCAATTCTTAACATGTTGTCCACATCGTATAATATTAGTAACATCTAGATTAGATAAAGATTCCATGTGTTCTGTCGTAAACTGCATCCAGGGTCTCAATGTACATGCGTTCTCGCTCATCATCCAGAAGCAAGTTCCGCAGCCACGTTCGTTTCTCGCGTCCCTTGACATACACGACAGCATCAATAAATTTTTATTTCATTAATTAAGTAAAAAAATCCTATATTCGATCAAAGCTGATCTTATTTCCTAAATATTTCGGTTTGAATTTATATACATACGTACATAGACAATTCTATAAGCCACGCAATAAAGTCCTTTTCAATCTTGAAACGCAATCATGGATGGAACTACAGTGGTATTATAAAATTATGTATTACAATTTTGTGTTCATACATGTTCCCTTAAAAACGATATTCATTAGTTGTTGATCACGATTCATTAGTTGTTGATCAAACGGATGTTCACTTATTTATAATCATTGGCGACAAGTATTGCTGAAGTCGGCACGCTTGATTTATGCGAAACTGCAAAATTGTGTTTCTACGTATCCAACAGAGTAATCTTACCGCAAAACATGTTGAGATTCATCGATTTTTCGTAGAAAAAAATTTTTATATTACACTTATGCAAAATCGTATCTAACGTGGTCACAACTGCCGTACATCGACGTTTCACCGAGAAGAATTTATGCACTTTCATCTGTTAAACTTAAATTATCAACCGAAAAATGCTTTACTATTGTATCGTGTACCCACTAACACATGTTGATAGTATTAGTGAACTACAATCAAAACATTTATGACAATTATCAAACAGATATTAAACCATCGTCGAATGTCTATCGAATCACTGTCAAAAACATCTTTCAAATTAATGTCAAACATCTATCGAACCGTTATTGAATGTCTATCGCACCACTTTTAATCCTAACTATACACACTGAGTTCCCAGAAACCTCAACTTCAATTTCTAAATCGAGATCTTTTCGTATTTCTTTTCTTTTTCTTTGAACCAACAGTCGTCGAACGAAGGTGAAATATTTTTTTCTGTAAACGGATGATAATCGTTTGAAATAATTGTCACTTTCAAACGGAAAAGGGTAAAGTCGTCACTTTTTTTCAAGAATGAATTTTTTTACTTTTTTTCAAGGTTTGCTTGTACTCTCATCTCTGGAGTAGTTTCAATTGCAAGACAAAATTTAGAAGAAATGTAGTAGACTTTGATAGGTTTCAAGCACCCTTGAAAAAGTGAAAAAAATTTTACTTCTTGAAGAAAATGACAATCTTCACTTTTTGGAGGGAGATTTTTCCTCTAAAAGGAGTGAAGATCGTCCCTTTTTTTTCACGACGTAAATTTTTTTCACTTTTCAAATGTACTCGTACTTCCCCCCCCCCAAAACTCTTCTCCCCCCCCCTTTTTTTTGGGAATGAATTTCCCTGCCAAACATTTCGAAGAACTTGTATAGGTTCATTCTCATAGTTATGCAAATTCCAACAGCTGCGGCCTTAAGCGTGGATAGAGGGCGGAGGGCTGACGTATGATAAAGCGCGCCAAGTAAAAGGGCACGATTAGGGTCCACGCGCATACTCTACATTGTTATTTACTTCCTTATCACGCTGGGATAGCATCAGATTACGGGACAATGGCGGGAAACGAGGCCTCTCCCCTCGCGCTCGAGACAACGGAGTGCGAGCGCGACGGGATAACCGAAAGCCCTCGGGCACTTGAGTGACCTTGCTTTGTCACTGACCTGTCCTAGGCCGGTGCCCGGAGGTGCGTACTGGTTACCATAGCAACGCGCTCGCTCGCACTCAGGTACGCGTGTACGCGTGGCTTCGGCCGACACGACATAAGCGACAGACGGAGGGCGGCCACCCACATGCCACGTCGCAGCGACGTTCCGTCTCGGCACGTCCGGTGCAACGACGGCACCTTAAATTCGGCGCTCAGAATAGCGGACATATACGCGAGAATGAAGGCGCATCCCGTGAGGATCCTTGGGGATCCGTGAGGATCCGTGAGGTGAATGCCCGCGCCGAATTGACCCCTCTCGCTCGATGTTTCTCGCGGAAATAAAGGAGAGAGAAAAGACAAAGTAGAGCGAGGAGGGTGATGGGGCAACGAATGCGGAGTTCGAGACGACGTATGTTACGTCGGCGTTTGAAAGTAATCGAGTTGCCAGTTTCTGATGCCATTTCGGATGAATATATTGTTCTTGTAATTGTACTTTAAAATGACAATTAAAGAGAAATTAAATTTCTCAGAAAAGAAATTAATTTGTCACTTGCCAAAATTATTGATGTAATCAAATAATATAATTAGTAAAAGAAAATTTTTTTCAACCTGACAGCAAATTATTGACATAATAAAATAATATCGACAAAAGACTTCTTTTTATCGTTTTTCTTAAGGGTACATTCTCGTGTAAAATTTAACAAAAATCGACCTTTTTTTATTGCATATTTTGATTTACTTTCAGAATACTGTCATTTTAATAGAAATTCGAAGAATTAACGATTTATACAGCTGAAGTTTCTTTTTTTACAGTCCAATGTTTGAGGAATTAAGGGCTCATGCAAGTGATCATGCAAAATCGTATGTATTGCTCATGTCATGCCTAAGGATGCCTGAATCTCGCAGTATGTTATATGCCGGTCTCGCTCAATCATTTCACGCACAGCATCAACATTAATGGCAACAACAGACGTGGATAGACGACCTTCACGGAATTCGTTGTTCACGCTGGAATTCGGCAAACCAATTTTAAACAGTCCTTGGATGGTGTTTCATCCCAAAAGCCAAATGAAGTCGATCAATGCATTGTTTCGGAGTTAGATTATATTTGTAAAAAATCATTGCCCGAAAATTTTTACGCGAAATTTCCATTTTCTCACAAAAGTAACTTCTTTTAAAATACTATGCAAACAAAACTAGTTGGCTTGGGTACAAACTGTCAACTGAATTATAAGTTAAAAATGTCTAATTTTACGGATGTGATAGTAGCAGAACATTGGCGCCACTGAAGTATTAGATTGCAGAAACTTTTCCAGCAGTCTACATATTCTGATTCGCGACACCCTGTATAACTGTATGTACATTAAATTAATTTTTATACGATTACATGCACATACAATATTATTATCTATTATATTAAAATAATAAATAAATAATATCATAATATTAGGTGTAGTAAAAAAAAATCCATTATTTTCCCAATAGATGGCTTTAGTAATCTTATCACCGCGTGATACAGATTACTAAAGCCATCTATTGGAAAATAATGGATTTTTTTTTACTACACCTAATATTATGATATTATTATTTATTATTTTAATATAATAGATAAATAATATTGTATGTGCATGTAATCGTATAAAAATTAATTTAATGTACATACAGTTATACAGGGTTGTCGCGAATCAGAATATGTAGACTGCTGGAAAAGTTTCTGCAATCTAATACTTCCAGTGGCGCCAATGTTCTGCTACTATCACATCCGTAAAATTAGACATTTTTAACTTATAATTCAGTTGACAGTTTGTACCCAAGCCAACTAGTTTTGTTTGCATAGTATTTTAAAAGAAGTTACTTTTGTGAGAAAATGGAAATTTCGCGTAAAAATTTTCGGGCAATGATTTTTTACAAATATAATCTAACTCCGACTCCGAAACAATGCATTGATCGACTTCATTTGGCTTTTGGGGATGAAACACCATCCAAGGACTGTTTAAAATTGGTTTGCCGAATTCCAGCGTGAACCTTTCTTTGTAACGAATTCCGTGAAGGTCGTCTATCCACGTCTGTTGTTGCCATTAATGTTGATGCTGTGCGTGAAATGATTGAGCGAGACCGGCATATAACATACTGCGAGATTCAGGCATCCTTAGGCATTGACATGAGCAATACATACGATTTTGCATGATCACTTGCATGAGCGTACGGAAACTTTGCAATCGTTGGATCCCACACAATTTGACCGAAGCTCAAAAACAGGCTCGTGTTAAATGGAGCAAAGAAATGCTCAAGAAATTCAACCGAGGTCGATCAAATTTGGTCTACAATATCGTTACTGGGAACGAAACATGGATCTATGGATTCGTATGAGCCCGAAAGTAAACAACAATCCACTGTTGGGGGTATTTCAAAATGAATCGGAACCAACACCAAAGTTGTTTGTTCACGCAGTGCTGTCAAGCAAATGGTTGCTTGTTCTTCAGTTATACCGGCATGTGGCAATCGTGACTTTAGAGGATCGAAGGACTGTAAATACAGATTAGTATACAACAATTTGTTTGTCAGAAATCATAAATGAATTGCGTAGAACAAACCGAAATCATCACATCATCCTTCATCATGACAATGCCAGCTGTCACACAGCACGTCAAACTGTTGATTTTTTATCCAGTAAAAATGTCGCATTGATGACTTATTGTTCGTATTCACCTTATTTATCACTTATGATTTCTTTTTGTTCCCAAACATTAAAAAGAAGATGCGTGGTGAGCGATTTGAGTCGCCAGTGCCTGAAGCAGCTGTTGAAACATTTTGTACACTGATTTCTGAGGTTACAGTCTCAGAGTGAAAAAAAATGCTTTGAAAATTGGTTCGAGCGTATGCAAAAATGTCGATGTCGATCTTAAAGGCGAATACTTCTAAAAACAATACTACTAAAAACAATAAAGCCATTTACCGAATTTTACATGTTTTTTTTCATATTGTTTGCAGAAACTTTGCCAGCAGCCTACGTACTACAGCAAGAAAGTTCTCGAAAGATTAAGTGAAAAAGTTACTTGTAATTATTTATTTTTCAAGTAATTTTTGTAATAATAAAGGTTTAAATATGGTTAATTACAGACTATGCTTAGAGGGCTACCTACCGATGAGTTGCAAATGCGGTAATATGTATTATAGAGTAAGTAAACGTATATTTCAGCGCACTCACTAATTCAAGTGATCATCTAAATATAAGCTGTAACTCGTTATATTTGAATCCTGATATTTCAAAAATTTCTGCTTAAAATAAAAATTTACAAATAACTTTTTAACTTAATTTTTCGAGATCTTTCTTGCTATATAATACTTTGATTCGAATTTCAGAACACCCTATATATGTGTATATGTATGTATTACAGGTTATAAAACTGAAATAACACCCTATTAATCATATAGTGTTATTTCTATAAAAAACTGAGTCCTCTAGCATTTTGCAATTTTTTCAATATCTTTTTTAGTTACTCAATGAGCAAAATGTCTAAAATCGTATAAAACAGTTAAAATATTAATAATATAAAATATACATAATAAAGCAGTATTTATGTACAATAATAAATCTAATATGATATCTAATATATTTTAAGATGACACTGTATGATTTAACAAAAATATTCAAAACTGCACAGATTTGGAAATAATAAACGTTATTAAAGCATAGCTTGTTAGAAGTGAGGATTTAATAATAATAATAAAAATACTAAAATATATAGCTGAGAAAATATAAATACCTAATAATAAAGAAAATCTGTACAAGGCCCGCAGCGTGAAAATTAATTCACAAATCTTTGTGAAAGGAAATTTGCATTGAAAGTGACTCGATTAAAATCCAGACGTTTGTAATATATTACTCCATTATTTAACTTTGAACTGTAATGTTAAAAAATATACCAAAGATTACGTCAGTCTGACAGACCACTGTCATATTTCTGCTAATTTTGTAAGTCCTTAAAATGAAGAATGTACGCTATGTGTAGTATGTACGTACGTACGTTTTACATACGAGTGACGCGATGTTTAATCATACTCGGGTCAATTTCGGACATCTTGTCGACGTTGATATGGTTCTATTCGTTGAACACGATACATGGCGGTACCGTTCGACGACTGTTGGTTCAAAGAAAAAGAAAAGAAATACGAAAAGATCTCGATTTAGAAATTGAAGTTGAGGTTTCTGGGAACTCAGTGTGTATAGTTAGGATTAAAAGTGGTGCGATAGACATTCAATAACGGTTCGATAGATGTTTGACATTAATTTGAAAGATGTTTTTGACAGTGATTCGATAGACATTCGACGATGGTTTAATATCTGTTTGATAATTGTCATAAATGTTTTGATTGTAGTTCACTAATACTATATCAACATGTGTTAGTGGGTACACGATACAATAGTAAAGCATTTTTCGGTTGATAATTTAAGTTTAACAGATGAAAGTGCATAAATTCTTCTCGGTGAAACGTCGATGTACGGCAGTTGTGACCACGTTAGATACGATTTTGCATAAGTGTAATATAAAAATTTTTTTCTACGAAAAATCGATGAATCTCAACATGTTTTGCGGTAAGATTACTCTGTTGGATACGTAGAAACACAATTTTGCAGTTTCGCATAAATCAAGCGTGCCGACTTCAGCAATACTTGTCGCCAATGATTATAAATAAGTGAACATCCGTTTGATCAACAACTAATGAATCGTGATCAACAACTAATGAATATCGTTTTTAAGGGAACATGTATGAACACAAAATTGTAATACATAATTTTATAATACCACTGTAGTTCCATCCATGATTGCGTTTCAAGATTGAAAAGGACTTTATTGCGTGGCTTATAGAATTGTCTATGTACGTATGTATATAAATTCAAACCGAAATATTTAGGAAATAAGATCAGCTTTGATCGAATATAGGATTTTTTTACTTAATTAATGAAATAAAAATTTATTGATGCTGTCGTGTATGTCAAGGGACGCGAGAAACGAACGTGGCTGCGGAACTTGCTTCTGGATGATGAGCGAGAACGCATGTACATTGAGACCCTGGATGCAGTTTACGACAGAACACATGGAATCTTTATCTAATCTAGATGTTACTAATATTATACGATGTGGACAATATGTTAAGAATTGCGCGTTACAAAATGTATTGAAAATATATAACTGGTGGTTGCAAAAGAATTTTTTAAAAATACGTTAACGTATTTATTATGTATTTCCCTTCCTTTGTAATGTATAAACGTATGTATAAACGTACGTATGTGCGTATAAACGTATGTATAAACGTATGTATGTATGTACGTATGTATAAACGTATGTATGTATGTATAAACGTATGTATAAACGTAGGTACGTATGTACATATGTATAAACGTATGTATAAACGTAGGTACGTATGTACGTATGTATGTACGTATGTACGTATGTATGTACGTATGTATGTACGTATGTACGTGTATAAACGTATGTATAAACGTATGTATGTGTGTATAAACGTATGTATAAACGTATGTACGTATGTATAAACGTATGTATAAACGTATGTATAAACGTATGTATAAACGTATGTATAAACGTATATATAAACGTATGTACAAATGTATGTACGTATGTACGTATGTACGTGTGTATAAACGTATGTATAAACGTACGTATGTGTGTATAAACGTATGTATAAACGTATGTACGTATGTACGTGTGTATAAATGTATGTATAAACGTATGTATAAATTCGTGACAAAGAAAATACGTAGAAAGACTTGATAAAACGTGTCGCAACATATTCGAAATTCTTGGATAGAGGGGGGAGGACCTGTCTTCTCTTATCGATTCCAGAAGTAAAGTATTACTATTTACACGGATGCAATCAGTTTACGATACCCGCTTGTACGAACGGCTGAAAAAATGTATGCTAAAGAGAGCAGTGCATCGTACGATGTGAAGAAGGAATATAACATGTAAGTTTC